>NC_028453.1:8530251-8737666 GCF_000263155.2 Setaria italica
GGCTTTGTAGGGATCTTGGTGTTGCATAGAGATCAAGTGGATGTGTCTGTGAGGGTTGTAGTCAAAAGACGGCCCGACATAAATTTTGGGAGTTGCTTCCGCTTGAAGGAACTTCAAGCTACCGGACTTACATAAATGGTTGCACGAGAAAAGGTTTACCGATCATATGGTATGTTCAACTATTCATGAAGGATGGATCTAACAGTCATATTGAAGAAGAAGTAGGAGGTGATGAAGTTGAAGAGGAAGAAGATGTGCAGAGTACTGAGGGTGGAAACGAAGAACTTGAGGGCGGTGAACAAGAAGGGGGAGATGCAGAGAATGATGTTGCATCCCGCGCACCAAATAGGGAGGCTGATGAGGGGGAAGAATTTTCTGAGTTAGTAGAGCAGATGGAGATGGAAGGAGAGGAGGCGAATGGTGCCATGGATGGTGACTCCTCTGACGAGGAAGATGGTTATCCTGTACCATGAAATTGGTCAAATTATGACCATTCCGCCCTACAGGTGAATACTGGGGAAAATGTTCCTTGGGAGTATGGGGAGAATGAGGTATTCGTGGGGGCTTTGTACTAAAGTGAGGATGAAGTGAAGGTGGCTATTAAGAGATGGTCCACTTTGTCTTTGCAGCGTCAGTTCAGGGTGGAAAATAGTAGTTCGAAGGTGTATAATGTCCGCTGTGTGCGTAATGATTGCCCATTCAGAGTGCATGCATACAAGAGGAAATGGAAGGATTACTGGAAGGTGACTAGAGTGGTTGAGCACCAATACTTGCTGGCTAAATTGGAAGGAACATAACGTAACCTCACTACTGATTTTGTTGCTCAATACATGTATCCTCAGATAGTGTAGAATTCTAGCTTCGAGCCCAAGTCCATTGTTTATGCCATAGAGGAGAAATTCAAGTACAAGATCAGCTACAACAAAGCTTACCGGATGAAGCAGAAGATACTGGAGATGAAGTGGGGTACGTTCGAAGCATCCTATGACAACCTCCCTGCCCTGTTGCACACCATTTTCCAAAGAAATCCTGAAAGCTTCTACGAATTGAAAACCTATCCATGTATTCAGTTTCTAGGGAAATAGGTCCTGCAGCGGTCATTCCTCACGTTGGGTCCTTGCATTTAGGCTTTCCGGTTATGTCGACCAATCATTTGCATTGATGGCACATTTCTGACTGGAAGATACAAGGGAACAATATTGACAGCTGTTGGGTCCGATGGCAACAATCAGGTGTTGCCGCTTGCAATCGCATTTGTGGAGGAGTCTGGAGATAGCTGGTATTGGTTCCTTGAGAGGGTGAAGAACATGATTGTGATGGACATCGAGGGGGTTTGTCTCATTCATCATCGGCACAAAGGTATTATGCAAGCAATCGAAAACCTACAGAATAGAAGTCAGGAGCATTTTAGGACGCCCATATGGTCGGACTTGAAGAGTAGGTGGTGCATGAGGCATATGGGTGCAAACTTTCATAGCCAATTCAAGAACAAGACCCTTATGAAATTTTTCAAGCGCCTATGCAGCCAGAATCAGGAGAAAAAGTTCAACCTGTTATGGAAGAAACTTGAGGACCTCACAAAGAAGCAGTGCGAGGAACTAGCGAAGACGTCGGGCAATACTGAGGCCAACGACCCTGTGTCTCTAGAGGATGTCGGGCTCGATGGTCCAAATTTCAGGTGCAGACGGGGAAGATCCATCAAGAGCTTCTCACAGTGGATTGAGAATGAACCGAAGGAAAAGTGGTCATTACTCTTTGATGACGGAGGTGCGCGGTGGGGTATAATGACGACAAATCTAGCTGAGGTTTACAACTGGGTTTTGCACGGTGTTTGGGGCCTGCCCCTTGTTGGTATTGTGGAATTTTACCTATACCGCACCATGAAGTATTTTAGGGAAAGGTACCAGTTGGCTGGTAACTCAATGCGTGACAACCACAGGATCTATGGGTACAAGATGACAGAGTACATGGAGGGCTATGGCGGAACCACCCTAATTAACTTAGCTAAAGCACAATTAAGTCGCCTGACACGCGATCATATGCTTTAATCAAGTTAACTCGGCAGTCCGTCGGATTTCATCCGATAAACCACTACACAGGACCGAGAAAGCAGAGCTCACACGAAGGTGAGTGGTTCCAGAGAATACAATAGATCATCCAAAAATTAAAAAGAACATTAATTTATTACAACCTAGGTTTGAAATTCAAACAAAGTTTGCAGAGTTCTTAAGCAGCGAAAAAAGACAAATGGAAGCTAGCGCCGAAGTCGGACGTCACGATGAGGCCGATCATGACATCAATGATCCTTGTCCTCGCTGTCCGAGGAGGGATCCCACTCGACTGTCCACCCAGGAGGAAGCTGGGTAGGCCAAGTGCCACAGGCAGCAAACTCAGGGGCTTCACCATCACCTGAAAGATGTGCCACAAGCAAGGCTGAGCAACTATGCTCAACAAGATTTAACCAACAGGTGGTAACTACTCCACCAACTTCTAGATATATGCAAGGCTTTTTGGCTGAGGGGTTTGTTTTGCCAAAAGCGACTACAGTAGATCCTTACTTTCAATATTTTAGCCACAAGTTCTACGTTCATTTACCAATCTAAGTTAGCAGCTATACTAAACAAGCAATGGTTCCCAAGCAATTAAACAAGTAATAATATTTAGATCACCATCATCTTCCATTCTTACTCAGTGTAGCATAGCGATCAAGCAGTCCCAAACTGTGAGAGGCAGACGAATCGATTCAAATTTCTTAACGATGCATGGTCAACCTAATCTCACGACATCCGTGCACCACGAAGGGTCACTTCACTTGTCGGCCGTCCCCATCAATTCCCAGGCGCGTGTCAAGTCCAAACTTTCCTTGGCATGCAATGCTCCACAGTCCCGGCCTATTGCTGCACTGTGACCGCACTTGCACCCACGTGATGCACCATGGGAACCTCGTTCCAGGGACAGCAGGGGTATAAGCCACGCCCCAGTTCAATCAGGTAATAGGCTTCCCTATCCCATACTACGTATGAGATTAATACTTTCAAACACTTGATCACGAACACCATCACCTTTCGACCTTAAACCAATTTCATGTAGACAGACAGGACAATCCACCGACCACCAAAATAGTTCACAGAGCCTTGCCCCGTCCATCGTCCTTATAGTTGTAACAAAAGGAGAACAAGCAACTCTTATAACTCGCGAGTGACAGGAAATCACTCGACTTTTACCGACTCCTATTTAAGCAAGCAGCTACTCGGCCTATCATACTAGTGTTCAGATCAAAGAGAAACTAAGTCATGCATCTACGATTTCAATCAACTCCTGGAACATAAATGCACACACATAACAACAGAAGGCATGCACAAGTTTAGAAAAACTGGGTTATGCTTCGGGGCTTGCCTTCAAGCGGGACGGTAGCGAACTGGTCCTTGGTGTGCACGGGCTCGACTCTTGCAAGCGGCGGCTCAGCTACAACTTCGTCTTCTGGCGTCGGGTGAAGCTCGTACGTGCCGTCGACGAGGTTCAGCTCTACACAAAATGCAATGCTAGGGTGAGACACTTAGACGGTGATTTCAACAGCATTTGCAAAGATTTAACCCACAAATTGTAGCAAAACTACAGGAAAAGGCGCAAAACCTACTTTATTGGATTCTACTCAGAACGAGGATTCCAACCAAAGTGATTTCACATTTTTTTGATTTTTCCTCGATTTAAGATGTAATTTTCGAGCTTCAGTCGCTTTAAAACAAGTTAAAAGAGTCGAATCCGGGAAAACTTACGATCTGACCCTTAGGCCTAAGGAATAACTGTACTGGGGTTCTCAGATTTTAGACAGAGAAGTCCTCGAAATTTTGCACAGATACCCTCGGTCAAAAGAAAAAGACACAACCGAGCCCTCAGGCGAGGCGAACAACACTCGGGCGAGTCAAGCAGGGTCGAGCGAGCTGGAAGGGGGTCGGCAGCTCACCTCCAGTCCCACTGATGAGGTCTCAGGGTTGGGAAGAAACAAGCCGAGGCGGAACGAGAAATGATGGCGTTTCGGCGGCGGCGGTGCTTCTTGTGGACAACAAGCAAGCTCTAGCGCTGCGCGAAAGGATGGCGAAGCGGCTGGTGGGGTCGGCAAGGTGCGGTGTTGGGCGGAAGGGGAGCTCCACAGAGAGATCAAGCGGCAGCGCTTGAGCGCGAAGCAGAGGAGTGTGCGGCGGCGAGCGCGGTGGAGAAGAATAGAGCAAGCAGTGCAGCAAAGGCGGTGGTAGCGAAGGGAACTCCGGTAAGAGGCTTTGGTACCTTTTTATATTTGCGCGGAAGTGTTTGAAGGAAGAAAACGAGCTCGAGCGGCAAGAGGATAAGATTGAGGGAGAAAAGGAGTGCTCTGCCGCGGTGGCGATTGGTCGGCGCCTCCATTGGTGAGCTCGGACGCAATCTTGCCCTGGTTGGGCAGCAAGGATTTGGGGCCGGGGGCAAGCGGGTTTGCTGGGCACGCGGACCTGCTAGGTCGGCGTGCGTGTGTGGTTGCAGCCATCCATGCTGATGGCGTCATTGGCGGACAGGAGGGAGGGAAGGGCACTGCAGGCGAGGGCACTGCAGGCGAGGTTACAGGGCGAGTGGTGCGACGCGAGCATGCGCGGAACTAGCGGCTCTACCAGGGCACGCTACTGGCGAGGCGGGGGAAGGAGCTGTCACTGCCTGCGCGGCGGTTGGCGGAGATGGTAGCGTCGCGGGGCGCGCGCGCGGGCAGCGCGACTGAGGTGTGACGGGAGGGCCGGAAGGCGTTGGGGCACGCGGCCGGGGATCCGGGTGAGACGGATGCACGTGGGAGGCGAGGCGTACCGATGCGGTAGTGGCCGATCTTCGGTCGCAGAGATGAGATGGGGCGGAGGGGTCTGCTGGGCTCTTCTGTGCGCGACTGGGAAGGAGGCACGCTGATCTATCTTGTCGTGGCTAGCGACTGGGCGAGGCGACGCTCGCCGGTGAGGTCACGCCACGCGGCGGCGGCACTCTGAGCACAGCGCACGCGCGCTCTGGCACTGTCTGGCCGACGGATCTGCGAGGTCCTTTGCCGGGCCCATCTTCCAAGCTCTTGATCTCCCGATTTTCAAACTGCGCCACGTTGACTCCCTTTACAAGAGTTGTAGTACACAGACCAAGGTCCAATTTTTGTAACTTGACCGAGTTCAAAAACATGGTGGATTTGGAGATTCAAAGCTCCAAAGTTTGGCGGAACACCGGTTTCACGACTTAGAGAAAAGAGGTGGTTTTGATTGGTGTTCAGGGTTCTAGGCTGATTTGAGCTACAGATTTGGGAAGCTTCAGAGGCGAAATGGACCAAGGTCCAATCAGCAAAGTTGTTGTAGGAACTTCATTCTCCAACTTCTATAAAGGGGTTTCTTGATGTTCTATTCAACTTTCCAAAGATAAACCCGCCTTAAGGCGCTAGGTCGGACTGATTTTCCAGACTTAGCCGGAATGGCTAAAGGAGGCTGAGTTGACCAAACTAGGGGACTTTGACCTGAAACTTGCCAAAGCTCTTCCTTAAGCACAAAGGGCTTGTTCTTAAGATTAAAACACCATTTAAGCACCCAGGTTGTTACAGCCTACCCCCCTTAAAAAGAATCTCGTCCCGAGATTCGAGTGTAAGGACAACTAGCGGGGTTTGTGGGTGTTAACTCCTTGGCTGAAAAGAAAACCTTGGAAGTGCTTATTCAGATATTCCTCTATTTCCCATGTCGCTTCATCTTCCGTGTGGTTACTCCATTGAATCTTGTACATCTTCACAACTTGCCATCGGGTGTACCTCTCCTTACGGTCGAGGACTTTGGCAGGATATTCTGCATAGGATAAGTCGGGCTCAATTTCAAGTTGTTCCTGTCCAAGATTTCAGTCGGGACTCGGACACATTTCTTCAGTTGAGAGATGTAGAAGACATCGTGAATAGCTGCGAGCTGTTCGGGTAGTTGGATCCGGTAAGCCACGGGTCCACATATTTCCACAATCTCATAAGGGCCAATGTAATGGGACGCCAATTTTCCCTTTACTCCAAACTGTTTCACTCCTTTGGTTGGGGAGACTCGGAGGTATACGTGATCACCAATGTCAAACTGCAAGGGTCTCCTCCTTTTGTCGGAATAGCTTTTCTGACATGACTGAGCTGCTTTTAAATGTGCCTGAATCACTCTTACTTGTTCTTTGGCTTCCATCACCAAGTCGGGTCCGTAAATTCTTCTCTCTCCGGCTTGTGACCAACTCAATGATGTTCGACGCCTTCGGCCATACAAGGCTTCAAATGGTGCCATTTTTAAGCTAGACTGGTAGCTATTGTTGTAAGAGAACTCTGCCAATGGTAAGCATTTATCCCAATTCTTGTCAAAGTGTATGACACAAGCGCGTAGCATGTCTTCCAGGATTTGATTTACCCTTTTTGTTTGGCCATCAATCTGAGGGTGATAGGTTGAGCTACGGATTAGCTTGGTGCCAAGTGACGATTGCAATTATTCCCAAAAATGTGCCACAAACTGAGCACCTCGATCGGAGATGATCGTCTTTGGAACACCATGTAAGGAGACAATACAATCCAGGTATAACTCTGCATATTTTTTGGCTGTGTAGGTGGTGTGAACAGGAAGGAAATGTGCTATCTTAGTGAGGTGATGCACTATAACCCAAATAGAATCATGTCGCTGAGAGGTAAGGGGCAATCCAATATTGAACTCCATACTTATATCTTCCCATTTCCATGATGGAATAGGTAGGGGTTGCAAAGTACCTGCTACCTTCAAGTGACTTGCCTTGACACGTTGACACGTGTCGCACTCCGAGACATAGCGTGCAATTTCTAGTTTCATTCCACTCCACCAAAAAGTTTGACGGAGGTCATGATACATCTTATTGCTACCAGGATGAATCAAGAACTTGGAGAGATGTGCTTCATCTAGGATTTGCTTCTTAAGATCAGGGTTAGATGGGATAACAAGTCGGTTCTCATAGTACACTCTCCCATTTTCATCCTGTCAGAAATGCTTATACCCCTCATCCTTTTGTGCAATTTTCCCCTTAATTAGCTTTATTTCCTCACCTTCTAACTGGTCCGACCCAATTTAGTCTTACAAGGCAGATTCAATGGAAAAATGACCTAAGGTGCCATGGGAAATAATTTCCAATTTATGTTTTCCCATCTCATGACATAGAGTTTCGTCGAAACTAGTTGCCGACAAACAATTGCAATGGACCTTGCGGCTGAGAGCATCTGCTACTACGTTGGCTTTGCTGGGGTGATAATGCACTTCCAAATCATAATCCTTGATCAGCTCTAACCATCTTCTTTGGCGCATATTAAGGTCTGCTTGAGTGAAGATGTACTTGAGGCTCTTGTGATCGGTGTAGATATTGCAGTGAGTGCCCATCAGATAGTGTCTCCATATTTTTAGAGCATGAATCACTGCTGCCAACTCAAGATCATGTGTAGGGTAGTTCAGTTCATGAGGCCGTAATGCTCGTGAGGCATAGGCAATGACTCGGTTGTCTTGCATAAGAACACATCCAAGTCCAGTGCCTGAGGCATCACAATACACATCGAACGGCTTAGTAGTGTCAGGTTGAGCTAAGACTGGGGCAAAAATCAGGAGTCTTCTCAGAGTGTGGAAAGTTTCTTCATATTTATCACTCCATATGAATTTGGCTCCTTTCTTTAACAACTCCGTCATAGGCTTAGCGATTTTTGAGAAATCCGGGATGAATCGTCGATAATAGCCTGCTAGACCAAGAAAACTTCGGATTTGATGAACTGAAGTGGGTGGCTTCCAGTCCATGACCTCTTGTACCTTGCTAGGGTCGACTGCTATACCATCTCGAGAGATCGTGTGGCCCAAGAATTTAACACTCTCTAACCAGAACTCACACTTGGAGAACTTGGCATAAAGTTGATGATCCCTCAAACGCTGAAGACCACATGAAGATGCTCGGCATGTTCGTTCCCATTCTTCGAGTACACCCGGATGTCATCATTGAATACCACGACGAATTTGTCCAACTTGGGCATGAACACCAAATTCATGAGATACATGAAATAATCGGGTGCATTAGTGAGCCCAAAGGACATAACAAGATACTCGTATAGTCCGTATCGTGTGGAGAAAGCAGTTTTAGGAATATCACAAGGTCAGATCTCGATTCGGTGATACCCAGAGTGAAGATCTATCTTCGAAAACACTCTGGCTTCAGCTAGTTGATCAAACAACACATCAATGCGGGGAAGAGGATACTTATTCTTGATAGTCACCGCATTGAGAGGTCGGTAGTCCACACACATGCGTAGACTCTCATCCTTCTTCTTCACGAACAAAGCTGGACAACCCCAAGGTGAAGTACTTGGGCGTATGAAACCTTTCTCCAATAATTCATGCAATTGGGTTTTTAACTTAGCCAGCTCTGCCGGTGGCATTCTATAAGGTCTCTTGGAAATAGGGGCTGTGCCGGGGATCAACTCTATAGAAAACTCCACATCTCGGTCGGGCGGCATGCCTGGCAAGTCATCAGGAAACACCTCAGGAAACTCCACATCGATCGAAAGAAAGGACAAATATGCGGCAAAATAAAATAACGGAGTACATGACCTAAGGACAACACAATGAAAAGTCCAACAGTACGCAACATTATCCATGAATAAACCATGTGTTGGCGCTAAAAGTCAGCCGATTGACCCTCAGCATCGGACACACGATCCGGGAGAATCTGCTTAGCTCCTGTTCGGGTGATTACCCTAGTGCGGTTCGCGCGGCGTCCTAGCCAATCTGACCTGTTGATTGGCAAGGAAGAAAAATGTGTCAAATTCCAGGGGTTCCGATCGGCTAAGTTTCTGATCTCAAAAAGCGTATAAGTGAATCGGCTGATTTGCTATATAAAGATAATCGGCTATGATACAACCGACAATCACGTAGCGATTGCGAAGGAAACTACTAGAGTAAGTTAGACAAAGCTACGAAAGCAACACTTGAAATAGATCTAATCGGCTATATGATAATGATGAATGAAAATAACAATAACAGAGCCAACAATTCAAATCCCAAGCTGGATAACTGGTGATAAAACTAGAACAACAGATAAAATCTATAATTCTAGTAAATATCGATAACTACTAAATAAATCTAAATGAAACAACAGCGATGCGCCCAAAGTTAAAGCTTAGATATTACTCGATAAATGGAACTTACAGAATCGGCCGGAGATCGTGTCGATGCAGTCTTGCCAACCCGTACGAACTCGTGAAAGAAGAAAAGTATTGGCGAAGTCGCCGACTTGAAAGTAAAGTGCGATGAAAAAGTAGATTTGTTTGTATTGATTGATGTGTTCTTTTACAAATCTCTGAGGATGGCTATTTATAGCCTTTTACAACCAATTTCTTAACCGACTAGGATCTATATCTAATCTTAAACGAAAATGAATATTTACAAACACAACTCGTATCGGAGTTGGTTACTATACTCCCGCGGGCCAATCTTTCTCTATCTTCTTTCCCTGATCCACTTTAAGCCCATATTGGCCCAATCGTTCCAGCCTTCCAGTCGGCCGATCTCCACCAACTCCGTCCGCCAAAACACTGTAGCGCCAATCGGCTGATCCCCAACTGTAGCACGAATCGGCCGATTCCCAGTCATGACCTTTTAATCTGCAGCATCGGCCAATTTCTTTCTTCCCTTGATGCCGATTCCATATGTGTCAAAATGTGGCGTCCACACATGCCCCCCAGTTTCGGAGTAAAACATAACTTTTACTTCAAAATTCCTTTTTAACTTCTCCTCCGAAACAAACGCATCAAAAATCTCCTTCCGTTTCGCGATCTCCTACCTGATGATCGCAATCTTTTCAAAACGGGTGCCAGAGACAACCACTCTCCCGAAATTCGCGTAGACGGCACGGTAAAAATCCCACCTTTACCCCTTCTCTCGGACCGTCTTTAAATACTAGCACGCCCCGCACTTCTTCTTCACAAGCCAGTAACTTTCTTTCCGGCGCATTAGTTTCCATCTTCTTCCGATGCCCTTTTGGCTTCCAACCACATCCTCCGGCGATCCCCCTTTCATCCGCATTTTGTTCCATCTTCCCAATGGCAGCACCATCAGCAACTCCACCAGCAACGGAGGTTCCGCTGGCAGCTCCATCAACGACGGCAGTAGCTTCATCGGCGATGGAGGCTCCACCGGCGGCCTCATCAGTGGTGACAGCTCCACCAGCAACCCCGTCGGCAACGATGACCTTCGTTCCAGAGGTACTCATTCGGAACTTTTATTTTTACTTTTACTATCCACGCATCTTTTTAGATCCGTTCTTAGTTCTTCCCTTTTTCTTTTTTAGGCAGTCAGGCACCAAATAACCATTCGTCTTTCTGAAGCTCCTGGTCTGATCTGTTTAGGCCCTATGGGGAACCCAGACCCAACCGACCTAATTAACTTGGAAACCAATAGGATCCCATTTAAGCAGTCGCCTATGAACTTGGATCATTGGTCAGGCACTTTTTGATCTTGGCTGAATGAAACTCCCGGTTGGAAAGAGTGGTACCAGAGAATAGCCAACTCCAAGAGAGTTCAATGGGATGAGTGAAAAATCGGCCAATGCATCAACCTTTCTCTGTCCCAGATGGAGAAAAATGAACCCCTGGTGATGGCAGCCTCCTAGTTCTAGTCCGATGCTCTCAATGCGTTCCTTTTCAGCCATGGGCCCATGACCCCCCCTCTGACCGATGTTGTGATGTTGATCGGCCTTGACATTTCTTCCCCCGATACTCCCTTTCACTATCTGGTCAGGCCGACCCATCGGCTGGAAACAAAATGAATCGGCGGGTGGAAGGGGTACATTAAAAACAACATGAAGACCGGGACAATTTCCAAGAGAGAATACGCGGCCTTCTTGATTATGTGGCTGGAGAAACATCTTTTCTGCGGCAGGGCAGTCAGTCCGTCTTCCAATACACAAGCTCTGGCCAAAGAACTATCAAGAGGAGCCTCCATCCCCCTCGGGAAGCATCTACTAGGATCGGCCTATCATATGTTGCACCAAATCGGCGTCAAACTATCAAAAGGAGAGCCGATTGGAAATCCAGGTGGCCCCTGGTGGTTCATCAATCTCTGGCTCAATTTGTATATGAGCAAGATCTCACAGCATCGGGTGGAACACATGACATTCCCCAATATCGAGTTAGAAGAAAACCCCACCGTACGACGCCGATGCACCTCTTTCGACGAAGCAGCATCAGTCTTCCCTGGTTGCGAGCTCACCGCCACCAAAGTAGCCGAGTACTTCAGATGTTTTTACAACGGCTTCAGTGAAGAAACCACCAGTTGGTACCCGTATAAGAAGACAGAGCCGCTTTTTGAGCTCCCCTTCTGTTATGATTCAACGTCCAACACCTTTGACAATGATCTCACGGCCGTCTTGATCAAGCTAGGGATCTTATCGGCAAACTTTTTCTTGGGGAAGGTTGCCCCTACTTACGAGTTTTACAACCCATCAGTTGCGGCTCGGCAGTTCGGCCTAGGTCAGCTGCCGATTCGAGTCTACTTCGCCGGTCGCGTGAAACTCCGAGACGAGCTCACCAAGGGTCTTGACTACAGTCGGCTGTGCGACCGAGTGCTCGATTCCAGCACCATCGATTTGAATAACTGGATAGTAGCTCCTTTTGCTGTCCAACCATTTAAATTATGGTAGGCAGAATGGAAGCAACACCTAATTTGTGCGTCTCCTGCGACATACTGCAATGATCTGGATCCTGAGAACATCGACCTGAATGCAGCGGTATTGCTTTTCCCTCAGCTGATTTTGATGTCATTTTCCTTCTTATGCTACAAATTTTGTTGCTAACTCTTACTTTCTTTTATAGTCCGAGAGTCGACTTCCTCCAATGCGCAGCTGGAGTGGCAGGCTGATAGAGAATCGCTACCCATATACGGAATTCCCACTCATCGACCATCATGCCCCATCCATTGATGACATCACCACCGGCCGACTGAAACAGGCGCCGAAGAAAACCTTAAAGAAGACTAGCTGCCGAGTGCGCACCCGCACGGAATCGGCCGATCAGTCGGTGACGGCATCGGTGGAATCTTTGGCAGCGTCGATTCTCCCGGTCATCGAGGAAGTTGACCCCCAAGATGCTACAAAGGCTGGAGCGGCCGCTGCATCATTGCTACTAGAAGCCATTCAGGTAACCTCGTGTTCACATCCTCCTGAGTATTCTCCTGATACTGACTTCTTCTTTATATTAGGCTGCACAAGTTGCCCCGGTGCCCCCGCAGCAATCGGCCACGCCCCAAGCGGAAATCGGAGCACCAGTCATTCCTCCCACCGAGGTAAAGAATCCCTTAACTCAATTTTTCGATACTTAATCAAAAGATTGACCGATTCTGATGTAGGCTTCCCTCGGTACGTCAATTGTACCTTTCCAACAGCCATCGGCCAAGGAACCCACGGAGGTACGGCAATCACCACATGTCATCAGACTTAGTCATTTGTATTATACTCATAAGAATTTGCTCCTCGTACCTTTCCAGGAGGCCGGTCCGAGCAGGGCACCAATAATCGTCGAATCCTCCTCCTCTGATGAGCTAGTCGCACCAGTTTCTGAACCGAGGACAGCACTCCCTCCGGCGCAAGTAGAAGAAATCCGCTTCAAAGAGGTAAGAGACTTGTCATTCGAATCGGCCGATTTTCCTATTACCGTCGGCTAACCGATGCTTATTATTGTATTCTCTCGCAAGAACAAGATACTCCCAATAACAGTCTCTTCTCTTTTGCAGTCGCGCTTTCTGATGACGAGGAGGTTGCTTCACGTCAAGTCACACTGAGCTCAATCCCCGATGACGTCCATGCCAAACTTGAAAGCATACAGACCCTCCTTCAAGACGATATCGGGCGATTAGTGGAGGACGCCTCGCCGATTCGGCAACTACTCAGTGAAATCAGAGGTCGAGTCCCAGAAGAGGCGGAAGAAGCTCTGGTGCCCACCGCATATATTGAATCAATGCGGATCCCAGTGTTCAGGGCTTTGCAAGCTAGCTAAAGCTCATGAGGAGGAAGATTCTTACAAGCACCGAGCCCAAGAGGTACATCACCGAATCAACTTCCTTGAAAGTTCCCGCCCAAGTATTATTGGTGCTATAAACCGCCTCAAGAGCCGAAGGGGAGAGCTCGCCAAGGAGATGGAGCAGGTGACCAAGGACATAGCCATCGAAGAGAAAAGACTCCAAGACCTCCCTTCTGTTATCGCCGAGCTAAAGCAAGAGAGGCAGAGCCTGGCCCACGAAGCAATCAAGCTCCATCGCCATATGCCAGAAGTCCCTGGATCAGCCGACGACGACCAGCGAACTTTAGACTCGGCCGATCAGGTTAGGCAGCGAGCGATTGCGGCTATTAATACCCTCCTTGGATGAACTGTAAAAGCACTGGCCGCTCTGTAAAAACATTAATGTCTTTTGACCGTTGACGTGTGGATCCAATCCTGACCCGTCCTTCGTGGCGACCTTTCATTTATTACCCCTTTTACTCCGATGGGATGCGTCTTACCAAACTCTAGCCCCTTTTCTTTCTATAAGTACGAGACCCCATATTGTTTCCAAGGGCATTCACCTCGCTCATCCTCTTCTCCTCTAGTAGTTCATACCTTCGGACTATTCACCAAGATGTCTTCTTCATCTTCCTCCTTTTCCTCCTTCTCCGTCAACCAGGTATGAGATCTTCCTTTGCCCTTCATTCCCCGGTCTGACATTTTGATCAATCTGACGTCGAGCGGTTATTTGTTAATTTTCAGCCGAAACGCCTTAGTCCCGAACTGGAACGGGCGATCGAGATCATGCACTCCGATGAACCGTTGTCGCAGGAGGACAAAGATTTGATCAGAGCTCATCACGAAGAAGTCAGGGATCACGTTCCTGCTGAAGTCTAGAGGATCTGGGATCATATCGACGCCAACTGCTCCAGGCGGCCGCCAATCGAAAGGAGTCATCCACTCCCTCGCCCAGTCGCCCTTGAAGATGCTGCAGTGGCAACATCTCAACCACCACTTGATCGGAGCCACCCTCTTCCTCGCCAAGTTGAGGCTGATGCCATGATGAAGGATTTGGAGGAAAAGAGCATCCGCATCTTGATAGAGTTAGGTCGGGTAGAGAGGGAGCTTAAGAAAAAGCGTGGTTAATAGATGTGTTGGTACTTTTTGTTCTAAGGGCGACTTGTACCGTGTCGGCCATGTACCCCGTCGTTCGTACCGAATAATAAATCAGCCAGATCAGACGTATGCTTTGTTATTCTTAAGGCGATGTTATTTTTGCATCGTCTATAAGATCTAATAGGAGTTGGCTGCGCCATCTCGATACATTCCACCATTATTCATGCGTCGACCCATATACTAGGATAGTACCTCTTCAGATATCTTCCGTTCAAGGCCCTCGTGAACTCCTCTCCCTCGATCGTTTCCAGTATATATGCGTCTCCCGGGGCGCATCGGCCAATTTTATATGGCCATTCCCAAGTGGGCGACCATTTACCGAACTTGGGATCCTTGGACCATATTGGCAGTACCAACTTCCATACCAAATCTCCTTGGGAGAATTGCTTGACTTTGACCTTCTTGTCGTACCACCTGGCCACCCTCTTTTTATTCTCCTCAATGCTGATCAGGGCCCTCAATCGTTGACCTGCCAAATCATCTAGCTCTCCTTTCATGAGTAAGGAATAGTCATCGGCCGTCAACTGATCTTGAAGCGATGTGCGTCTTGACCCCGTCCTTAATTCCCAAGGCAATACTGCCTCGTGACCATATACCAATTGATTAGGAGATATTCTAGTGGCCCCGTGGCAGGCCATCCTGTAAGCCCATAAAGCCTCGGTCAAACACAAGTGCCACTTTTTAGGTTGTTCCTCAATCTTCCTTTTGATCAACTTAATTATCCCCTTATTGGATGATTCAGCCTGGCCGTTAGCTTGAGCATAATATGGAGAAGAATTCAGCAACTGGATTCCCATATCGGCAGTGAACTCCTCGAACTCTCCTGAAGTGAACATCGTCCCTTGGGCAGTTGTGATGGTTTGAGGGATACCGAAATGATAACCAATGTGATCTCTTACGAAATCGACCATAGCGGCTGATGTCACGGCCTTTAATGGGATCGCCTCCACCCATTTGGTAAAGTAGTCAGTGGCTACTAATAAGAACTTGTGTCCCTTGCTTGATGGAGGATAAATCTGTCCGATGAGGTCTATTCCCCAACCCCTGAATGGCCATGGCTTGATTATCAGATTCATAGCCGACGTTGGCGCATGTTGTACGTTGCCAAACTTCTGACAGTCCTGACACCCTTTATAATATTTTAAGCAGTCTTCGAGTATCGTTGGCCAATAATATTCGTTATTCCTAATCATCCACTTCATTTTATGAGCCGATTGGTGAGCTCCGCACACGCCTTCGTGGATTTCTCCCATCAAGATCTTTGCCTCTTCCGTCCCCAGGCATTTGAGCAGAACCCCATCAATCATTCGGTAAAACAAGTCATCTTCGAGTAATACATATTTTGTTGCTTGAAAACGCACTCGCCGATCCACTTTTTTGGACAGATCCTTTAGGTAGTCGGCGATCTCCTTTTGCCAATCGTCGGCCGTGAGTTCCAAAGTCATGGTGCCTTGAATCGGCCGATACCCGGACGTGTGTTGGGCAAGCCTATTTGCCTCTTCATTATAACTTCTGGGAATATGCTCAATAACTGCGGACTTGAATTCCTTTAAGAGTTGGAGGCAATCTTCATAATAGATCCTCAGGACATCATCTTTACATTCAGATCTTCCCGTTAACTGGTCTACGATGCGCATGGAATCCCCAAAAATCTCCACAGCGTCGGCTTTGATCTCTCTCAATAATTGAATGCCTTTTAGGACGGCTCGGTATTCCGCCTGATTATTGGTCGCGGATGCTTCTATCGGCAGAGAGAAATCATAACTTGCCCCCCGAGGCGATATGAGAACGATGTCGATTCCTAATCCGGCCCCACATGACGAACCATCAAAGTACAGAGTCCATGGAACCGGCTCAACGACAGCGATTTCCGGTCCGCAGTGCTGGGCCACGAAATCGGCCATGACTTGACCCTTGACAGCTTTGGCCGATTTGTACCTTAGGTCAAATTCTGACAGAGCAAGGATCCATTTTCCAATTTGTCCCTTCAAAATCGGCAATGATAGCATGTACTTTACCACGTCATCCTTGCATACGACTTTGCACTCTGCCGACAATAGGTAGTGCCTGAGCTTGGTGCATGAGAAATAAAGACATAGGCATAGCCGTTCTACCGGGGAATACCTTGTCTCGGCGTCCAGAAGCCTTCTACTAACATAATATATTACCCGTTCCTTTCCTTCGAACTCCTGTACCAGCGCCGATCCAATAGCCCGTTCATCGGCCGATAAGTATAGTCTGAACGGCTTGTCAGCTTGTGGTGGGACCAATACAGGTGGTGAGATCAGATATTGCTTGATCTCTTCCAGTGCTTTCCACGGTTCCTCTCCCCACACAAATTACTGGTCGGGCTTTAACTTCAATAATGGCGTGAAGGCTTGAATACGCCCGGACAAGTTGGATATGAATCTTCTAATAAAGTTAACTTTGCCGATTAGGGATTGCAACTCAGTTTTGTTCTGTGGGGCCACAACCTTATTGATGGCCGCTATGATTTTTCGGTTGACTTCTATCCCGCGCTCGTGAACCATGAATCCTAGAAATTGCCCGGCCGATACATCGAATGCACACTTGTTCGAATACATTTTCAACCCATGCTTTCTTGTGCACTCCAATACTTCTCGCAGATCGGCAAGATGCTCTTGATGCCATTTTGATTTGACTACAACATCGTCGATGTAGATTTCCACCAGGACGCCAATGAGCTTGTGGAAGATGTAATTCATAGCCCGTTGATATGTAGCGCCGATGTTCTTTAATCCAAAGGTCATTACTACCCACTCGAATAAACTGAGGTGGCCCGGGCACCTGAAAGCAGTTTTTGGAATATCATCTTTGGCCATTAATATTTGGTTGTACCCAGCATTACTGTCCATAAAACTGATGACTTTATGTCCTGCGGCGGCATCTATCAAAACATCGGCTGTCGGCATTGGATACCCATCCATCGGTGTAGCCTGATTAAGGTTCCTGAAGTCAATGCACACGCGCAGCTTTCCATTTTTCTTGTATACGGGTACAATATTAGAGATCCACTTGGCATAACGGCACTGCCGAATAAATTTCGCTTCAATCAGTCTTGTAATCTCGGCCTTTATATTAGGTAGAATTTTGGGATTGCATCGTCGTGCGGGCTGCTGATACAGCCGATATCCCGGTTCTATAGGTAACTGGTGTTCAACAATGGACCGGTCTAGACCAGGCATCTCATGGTATTCCCAAGCAAAACAATCTTTAAATTCTTTTAATAATTTCGTCAATTTACACTTGTATTCACGATTCAGGTTAGCACTAATGTACCTCGGCCTTGGTTTAGTGCCAGCACCTAAATCTATCATCTCTAATGAATCGGCCGACATAAACCCATGCCCCAGCTTCCTTCTTCTCGGATGAACTGATCCATCTAATCTGAATCTTCAGAGCCGACTGCTCAGATCGACTGTAGGCCAAAATCGGACACTTTCAGGAAATCGGTGTCCCAAGTTCTTCCGAATATGCACTTGACGTGTTCGCAGCTCCACTGCTGCGTATCGGCTGCAGCAACACTGTAGGCGGAATCGGCGGTGACTATCTCGATGTTGTCGCTGACCCATTATACGAGGCATTGGTGCATTGTAGACGGGACGCAGCAATTTGCGTGTATCCAATCACGTCCGAGCAACATATTGTAGGACCCTTTGCCATTAATGATAAAGAAAGTAGTGGGAAGGGTCTTACTGATGATGGTGAGGTCGACGCAGAGTGCCCCGCGCGCGGGAGACTCGTTGCCCTCGAAGTTCTTGAGCATCATATCCATCTTGGTCAGATCTTCGTTGCTTTTGCCCAGTTTTCAGAACATGGCATACGACATGATGTTGACTGCAGCACCTCTATCTACTAGTAACCTAGTGATAGGTCGACCGTTGACGTGTCCTTTGAGGAACAGTGCCTTAAGGTGTTGCCATTTTTCATCTTCGGGTTTCTCAAAAGTGGCTGTCATTGGCTCCAGAGCCAATTGTGCCATCTGTTCCTCCATCTTCATCGTGTTGTCCCGATCGGCAGGAGCCATGAACTCCATCGGTAAGATGAACACCATGCTGACGTCAGCTGCCGATTCCTGATTGCCGTCTTCTTCCTCGTCGTTTCTTTTGGGGCGCCAAACCCGAGATCTGTTATACTTCTTATCCACCATCTGTCGCTGCTCTTCTTCCTGTTGTTCCCATTGGCGCAGACGTTGGATCCTTCATTTTTGGGATTTGGTCAATCCATCAGGGCACCATCTGGGGTTCACCGGTTTGGCCGGCGGTCTGGCGCGTTCCCAGTCCGGTTCCCGTCCTAGGGGGTTTTTCATCTAACACCTTGGCATCGGCCATCTCCTCTAGCCAATCGTGCGCGCTGACTCTGCCCCCCAGTCGCTTGTGCTGGTCAAACCTACCCTCCGGCCGATCATACTGTTCAAGTCTGCCTCTTGGCCGATCATACCGGTCAACTCTGCCCCCCAGCCGATCACGCACTGAAAGGCGCCGATCCTCTTGCTCGCGCCAGTTTCTGCTGATTGGCTCTGACCCTCTGTCCCTGGAGCGAGACCTCTTGAACGGGCGATTGTCACGGTATGGACCGCTGCATTCTGGGCAATTGTTGGCTGATGGCAACTTGAGGTTGTTTTCCCAGCAGTGGATGAAGAACGGACACCGCCAATGATCTTCGTGTCGTCGCATTATTTCTTCGCGATATCTCGAACTTTCCTGCTGCCGCTGATATTTGTTGAGCAGGAATTGGGAGGTAATAGGTCTACGCGGTCTTTCTGATCCTTCACCCTCATCGTCAACCCATCTCTTCCCCTTGACGTCTTCGACCGTAGCTTGATTTCTGGGGTCCACAACACTGCTCCTTTTAGCCGATTCCGACGTCAGCACCTTGGTTTGAAGCGCGTTTCTTCCCGTATCAACCATGTTAGTGGGGAAAGGATGCTGATCAATCTTCATTGGCTTTGCTGGCTTTGTCGGGACCTTGAACTTGAGCCTGCCTTGCTCGATGGCCGATTGTATCTGATGATGGAAAATTTTGCACTCGTTTGTGTCGTGGGACGTGGCATTGTGCCATTTGCAATACTTCATCATTTTTAGCTGCTCGGCCGATGGGATCGTATGATAAGGTGAGAGTTTAATCTACCCTCTTGGAGAAGTAGGTCAAAAAAAATTTCGGCCTTTGACGTGTTAAAACCGAACGCCTCCTGTTCCTTTTTCCCGAAAGGACACGATATCGGCTTTTTTTTCTTTAACCCACTCTGCTAGGCCGATTTCCACTTCCTCCTCAGATTCAGATCCCTCTAAGTATGCCACCTTCTTCTGAAAATTTCTTCGCTGATCAAAGGGGCGTACTTCTTGACCGGACAATCGGTGGACGATCTGACTCAGACTCTCGAACTCCTGGGAAGCGTATTTCTCCTTGATATGTGGCAGGAGGCCTTGGAAGGCGATGTCAGCTAGCTGCGCATTGGTTAGGACCAGGGTGTAGCATTTGTTTCTGACTTCCCTAAACCTTTGCACATAATTGGTCACGGGCTCGTCGCTTCTCTACCTGAGGCTGGTCAAATCTGAGAGCTTTATCTCATGAACTCCCGCGTAGAAGTATTTGTGGAACTATTTTTCCAGGTCGCCCCAGGTGACGATGGAATTGGGCGGTAGCGTAGCGAACCACTAGAAAGCCGACCCGGACAGGGACGATGAGAACAGACGCACCCGCAGAGCATCCTGTGTAGTTGCCTCCCCGCATTGGATGATGAATCTATTTACGTGTTCCACAGTTGAGGTGTCATCCAGCCCCGAAAACTTAGTGAAGTCGGGAACTTTGTACCGATGGGGAAACGACAGTAGATCGTAGGCAGGCGGGTATGGCGTTTTGTACGTGTTAGTTTGTACCTTTGGCTTCAACCCGAATTGATCTTGAATCACCTCCGCTATCCTTGCCGTCCAGTCTACTTGCTGCTAATAAATTACTGGCTGGGAAATCGGCACATGTTGGTGGATTGGCGGTGGGATGACCGGGTGATGAATCAAAGCGTGCGAAGGATTCTGCGGGAACGTGGCCGGCTGAGCGGTTGACATTTGATGGCGCAGCAAACCGGCCGTCTCATCATACAGTATCATCGGTGCCGCACCTCGGAGTGCCTCAGCAGCCTCTGCCCCCCTGCCGATTTATGACGTGGCAGGTTGATACTGTGGAACCGTCGGCCGGGTGGCCGACTGGAATGGTGCCTGGATCGGAGAGCCTCCATAGCCGGCTGATTGATCCAGAATGACCGTTGTCGACGGTGCCCCCCAAGGAACTGAGTTTGATGGCAATGATTGCACGGAGGAAACTTGAGCAGGTTGTGGCGGTGCTTGTGATTGAAAGCATGGCGCACCGTTGTATCCTAGATGCATTGAAGGTAGTGAAGTGTTGTGTCCTCCATGCTGTGTCGGCATCGGCTGAGGAGCCGATTGAGATGTGCCCGGTAAGCTCCTGACTGGGGCTGCGATGGGTGGGGCGTACGCCGGCCCCTGATATCCTTGAGATACGCCGTTGGCCAGGGATCTGATGACGGTATTGTACACCGTGTTGGCCATCACCAGGGATTGATCGATGAAGGCTTGGTAGACAGACTGTTGGATCATGTCGAACATCTTGGCCGAATCCTCAGCGATGGTGATCTGGCGGGGAGTTGGAAAGGGAGCTTTCTTGACGGTCTCCCCACTCCTGGTACGACTGAAAGATTGCAAGCAAGTTTTCCTGTATTGTTCCATCTGCTTTGCCAAATCTTCTTTCTGGTCGTCCTTGAGATCTGCTTCCGTCACCTCGATGACGTTGTCTTTGGAGATCTCGGTAGCTTTTGACATGGTGGATGTTGAGGTGGTCCCACTGGGCATGCCAAAAGTGTGTTGGCGCTAAAAGTCAGCCGATTGGCCCTCAGCGTCGGACACACGACCCGGGAGAATCTGCTTAGCTCCTGTTCGGGTGATTGCCCTGATGCGGTTCGCGCGGCGTGCCAGCCAATCTGACCTGTTGATTGGCAAGGAAGAAAAACGTGTCAAATTCCAGGGGTTCCGATCGGCTAAGTTTCCGATCTCGAAAAGCATATCAGCGAATCGGCCGATTTGCTATATAAAGATAATCGGCTATGATACAGCCAACAATCACGTAGCGATTGCGAAGGAAACTACTAGAGTAAGTTAGACAAAGCTACGAAAGTAACACTTGAAATAGATCTAATCAGCTATATAATAATGATGAATGAAAATAACAATAACAGAGCCGACAGTTCAAATCCCAAGCTGGATAACTGGTGATAAAACTAGAACAACAGATAAAATCTATAATTCTAGTAAATATCGATAACTGGTGAATAAATCTAATTGAAACAACAGCGATGCGCCCGAAGTTAAAGCTTGGATATTACTCGATAAACGGAACTTACAGAATCAGTCGGAGATCGTGTCGATGCAGCCCTGCCAACCCGTACGAACTCGTGAAAGAAGAAAAGTATTGGCGAAGTCGCCGACTTGAAAGTAAAGTGCGATGAAAAAGTAGATTTGTTTGTATTGATTGATGTGTTCTTTTGCAAATCTCTAAGGATGACTATTTATAGCCTGTTACAACCAATTTCTTAACCGACTAGGATATATCTCTAATCTTAAACGAAAACAAATATTTACAAACACAACTCGTATCGGAGTTGGTTACTATACTCTCGCGGGCCAATCTTTCTCTATCTTCTTTCCCTGATCCACTTTAAGCCCATATTAGCCCAATCGTTCCAGCCTTCCAGTCAGCCAATCTCCACTAACTCCGTTCGCCAAAAGACTGTAGCGCCAATTGGCCGATTCCCAACTGTAGCATCAATCAGCCGATTCCCAGTCATGACCTTTTAATCTGCCGCATCGATCAATTTCTTTTTTCCCTTGACGCCGATTCCATATGTGTCAAAATCTGGCGTCAACACCATGAAACTAGCCAATAATAGAGAAACTACTGAGTACAACGAGGTCACTTTCCCTTTCTTAGGGTATCGTGATTCTCCTCGATCGCTGCTTTCACTCGACGTGCACGCTCAAGCTTCCCCTCCCTCGCCTCCCTCTCCGCAGCAACACGCCTCCTTTTCTCCTCTTCCTTGTGCTCCTTCTCTGCAGCCTCCTCTCTGAGTCTCTTCTCCATCCTCTCCTTGTTCTCTGCCGCCCACCGCAACATGTACTGCATCTCCTCCTTGTCTTCAGGCTTGATCTTAGTGTCAATCCACTGCTCAAAATCACAGAGCGGTGGAGGGGTCTCCAACAAATGTAATTGTTACAAAACAAAAAAAAATCATGCAAGATGTCATATGACACGAAATAATTATTACACAACATCAATCCCTCACCATCTTGTTAATACGGCGCTGACGAAGCGTAGGCTCAAACTGGAAGTTTGAACACATCCAGTACCTCTGCCTGTACGTGTCCTCTGCATCGGACTTGGCTACCTTGTAAGGATTGCCGCAAAAGCACATGGGTATTGGAACACCACTAGGCAGAGGCAAAAGGTCGAACGTATTTCCGGTCAACGGAACACCACTCCACCTTTACCATTTTCGTTGTAAGAATCGAAAGCAACTAACATTTAACCATACGACTAGCAGTTAACGTAATAACGTGCACCGAAATTACCTTGGTTTCCTAGCTTTTCCACGTCGTGGCATCGTACGGTTGTATAACATAATATTAAAATTGCATCAAAGTATACTGCACTAGATTTACTATGAACTAAATACTGAATCTACTGTACTACCTAATCTATATTTTTGTACATCTAAAATCACCGGATATTTCTAAATCTACTATACTACGAGATTGAAAAACATACCTGACGACGATAGTTTCTTCCCTCTCTTTTTTCTTTTTTTCCTCCTTCTTTTCCTTCTTTCCCTCTTCTTTCCTCTTCTTTCGCTCTTCTTTCCTTCTTTCCCTCTTCTTTCCTCTTCTTTCGCTCTTCTTTCCTTCTTTCCCTCTTCTCTGGTTCCCCTCCCTCTTCTCTGGTTCCTTTCCCCTCCCTATTTGGGTAGTTGCGGCGTGGATTTTTATAGGGAGAACCCCCACCGATTCATCCGACGGTAAGGGTCCTTACCGCTATTTCGACCGGCGGTGCTTCCTTGATCCATGCGCACACTACTTCGACAGCAACGGTAAGGTGGTGAGGGTCTTACCGCCGTTTCAACCAGCGGTAGGGCTCTCCCGCTTGCTGAAACGGCGGTAGGGAGCGGCGTAGGCGGCGTCAGGCCCTTACTGCCGTTTCAGCCGGCGGTAAGGACCATACCGCCGTTTCAGCCGACGGTATAAGCCCATTTCTGCAAACAGTATAAGCCCATTTCTGCAAATTTTTGATTCCACGCTATATTTCCACAAAATCGAAAAAACAAAAATAAAAAAATAAAAAAAATTCCGCGTTCTCGAACACGGGCTGCTCGGATTTCTTCCCTTTTTTCCCGGTGCTGTCTGTCGCTGCTGGTGGGCAAAGGCCTTTCGTAGTCTCGGCAATTCTTCTTACAGGCCCTTTAGCGTTTCACCACATGGCAGCCCAAATACGCCCAAGCCGGCGGCTGATTCTCACTCCACCACATTTTTCGCGTGGAAAAGAAGGTTGGAGGTTGGTGCCGCCGACGTCCGAGACGCCGCCCCAACCCCACCGGCGGCGGCGGGGAGGTGGCGGGCCCTTGGAAAGCGACCATTTCCTGTTTACTGTGGTGGTTAGCATTCCGGGCTTCCGGCAGGGCGAGCTGCCCTGCGCAGCGCCAGGTTCCCCCCCACCACCTCGCTATTCAGTATAACGCCGATTGCTATTCGCCTCCGCCTATAGGCTATATGTTTCGGGAGGTAAAGCCGGTCCGGCCGTCCGGGGAACAGGCTAGCGGCCGCTGTATCTGGTAGTGCTGGTGGCCGGTGATGAGTGCGCTGTATCAGCGCGGCTACATTTGTCGGCTCAATTCCGTGCTGAATCGTAGTGGTGATGCACAATGTGGGTTGGCGTGCGTGCAGCGGCGCTGGTAATGGAGTGGAGGCCTTTTGGTCTGCTCCAAACACGGCCATATCCTACGCCGGGTTCATGTTTCTCATGCTTTCTTCCATCTTGGTTTCCTTGCGGATTTGCTGGCACGCGCAACTTTTGGTTCAATCTTTTGATGTATAATAAGTTAATAACCCCACTTAGTGTCTCCTCCATCATTGCGCGGGCCACAGGAGTAAACTAGACAGTCCTAGGCTACTAGGATTTGGTACCAGTTCAAGAAAAACACGCTACTGCAATGTGGGCTTTTAGGATATCCTATTGAGTATTGATGCCTTTTGTTGGAGAGTGGAGATCCCTCCACACTTGCCACTTCGAATCTTCTGATGTGCCCTTTTCGATCTTTAGGTTGATTGAAGCTTAGCGAGTGAAACAATGGCTGTTGGTAGCTGGGAAAACGATATTGATTTAGGTTGACCCAGCAAGAAGCTTGAGCGTTGAATCAAGAATGATGGGGCCTAATGAATGATTTAGTGGACGTCATAGCTCTGCCTCCCAACCAATGCTTGCTGAGCATGTATTGTGAGCACCAACGGTTGTGTTCTTTTTCACTTTTCCTCATGAAGTTTCCTGCCAATTATATTGGACTTTGGTGGGTCAGTCATTGTCAGAATAAATCTGGATTCCTCAGGAAAACATAAATTGCATAGCCTGATTAACCATGGGGTTGTACAGATGCAGCAAAGAGAACTATGTTGGGGCTGTTATTCCACACCCACCTGCTACCGGAACCATTCTGGACCTGAATGACAGAAGGACAGCAACTTCAAGTGAACTATGACGAAGTTATAGCCTTTTACTATCACTCGGACGTCTGACTTCCTCAGTTCCACCTCGTGGCTATCACTATACAATTTGATGAAGCTCAAAGTATATAACATAAGCCACATTGTATCTTATGGGTAACTGGGTATGCATGCTATTATTAGTTTTAGGTATTCCTCTGATTATGCTTTGCTTTGATCCATCCACTGGACATTGAAAATTTGAGATTGACTTTGATGTCCTATGTTTGCTGCTTCATGTTGCATGTTACTTCGTCCAATAAAAAGTACTTGATGTTTTTTGGACATGATGGGGACAAAGTGTACCTTTGAACACTATTTTTATTAATAATATATTTATAAAGTAAAATAAATTTATGAGATTATGGGAGTGTTTCTAAGGACAAATCTACACGTATGATTTTGTGTTTCCAAAGTGAATATTCTAAATTTTCTGATAGTTAAAGTTTCAAAAGTTTGACCTGACCTTGTGAAAAACAAAGTATCTGTGACTAGAGGGAGTAGAATTATAAGGATGAAAGAAGTGAAGTTATCAGATAGAGGAGGAATATCATACAGTTTGTCCTCATCAACTTAGGTTTCTCGATTAGTAATTTATGTTTATTGAAGAAGCTGGTAAATTTCTGTTGATTGATGTTACTAAACATATCATATTCCTTGCTGCTAGGCTACTATAGCCTCCTAACATGTTCTGGATTTCTGATTTTTCACTTTTCACACTTTTTGTGTGTAATTTTGTTTTCATAATGAATTTGTGAAATTGGACATGTATTCACACGTCACTTTCTGTTTCATCTATGGGATGCACTTTATTCTCCTTTCAATTTCTTTGTCACAGTTAACAAAGAAGCTTAAGGTCCTGTTTGGATACAAAGTATTTTTGAAGTGTTGGATAGATACCATGGCTTACAAAATACCTAGGTATTAGATAGCAATAAGGTGTTTGGATGTACTAAATATTGTGGTTTTGAAAACTGTAGTATTACTAAAACCACAGTAATTTTGTAGTTTAATAAAGTTGTTTACAGTTAATTGAATTTGATTTGGTGGTGATTCGGGTTGTAGAAATTCCCCTATTGGCAATTACCTCATATTTGACTAGTTTCTACACAGTACATCTTTGCCAGACAGTGAGTTGTATGCTCTAGAAAAAAAATGAAAGTAGATCTTTTAAATAAGTGTCTGCATCTTTGCCAGACATCTGCTAGCTTCGTATACTGCAGCAAATGCTTGCTTTAGGTGTGATCAGAAATGATACAAAGGAGAAAGGATTGAAAACATCTCGTCGTGTCTAGTGGACTGGGGCATAAATGGAAATTAAAGGCATTGCTATTTTCTGTTTCTTGGATAATATTGTGGGCCACTCCAGATATCTCTGGTGGATAGACAAGAAGATACCCTCAAGGAGTCACTATGTAGCGTGTTGTGTTACCTCATTGAAGTGCTTTAGATCTATCAAGTATCAACTTCAGACATCTGTGTAAAGTTGTACACGGTTAGCTGACTCTGCAATCTTTCTCTCTGTGGTCACTGTATCTATTCAAAATTTTATGACAGCTGCTGTGATGGAACGTGGATCGTGATTTCTGTTTTTTTATTTGAGACTTCATGTAGGATAGCACGTCTTTGTTTCCTATGCTTTTTTCCCCTGGGGTTATGAGTCTTCTAACTTTTGTTAAAGAAACTACATGGTATAATTATTTAAAGTGCTTCCATTTGGAATCTTCCATTGTTGTGCTTTGCATAGCATCTTTGGAGATATTACTCGTGTGGCTTCAGCTCTATAGAAAAAAGTGGTTCCATTTTCATTTTCTCTTAACTGAATAATGCACTTACTCCTAATTACTTGATATGATGCCACTGAATGTGCAATAGGAATAGTTTAATAGAAACTGGTACTAGTTTTTGGTCTGCTGTTGGGCTTCACTTATTTATAATAGGGCACTGGTGAGCTTTAAGCCTTTATTGGTTTCATTTGCACTTTGTGCACACTTTTCTTCATTTGTCACAAAAAGGGAACATCATATAGTGGGAAGTCTCCTCATCCAAATATCTATATCTCAAAAGTTTGTGTCCATATATTATCTTCTGCTATGATGGTTAGAATGTGAAGCTGCGCCTTCATGATTCAGCATGTATAACTAAATATTTCTATTGTTTTGAACTGCTGTTGACCAATTATTATGCTTTCTCCATTACAATTTTAGTTTTGAATATGCAGTGAGGCTAACCATTTCAGGTACACTTTTATCCTCATGTTACATCACATCTTAGATATATCATTCCTTTTCACATCTGTTGCTGTTGGTTGTTGAAATTATGGTCCATTATTACTTACAGAAATAAACATCAATTAATGATATCCAATAAATAGAAGCTCATGTGCTTCATTTACGTAAATCACATGCCAAGATTTTGATTATGTTAGATATTGATATTAGCAAGCTAGCTAATTTGGGTTGTTGTAAAATTATAACATGTATAAGGTATTACCATCTGTTATACCATATTCTTCTTGGCTGCATTGCTTATCTGTGACCATTACTGTCAGTAAAAGTACATTTGTCAACCCTTCAACTCTGGCCATGGTTTATTTTCAAACCCTTAACAGTGATATTGTCAGAATTTGCAACCCCGAACTTCAAAATACATCCACTTTAAGGGCTGTTTTGTGCTGACCTGGATGCAAAATATCGTTGAATACATTGTGTTTTAGAATGAGGGTTGTGTCTTAAATGGTTTTGACTTCGGAGACTGGCATTGTCAACTTCAGAAAGGGCTTAACACACCGATCATCTTAATGGCCAGGGAACCATGGACTCACCGGAATGATTGTGTTTTTAATGGTGCCTCCCCAGATTTGAATTAGCTGATCCGTTCTATTTTGGGGAAGGAAACTCTATTGTGTACAGCTAGGGTCAAAGAGCTGCAGAATCTGGCAGTAGGGCAGGCATGCTAGAGGCATTCTAATTTAGAGGCTGTCCAGCCTTCTGGTCGCTTATTATTCTTTCAGTGGGGCGTCTCTTTTTTTCTGTTAAAACTGATGTTGGGCATCATGTTGTGTGTAAGAATTGTGTTGGATCTGTGTTTTTTTTAAAAATTTGTATTTTCCTTTTTTCTTATTCTTAAATGAAATGATACACAGCTCTCTTGAGTATCTGGGAAAAAAAGAGACTGGCATTATAAAGTGGATGGTTCATACACAGTTTTGATTACATATTTATTCATTCTAATTTGTCTACTTGTTAATCATTACCACTGCTTTTTCACTATGGCTAGGTTTGAATTTTCCCTGAAGTTTACACTTGACAGTCCTGGAGATTGCAACCCTTTTCCCAGTTGCTTCGGTGCAAGGGGTCTAGATTCTGGCTAACTAGTTCTGTAAGCCTGATTGTAAACTGCTCGTATGGATATATTCTGCAGTATGGTGCGCCATGACATCACATTTATGTGGTGCGTGCAATTAACGTTACTTTTGATGGCCTCCGTGCTGTATAGAGTTTCAGTATAATCTATAATCTTTTCCAACAAAAAGGGAAACAGTACACAAAAACATCTGTTCATTTGGGTCCTAGAGGTTGCAGGAACAGCATGCAACTTTATTTGTGTTCCTGCTTTTTTATGGCTTCTGCATGCATTTTGCATGGGCTGCTTCTCCTTTCCTTCCCCCTGGGATACGTCTCGTTAGATCCTCAAGCGATGACGTCCATCTGTTTGACAAAAAATGTGTATTTCATGAATCTACTTTGCTGTTCTGTCTAATTCCACTCAATCCTTTTTTTTTGGCTTTACTTTCATCTCTTTTCTGGGAATAGACATCCACTTCTTGTCACACGGCACTACCAAAGTGGTGATAGTGTGACATGGAGTGGGTCTGCATGTCCTAACCTCATGCACCACAGCTCTTTAAAACCCAGGGCTGCATCCTCTAGTCAATAGCAACTAGGAGTTTCTGATGGAGAACAACACTCCTTCAAAGTCTGGGACAGGCTTCTTCAAAACTTGCTTCAATGGAGTTAATGCTCTCTCAGGTTTCTAGTTTCTTCCGTTCTGCCTGTCTTTTGCAAGCTTGAGATGTCAAGAAGTGATGCTTTAGCAGTTTTAATACGGTTGCCCATGTTTCCCTAAGCTAGCTAATTCTCTGTGTATGTTTTCTTTGTTTGCAGGGGTTGGAATATTATCCATTCCATATGCATTGTCTCAAGGAGGATGGCTGAGCTTACTCATTTTCATAACCATAGCAACCATCTGTTTCTATACTGGTATTCTCCTACAGAGATGTATAGACTCAAGCTCGCTTGTTAAGACCTATCCTGATATTGGCGAGCTAGCTTTTGGCCGGAAAGGAAAAATCATTGTAGCAATATTCTTGTACCTGGAGCTGTATCTTGTTGCTATTGATTTCTTGATATTAGAAGGTGACAACTTGGAGAAATTATTTCCAAGTGCCAACTTCCATATTGCCAGTCTCAAGATTGGAAGCAAGCAAGGGTTTGTGTTGATCTTCAGCCTGCTGGTGTTGCCAACAACATGGCTCCGGAGCTTGAACATGCTTGCATATGTCGCTCTTGGTGGAGTCATGGCTTCTTTCATTCTAATCGCCTCTGTTCTGTGGGTTGGAGCATTTGATGGTGTTGGTTTTCATGAGAAAGGCGTGACTGTCAACTGGTCTGGTATGCCAACTGCTATGAGCTTATATGCGTTCTGTTTCAGTGGCCATGCTGTTTTTCCCATGATATACACTGGCATGAGAAACAGAAAAACATTCCCCACAGTAAGTAAAGTAGAACTTCCGGTTACATAAAGCTACTATAGTGACATCATTTATATTTATACCTCTTACAATTTCAGGTGCTGCTCATCTGCTTCATTATCTGCACCCTTAGCTATGGGGTGACAGGCATCATTGGATACTTGATGTACGGGGAATCACTAAGTTCCCAGGTGACGCTCAACCTTCCATCAAAACGTATTGCCTCCAACATCGCCATCTTCACGACACTGATCAATCCGTTCACCAAGTTCGCGCTGCTAATCACTCCGATAGCAGAGGCTATCGAGGACAGCCTTCGTGTTGGCAAGAACAGGACCATCGGCATCTTCATCAGGACCGCCCTGGTCGTCAGCACGACCATCATAGCACTTGTGGTGCCCTTCTTCGCCTATGTCGTCGCGCTTACTGGCTCGTTCCTCAGCAGCACGGTCACGATCTTGCTGCCCTGCGTTTGCTACCTGAAGATCAGCTCGAGGACCTCCAGGAATCTGAGGTTGGAGCTGGTGGTTTGCCTGGGAATTATCATGATTGGGGCGGGAGTAATTGTGGTTGGCACATATAACTCACTGAAGCAGATTGTTCATAGCTTTTGAGTGATCACTTTGAGCTGCTGTATATATGACCCAAACCATATTGTAACCTACCCTAGTAACATCCACATCTGTAGCCTTATGCAGTTGTACTCTCACCTTGATAAGAAGATAGCATATGAAATTAGTTGCTATTTTTTCGGACGATATTTTTCTTCATTACCTATGTTGTTCATAGATATTTTTTCGGACGGGACATTATACGATCAACATAGAATGCTTCAACTCTGGTGGTTCCCTCGTTTTTTTTAAAAAAAAACTTGTGGTTCCCACTTCCCAGTTCACATTCTGTTTACCTACCAGAATGGTTATCAAAGAAAGAAGCAATGGACCGAGGAAAGGCGCGGCCGTGGGCCCTTCTCCGCTGGTTAGCGGGCCCGCCGATGGCTTCATGCAGCTGCAATCGAGTGGGCCGGCAGGCCCCCGGTTTAGAGTTTTGGAGGCACGGTGTGTTTTCCGCCCAACCGCGACAAGCAAGATGCGCATTGTGGACGTGCGTCTGGGCCAAACCGACTGGCATTTTGTTTCAGGCTTCCTTGAGTCTGGGCCAAACCGCCAAAAGCCCAAAACCACCTACAGCCTTCGAATCTTTTTTATTTTTTTTATTTTTTATTTTACGAATTTGCAAAAATAAATAGGTGATCCAAAAATTTGCAGAAATGGACCCCTGCCGCCGGATCAAACGGCAGTAGCTACGCGCCCGCCATTTGAAATGGCGGTTGGAGCGGTGGACGTAGGTACTACCGTTTGAAACGGCGGTAGCCTATTACCGCCGATTGAAAGGGCGGTAGCCGGATACCAAACGGCGGTAGCTAGCTCCCCCCTCCAACGGCTGGTTTTGTTGTGTGTTAGCACTATAGCCGGTTCAAATGGCTATAGCTATTTGAACCGGCTATAACTTGGATTTTTTAATTTTTTTCGTGTAATTTTGTCTCATATTAAAAAAAATATCAAGTAACATTGGTAGCACTAAATATTCAGATATGTCACTTTTGGTTGCAATATGAAACTTCATAATTTGAAAGAGGTAGAGCGCTTCGAGGAAATAATTGAAATTGAATTAACTCTCTGCCATTAGATACATAGCTGTTTCCAGTGAAATTACAACAGATAGAGACGAAATTCGTGCACAACATATGAACAACAACGACTCTAGGGTGAACAATTAATTATAGATTGCAGTGGCATGTGCGGCACGGTTGCTATCCTAAACATGTGTCATTGCTAAACCTAACATGCCTTAGGCAATTGAAATAGCTAGGGATAGAGTCATGTCTACTTTCTAGTAGAACTGGCTTTGCGAGAGCTAGGAGGGCCCAGCCTCATAGTAGCTAGCATCCCTAGAGGATGGCGGAGACGGGGGACGATCCTTGTTTGTGGTGGTAGGGGCAATTGCACCATGGATCAGTACAAATCAAGTCACCTGCTATGTTAACCGCCCAAGTATTTGCATCAACTTTGGATTGAAAGTCCTCGATCTTACGCTCGAGGTCAAAGATCTTACACTTCAGGTAGTGGATGTACTCTTGGGTTGGCTCAAAAAGTGGTGGATCGACCCACTTCGCTTAGCAGCAGTTTCCTTCATCGAGATAAGACTGAATATGATGTTAGTTTGTAGCACGAAAAGCTTAGGAAGAGTAAAGAAGTAATAACTTGACTTACCAAACCATACGGGTATTGAAAGAAATGCTGGCTTCCATCATCGTACCCATCAAACAGCTGGACGACACAAGCCACGCTATGGTGACACATTGGCCACGCATCATGGTGGCCGTCATAAGGCCTAAGGCAGTTTGGAGGGGTGTAGTTACTCCTATCCTCAAGAGGGAAGTCGTCGAGGGGTGCCTCATACTCCGTTGAGCCAAAAGAACCTAGCCAAGTGATGGTGGGAATAGGAGCATCCCCTCCTCCCACGACCTCCCCCTCTTGCGGATGCCATTGTTGTTCCTCCTGCTTAGTGGTGTGGAAGGATATGAGAGAGGGAGGTCCAATATAAGGAGTGCTGAGATGGAGATGCACTGCGCCCCCATGTGCTCAGTATCCCGTCGTGTTCAATCATCCTGAAAAAGTCTAGATATAGGCTTTGTAGGTGCAGGGATGTAGGGCTCAGTGTCGAGTCCCATCTGCCTGAGAAGGCTTATGTTCAGGGTCCTTACAGTCTATAGTGTAGGCTTTTCAGTGAGGGTTCACGTCAACAATGGTTTAGCACTATTTGAAAGTTGCAAACAGCCGAAGACCAACTCTTGGCTGTGATACTTTCATTTCTTGATACTCAAAAGAAAGGGTAGCTGGGCTTACCTTCTTCATGAAATTCAACCAGAAAACAGTGATATGGAGAAGAAAGCTGGAAGCTATCGGTACATATAGAGGCACTAGTGATCAGCCAGCATCCATCAATGCATGACCACTAATCAGAAGTGATGGATAGGTGAAGCCGGTGCAAGCATCTTTTCCAATCAAGGCATCCACCAAATGTAGAGGCAATCATCTCTCTTTTGAAAGGAGCTTCATGGAATGACAGTTCAGTATACTCTAATTTTTCACCAAAAGATGATAGGGAATCTGCAGAAGCTGTCATGACTACCAAATCAAGTACCGAAGAGATTCCCCAGTACTCTAGCAAATCAACAGTGAATTAGCACTATTTGAGTATTGTACTGGCAGCAGAGCAGTATAATGGGAATAGTGTGGAATCTGAGTACTTGAAGCATGGAGATGAAATGTTATCACAGTACAAACATCAGTACAATAGCATCCGAGGTGCCCAACATGAAAAACCTAAAGAGCACCTTCCCTAGGATAAAATGCCTTAGGTAATGTAAATTGGTGGAGCACAACTAACGTTCTACTGGGTGAACTGGGGAAGTTTCCCCTTCCTCATTGTTTTGGAGGAACATTCTACCTCCTGCTTCTTCTTCTTCTTCTATCGCTCTTCTTCTTGGAGGAGTTGCACCTGAGGAGTTTTGAATTCTTCCTCCTACCATTTCAGTGCTGCCTCTCGAGTACCTAACTGGTCACGCCGTCTCTGCAGTTCATCCTCCTTTCCCTACAAACGAATCTGTTGTTGGCGGATGCGTCGCTCTTGCTCGAGCCGAGCAGCACGTGCCGCGTCTCGAGCCACTTCTAGCCCACCATAGTATTGGGCTTTGGTCTCTAGCACCACTGGCCAAATGGGCACCCCCCTAAAGGCCTAGTGTCAATCCATTCCATGATGTGCATGCCTGCATATTCATTCCTTATTAGTTCAAGGTACCCGTACGTAGAAAATATATTGAAAATATTTATGAACGGACTGACCTTGAAATCATCATCAATGTTGGGACACTTGAAGTACCTACACCCCTTCTTCCCCCTAGGTGTGTCATCCTCCCATACTTGCAACCACGCACGGAAGCCGCAATGGCATTTGGGGCACTCATTCCACGGTGGAACCCCATTTTGCTCCTCCCTCCACGACGACTGAACGGACTGACCTTGAAATCATCATCAATGTTGGGACACTTGAAGTACCTACACCCCTTCTTCCCCCTAGGTGTGTCATCCTCCCATACTTGCAACCACGCACGGAGCCGCAATGGCATTTGGGGCACTCATTCCATGGTGGAACCCCATTTTGCTCCTCCCTCCATGACGACATTTCTTAGAGGGAGATGCAACCTCACTACAAATGGTGGATTCGGGTTGGAAAGTATTAGTAGTGCGTTTGAATGTTGCCTGAACATCTAATATATAGAATGCTACTAACATGGTCCATGGACCATGTCCATAATGCCAAATGGAAAAGGACATGCATGGACATCATAGCTTGCACCGTCCTAGCTATCAAAGTCTCTGCACCGGCCTATATAATGTAGTCTGTAAAGGAGCACACATCATAGTCTACAACATCGTACACATCATAGCCTGCACTGGCCTACAAAAGATAAAGGAGGTCCTATGGACTAAATGCGTCCTTGCTTGTAACATGGAGCACCACGACTACATCTTGCTACCCATTGTGCTGCTCTAGTCTGGTACTGGTCGTACGTGAAGGGCTCCGGAGGGCCAACCTCGCGAGGTGGACGTCCTGGTGCAGCTACAGCTGGTGCGTGAAGTCTTGGGTGGAGCCCTGTGTCAGAGTCATGGGCGCGTCACCCAACTGCGAAGGACCTATCTCCTTAGCGTCGTTGCTGAAAAAGGAGTCCACCCATGCCGAACTTGTCCTCTGGATCTCCTCCTCTACGGACTCCTCATCAGTCCCTCTGCGGCGTGTGTACGCTGTTATTGAACCAGGAAGTGTTATTGTCAATTTCCTTCCTATTTGTAATGGAATAGAATGCATGTATTGATGACACACCGAAGTTGTGCACGCGGAGTGAAGCTGAAGACAGTCCTAGTGCACTATATCCTCGATACTGTTGTGGAGCTGTGTGATGAAATTATAATTTAGTACGAGCAATTAGAGAACAATTGGTCAATGGAAAATGACAAAGTAACGAACACATACCTGTGGGAGTCACATACTGTAGACCCAACGCATAAGTGGAAGGACTTACTGCTACAGCTGCCCAAGACGGTGCACGTGGAGCACAAGACACTTCGGGGTACGCCGGATGAGTGGGTGCAGGAGAAGACAAACCGGGGTGCTGCGTAGGTGGTGCTGAAGACAAACCAGAGTGCTACGTAGATGGTGCTGAAGATGACCTGGGGTAGGCAACCCATGGTGGAAGTACAACATCGGTGTGACCACCATGGCAACTAACAACCCGCATGAACCTACTGCACAGGTGCTCTATCCTCTTGTACATGGACTCGTGCTCCTGCGGAGACATGGTCAAGCAGTGATCCATGCTAGACTTCATCATCGCCTGCACCTTTGCAATAATGTCATATTGTTGCCAATGACATAGTTCAAGTTAGGCACACCACATTCCGTACAAAGTGCAACATAATCCAAAGCAGTTTGAGTAGCAAATGATGCAGAAGCGTATCATGATGTCGAAGTTCATATCCCTGGAACGCGGGTAGATCTGCGTTAGAGGTGCGGTCTCCGTCGGTACCTGCCTGGGAATGTGCATGACGCGTGTACGTGTCCTCAGCAAGTACCACTGTAGGTACGCTGTGAAAGCATCATCGGAGTGTAGACAATCCTCGTGCACCAAGTCCTCCAAAGCGGCTGCCTACATCTCAACGTACGAAACCATCCTCGAACCCCACTGGGTCGCTGGCCCAGCACTACCGTGACGGTGTCAGGCATACATTCCCAGGTCCACGAGTAGGCCTTGTACGGCCCACTTAGGGACGTACTCGGACAAGATCAGGATATGGAAGGCTACACCGCAGGGTAACGTAGCCTCCACAGACTCCTAAAGACTAGATCGGAATAGACAAGGAAACTACTCTACCAATTAGGAGTAGAACTCTGTAACCATGTCCGACTAGGACTCCACCCTGTAACCCTATTCCCCCGACTATATAAGGGCGGGTAGGGACCCCCCTCAAGAAGACAACTAAGAAGTTCAATACAATCAACACACAGGACGTAGGGTATTACGCGATCTAGCGGCCCGAACCTATCTAAATCCTATTCCTTGCGTCACCATTGACTCCTTGATTCTCGATGACACCCACCGCACAAAAGGCCAAATAGGGTACCCCCTAAGCAGGTTGCCGGTCTAAAACACCGACAGCTGGCGCGCCAGGTAGGGGCTATCGTCGAGTTTCTCCACGCGAGATCGATGGCATCAGTCATTGTCAAGCCTGTTTTCAGCTTTGAGGCAGGCGCAACCTTTGTCTTTGGATCCTGGCTTTGCATCGCCGATGGCGTTGGATCATTTCAGCGCCGCATCATTGGCATCCAGGAGAAGGAACATCTCGACGAAAGCATTTTTCAGCAAAAAACGAAAAATTTCGCGAGAAAAACCAAGTTTTCAACGTCAACAACAATGAGTTCGACTATGGCTCGGACTCGACCTCGACTCGGACTAGCCCACATGAGCTAACGTGCAAGTCACCCTGCAAGTCGACTTCAGCTCGAAGTCGATTCCCGTACGGACTCCGCAACACAACCATAGTCCACCAAGGTTTCCTCACTCAAACCCAATCCGAACTCGGGTCAGTAAAGACTGCGACTATGACTCGAACTATGTCAAGAGATTCCATTATCAGGCCCAGCTCAAGGCTTGGTAGTTACTTCAACCCCGCAAGGCAGATTCATTTATTGGCCAGGGATGAAACCATCCTTCCTCGCCCATGACTATGAGTCACGACTTGTCGCTCACATAGACAACCTCCCGTATCAAGAAGGCATCTCGCTTACTTCAAATCGTGAAGAAAGCACTACAGAGATTGCAACATCAAACTCTGGAAGCCACTACCCAGATAGAGAAATTTTTATCATCACACAAAACAATGACATAGGTACCAGCCAACAGAGAACTCCTCAATGGATAGCACAACTCGACAACGTTTCAGAAGATGAGTCATCAGCTAACGCCCCGCAAGACGAAACTTCTGAACAAAGAAACCAAAGAAGGGCACACAATGTTACTCAGGCTGAACGTCGACGACTACTAGCTACAAATATCCCTATGATGAACATCGAAAGAGCATTCCATGCAGTGCAAACCCAAGAACACAACACTCCACTTGCAGCATTTGCCTCAATCAATCTTATATCAACTCTCATGCCTCATGGCAGAGATAATGAATTAATAGCTCAACTCGCGCAGCGAGGCAATGGGTTAATCACGCAACTCGCAGAGCAAGCTTACAAACTACTCGATAAAGAATCTCCAATCCCATCTATTCCTCAAGACGGCAACAGAGATGTCGCGATCCACGCTGGCCATCGTGAGGCTCAAAGAAAAAGCAACGAGGTAGTCAACCAACCAGAGCAACATAGCCAGGGACAAAATGAATGCAAGGCCCCAAGATGAAATAAGGACGTTGGAGATGTCAGCTGCACCAACTTTGCAAAAAGCCCTCGCCATTGCAGAAAGGATCGCGAAACATCAATTTTCAGCGATCTAAGGGAAGTAATCAATAGTCGTCGTGGCGAACGCGAAGTTGCAACTATAACCATTTTCCTGCTTTTACCACGCGGGTAATGAGGACTGGGCTACCCGAGAAGTTCAAGCCAATAGGAATCACCATGTACGATGGCAAGCAAGACCCAGTTCAATGGCTTTGGTGCTACTCACTAGTAGTTTAGGTAGCCGGAGGCAACAACGACACAAAGGTCATCCATTTTCCAATATGTATGGAACCCGCACCATTAACATGGCTTGAGTCACTCTAGCCTAGAACCATTGACTCTTGGGAGGATTTGACAAAGGCTTTTACCAATAACTACGTGGGCTCCATGTCCCGACTAGGCAATAAAATCGATCTAAGTCAAGTTAAACAGAAAGAAGGCGAGACACTCCGCGACTACCTGCGCCGATTTTTTGAAAAGAAGGCTAAATAGTCGACATCTCAGAAACAGACGTCATTGAGTACTTTCAAAATGGCCTCTACGATTGTCGAACATACCAAGACTTTAGCAGATGACGTCCAGTCACCATCAAAGATCTCAAAGATATGGTACAACAATGGGCAGACGAAGAAGATAAAGAGCGTGAGCGATTCGGCTCCCATCGCAACCGCGGTTGCGACAACAATAATAACAGTCATGAACAAGAAAGGAACCGAAATACTGATACTCAAAACAACTACTCGGGTAATCCGAACCGCAAACGCAAACCCGACCACTATTGCTACTATGACCAACTCAGGGAAGAAAGGATCTCGCAAACGCGATGAGGGACCTACCTTCACCAAGTTACTCAAGAAGCAATGCCCATGACACCAAACAACAAACATTCAGCGATAGATTGCTACAGCATGCGCCGAGTAATGCAAGATCTACCTGCACCACCACCTCCCAAAGACTATAGTCACAAAAAGGATAAGGGCAAAAGCAAAATCAATAAGGATGAAGAAGGCAAAGGAGATTTCCAGACCACCTCCAAGACAGTCAACGTCATTTTTGGCGGAATTCCGGGTACCGCATCCAAGCGATCCAACAAGCTAGAACTCAAAGAAATTATGGCCATCAAGACAGCAGCTCCCACACCACTCAAATGGTCTGAGGTACCCTTTAGTACTCGACCCCGTTGTTGCAGGCTCAAGATTGACCAAAGTACTCATTGATGGAGGAAGCGGACTCAACGTCATCTTCACCAAAACATTAAGAAAAATGTGCCTTGACATCACAGACATGCTCACTCCAACGGACTCACCATTTTACGGGATTGTCCCAGGAAATGCAGCCATACCACTAGGCCAAGTTTTCCTACCAGTAACTTTCGGCACTAAGGAACATTACCGAACCGAGTATATCAGATTCGAAGTCGCCGACTTTGAAACCTCTTACCATGCCATACTCGGGAGGCCAGCCTTGGCTAAGTTATGGCTATACCACATTAGGTCTACTTGGTACTCAAGATGCTAGGACCCAAGGGAGAGTTAACGCTACGGGGAGACCTAAGGCGATCATACGAATGAGACACCAAAGCTGTGGAAATCGCAGCAACCTCTCAAGCACATAGCCCCATGCAACAAGTCTTCTCGGCTTCAAAGAAACTTAATCCCACGGAACTCGAAATCCCAGAAAACAAGTCGGGATCAGCAAAAGTCAAACCAGCAAGTGAGAAGGACTTCAAAATCGTTGATTTCATATTGGTGACCCATCCAAGACAGCTCTAATTGGAACAGGGTTAGACCCCAAATAGGAAACCGTGCTCATCAGTTTTCTTCGGGCTAACCACGATATCTTCGCTTGGAAGCCAGCTGACATGCCCGGTGTGCCCAAGAAACTGATTGAGCATTCACTAAATGTTGATCCCAAGACTACCCCAAAAAGACAATGCCTACGAAGGTTTGCTCAAGATAGAAGAGATGCAATCAAGAAAGAGCTAGCCAAACTACTCGCAGCAGGGTTCATAAAATAAGTTTTTCACCCTGATTGGTTAGCGAACCCTATACTTGTTCGCAAGAAGAAAAACAACAAATGGAGGATGTGCGTTGACTACACAGATCTCAACAAACATTGCCCAAAGGACCTTTTTGGGTTACCTAGGATCAACCAAGTAGTCGACTCCACGACTGGGTGTGCTTTGCTCTGTTTCCTTGATTGCTACTCAGGCTATCATCAAATAAGCCTTAGAGAAGAAGATCAAGCCAAAACAGCTTTCATCACCCCGTTTGGTGCATTTAGCTACAAAACAATGTCTTTTGGACTAGTAAACGCAGGAGCCACCTATCAATGGGCCATCCAGATGTATTTCAAAAAATAACTACACCGCAACATAGAAGCTTAGGTAGACAACGTAGTCGTCAAAACAAGAGACCCAGATGATCTAATCACCAATTTGGAAGAAACTTTCTCAAGTCTACGAGCGTTCCGATGGAAACTCAACTCTACTAAATGCGTTTTCGGTGTACCTTCCGGAAAACTACTCAGGTTCATCATTAGCCACCGTGGCATTGAGGCCAACCCGAAGAAAATATCTGCCATCACAAATATGCAAGCCCCAACTGGCATCAAGGATGTGCAGAAGCTCACAGGTTGCATGGCAGCCCTCAATCAATTCATCTCAAGACTTGAAGAATGCGAACTACCCTTCTTCAAGCTACTCAAACACTAGGACAAGCTTTTGTGGACAGAGGAGGCAGACAAAGCTTTGACACAACTCAAAGACTTCTTGTCAAAACTACCAATCCTCACCGCTCCAACTCCAAACGAAGACTTGCTCCTATACATAGCTGCTACCACTCACGTTGTCAGCGTCGCAATAGTAGTTGAACGGTCCGAACCAGGCCACATTTACTAAGTCCAGAGACCTGTATACTTCATCAGCGAAGTACTCTTAGACTCCAAAACTCGGTATCCACCAGTACAAAAACTGTTCTATGCAATCCTGTTCACTTCACGGAATCTGCGACACTACTTTTAGGAACACAGCATATCCGTCATCACCGACTTCCCGCTCGGCGAAATCCTTCACAATAGGGATGCAATGGGTAGAATCTCCAAATGGGCAGTATAGCTCAGAGCTCTATCCCTAGACTTTAAACCAAGAACGGCTATCAAATCTCAAGCTCTGGTCAACTTCATGGCTGAATGGAGGGAAAATCAAGTACCAACGCTAGTCGAACGGCCAGAACACTGGGTCATGTACTTCGACGGTTCCCTCAAGCTTGAAGGAGCCGGCTTAGGAGTACTCTTGATTTCCCCAAAAGGTGAACAACTCAAATACGTTCTCCAAATCTTTTGGGAAGTCTCAAACAACGAAGCTGAGTACGAAGCATTACTACATGGTCTTCATCTCGCAATCTCTCTTGGAATCAAACGACTGATGGTATATGGCGACTCGCTGGTCGTCATTAACCAAGTCAATGATGAGTGGGATCAAAACAAGAAAAACATGGACGCTTACTGTAAGGAAGTCCGCAAACTAGAAAACAAGTTCTCAGGCTTGGAATTTCATCATGTTGTCCATGACAACAATGTAGCTACTGATGTATTGTAAAAAATGGGCTCAACTCGTGTAGAAGTTCCAGCAAGAATTTTTGTACATGAGCTCCACAAGCCATCCATACCGGAACAAGTCATGCTACCTATATGTATGCCAGGATCAAGTTTCATACATATAGTGACATCATAAGTGAATAACAGGAACAGTATCATGTAAAAATAAATACAAAAAGACTTACAAGACTATCAGAGGCACACAACCTAAACTCTTGAATTGGAGGCTCCAAACTTCACAGACAAACGACTGGGGGTTGCGTACGCCTAGAACTCAACATCGTCTTCATAGCAACTTCATAGCAGCTTCTTCTTCTGAGCAGCAGTAAGCAAGGGTGAGTACACTTATGGTTCGTACTCAGCAAGACCACGGGAACTAACCAGAATAATGATTTAAGTCTATCTTCAAGTTTAATTAATCGTGTGAGGGTCCAGGCCGCTCTTAACCATGAGCACGGCTGATATATCAGTTTACACTCTGCAGAGGTTGTACATCTTTACCCACAAGTCGCGTAAAAGTTCAAAAGAACTTTAGACCCAACCATGCGGTGCTAGCTAGGCACCATACCACACTTTCGAGGTGTGATTGCATAGGGATGCTATGAGGCCTTTACAATGATTCCCTAGTAAGAAGTAGTCCGCTAAGGTTTCCGGATTGGTAGTAGGAGATAACAGCCCCCTAGTAGGTACAGTGTCTTAGCAAAGCCCACTCCCCAAGAGAGCGGGTGCTATATCCCATTTACCGCCGTCCCTCTAGCCCTTTCGGTAAGACCACTTCAAACTAGAGTTTCTAATTAATTAGCCAAGATCAGAGCTCTTTAGATCTTGCTTTCTTGAAACTCTCACTCTTCAAAGCTTTCGAGCAGCAATCCTTCTAATCAAAGCAAACACCAGCACAAACAAACAAACAAGTACAACTAAGAACAATACACCAAAATAAAAGAAAGGCTTTAAAAGAGCATACTAAAGGACAACGCTTGACTAAGGTCACGCAAACGCAGGAAACGCTGAGATTGGAACTATCGAGAAGTTTGATGTATCAAAGAAATAAAAAGACTATATGCTTGATCCATTTTAATTAAATAAAACATGGACATAGGTTATTTTAGAGGAATACCCTATTTGGAATTAAGAAATTTACATTAATCATTGAAAACGCGGTAAACTTAATCATATTTTATTTGTAAATATTAAAGTACAGATTATGCCAATTTAACGATTAACTTTAGAACTCAGAGCATGTATAAGACATCTAATCGAATAACTTTATATTTTGTTCAACTAAACATGTTATTATTGAAAATGCATTTATGATATCATTAAGCATCTTAACTTTATTTATGAAAACCGATGTATAACCTAGATATCTTTTATTTAGAAAAGCTAGTTATAATTTAGGAATTAACCAATTAAACCTTAGTTTATGAAAACCGGGATAGAACCTAGTTAACTTTTATTTATAAAACTAATTGAATAAGAATTAGTCAAATTAATATTGATTATGAAAAACCGGTGTAAATCCTACTTAAATTCTTATTAAGAAAAGGCATTCAAATAGTCAGTAATCAAATTAATATTAAATTTATTTTTAAAGACCTGCAATGGTGGACAACATCATTACTAACGTGTAATTTATGCTGTTATGAACCTAACGCCTCTTGAACGAGGTTAAACGGAGCTAAAACATGGAAGCTATGGGTTAAACAAGGTTCTATGGACCTAAACACGATTAACCGTAGCCTACAGGGGTTAGCAAAGAAGATTACCAAGACACAGAGAACAGAGCCTGCGAAAAGCTGAAAACTCAGGATTAGATCTGCAAAAGATTATGGATTGGATTAGATTGCAAGGAACTGAAAAGTTCAAGGAATTTTCTGAAGATTGATCAAGGCACAAAGATATTGAAGGAATTACATAGTTTGTCAGGGGTCAAGACGCAAAATGGTGCCTTATCCCTTTCTTCTTCCTTGCGTCGGGGCTTACGCAGCTCTGGCCGGCGGCGCACGGCTGGTGGCTCGCCGGCGCTTGGTGCGGCAAAGAGGGGAGGAAAAACCGGCGCAGGTGAGGGAGAGAGGTGCGAGGAGGAAGCCTCACCGGTGGCGAAGTGGAGGAAGCAGAGGCGCACGGCCGGTGAACAGGAACCGACGGCGGCGAAGCTTTTGGGCGGCGTTGCTCTAGTGCGAGAGAGTGGCGAGTGAGCGGTGGAATGGAAAGAGGAGCTTCGGGCGAAAGCGTTGGGGGATTTATAGGGCACGGAGGGAGTTGAGAGGGTGCCGGGGAGGTGAATCGGGCGGCCGGCCATTGAAGGCCATGAAGGAGGTAACGGGCATCCGTTACCGGGAGTGAAGGGGCCGGTTACTAGCGGCGTGCGGGCGAGGGAGGAATGGGGCAGTGCGTGCGGCGGGAGTGGCGTAGGAGCTAGAGAGGTTAGGAGGCAAGGGGGCGCAGCGTGGCCTGTGCGTTGCGTGTGGCGGCGACTGCGGTGAGGTGGGGGACGGGATGACATGTGGGTCCCGTCCGTCAGTGAGAGGGAGAGAGGAGGCGCTAGCTGGGCCTGCAGGTGAGGGACTTGGGCCCGTGGAGACATGGGCCGGGCGAGCGGGATGGGCCGAAGGAAGGGGAAAAAGGCCAGCCTGCAGATTGGGCCTGCTGCGGCTGAAGTTGGGTCGGTGAGAGAGAAAAGGCCGGAAAGGATTGGCCAGTGGCCTGCTGCTGATTTGGGCCGGAAGTAAAGAAGAAGGAGAAAGAAAAGGCCGGTTGGGCTAGGTTAAAGAGATAGATTGAGGGAAAGGTTTTTCTCTTTTTATTTTCAGAATTAATTTCTCGTGTAAATAAAAATCCAGATAATCTAGATAATTTATTTAAGCCACAAAGAATACTCTGAAATTAGATAGCTTGGGAGACGAAGAATCAATTAAAATATTTGGAGCTTGTGAAAAGGATTTTAGAACCATCCAAAAATTGGATTAAGCTCAAGGAAAAAGAGAAAAAATTCCAGAAAAACTAGAAAATTCTCATAAGAACTTGGACAAAGTCCAAACGCAAATTTGAAACTTTTGCACTCATGAAACACCAAGATGCATCAGCATGAATGCACAGATAGAGAACAACATTATTTAATTCTGAAAAGCAAATTTTCCTATGCTAAATTTCCTGTGAAGAAAAATAAATGTTGGGAAGAATTTTAAATTATGGAAAATCGTTGTTTTATTATTCCTTTTAATCACATCCTGAAATTGAAAGCTACATCAAAGATCAAAAGTTGCTATCCGATAAAAACCAAGCTGAGCAAATTTCGCGATGAGGAAAAAGCTATGTTCTAGTCGGAGACAAGCTCTACGAAGAAGCGCATCGTCAAGAGTACTCATGAAATGTGTTACCTGAGAAGAAGGCCAAGAAATCTTAGAAGAAATACACAAAGGAATCTGTGGTAACCACACCTCTTCGCGAACGATCGTGGGCAAAGGTTTCAGTGTAGGTTTTTACTGGCCCATGGCATTGGCCGATGCAAAACAACTAATCCACAAATACCAAGGCTGTCAGTTCTTCACTAAGCAACAGCATGTCCCTACCTACATGCTCATCACGATACCTCCAACATGGCCTTTCGCTTGCTAGGGGCTTGATATGATAGGACCACTACCAACTGCACCTAGAGGGTTCAATCGAGTACTTGTAGCCATCGACAAATTCAGCAAATGGGTTGAAGTTAAACCTGTTACTTGCCCCAAGGTTGACCGAGCCCTCAACTTCCTGGACAAAATTGTACACCGCAATGGTTTCCCCAACAGGATCATCACAGATCTGGGTTCTAACTTCAACAACCACGACTTCTGAGAATACTACGAGAATAGCAGAATTGATATACGATACGTCTCCGTTGCTCACCCAAGGGCCAACGGCCAAGTCGAGCGTGCCAACAGCATGTTACTCGAAGCTCTCAAGAAAAGGTTGCATGACATCGGCAACACAAAAGGAGGTAAATGGCTCAAAGAACTACCCAATGTCCTTTGGGGACTGTGTACTCAACCATGCAAGTCTACAGGGTTCTCTCCCTATTTCCTTGTACATGGGTCAGAGGCCATCCTCCCTGCAGACGTCATGTGGCAGTCTCCTGCAGTTGAACAATATGATAAAGGAATAGCAGAAGAAACTAGATGCCTGGATCTTGATAGTTTGGAAGAAACAAGAGGCGCAACTCTAATACAGTCAGCTAGATATCTCGACAGATTAGGACGCTACCACACGTCAAAGAGCGCTCCTTCAACTTGGGAGACATGGGCCTTAAACGCGTCTAGGACACATCAGGGCTACACAAGCTCAATTCACCATGAGAAGGTCCCTACATCATATCCAAGGTCACAGGGCCTGGATCGTATTGACTACAAGACCTCTCAGGAGAAGAAATAGCAAACTCTTGGAACATAGAATATCTATGTCGCTATTACCCATAGCAGACTACAAGATATACACTCGGTTTTTCATGCCAGTTAAATAAAAACAATAAAGTTCTTTGGCAAAATTCCCATCTTCGCCTCTGATTCGACTATCCTTAGCCACTCGAGCTCTCTAGCTCTCCGAGCCCCAGCGCTCTGATTGACTTGATTTCATCAAGTCTCTTCGAGTTATCATGACTCACCGGCTATCAACAGCCACTCGAGCTCCCTAGCTCTCCGAGCCCCAGCGCTCCGATTGACTTGATTTCATCAAAGTCTCTTTGAGTTATCACAACTCACTAGCTATTAACAGCCACTCGAGCTCTCTAGCTCTTCGAGCCCCAGCGCGCCGATTGACTTGACTTCATCAAGCATCTTCGAGTTATCACAACTCGTCGGCTATTCACAGCCACTCGAGCACTTCAGCTCTGCGAGCTCCCGTGCTCCGCTCCCCGTTCTTGACTCAATCAAAACTCTCCGAGTCATCACAACTCGTAGAGGTACCCACAATTACTGAAGCTCTAGTTCGAGTTCTCAACTCACCTCCACAAAGACTAAAGCAGGCTTCACAAAGCCACGACTACATCATTAGTCATTTTTTTACTCAAAGCAAGAATGCCACAACCACCACCTACTCAGAAATTACTGCTCGCTCATGACGATCAGCCTAAAACGCTGACAAAGGTCAGCCAGATGCTTTCTGACTCCACCCACGTGAAGGCACTCAACCACAACAGACAAAAGTGAACAGCTCGTCCGTGCACTCCCCTCAAAATACAAAGAAAGGTCAGAGGACTTTCAACAGCTACACCAATAATTGACGACCGCAACAGATACTACGACTACTTGATTACTTGGACTTGTTCCTCTCGACTACAAAGCTTAGACAAGATAGAAGATCATCGATCACAATTCAGACTTCAAATAAAATTCAGAGAATTATTTTGAGTACTCCTACAAAGTACTCGGCAAGTTACAACTCAAAAGTTCAACAGGACTAAGGCTATTCTAAAGATACAAACTCAGACATCTTCAAAGCAATTGGCTCAGCCTCCTCAAGATACTGCACATAGGCATCCTCTGTGCAGTTCCAAGCAACTCCATCACCAGCCGCTGTCAAATCTGCCCTCGAGTAATATGACTTGACCACCGTAAGGACTTGTTTGCATACAGCCTTACAGAGCCCAGCAACTTTACCCGGAGCAGCTCTCAGCCTCTCGACTAGTAAGCGAGGCCCAGCATCATCTTCAAGTGGAGCGATGGCATTGACTACATCCTGCGTAGCACTAGTCAACTATTGGAGCTCGCCTTGCAGTGTCTCTATGGTCCTACCGTGGTCTCTACAAGCCACCGTTGCCATAGCAAGCATAACTCCATTTTGATTCTTCCTGTTTCTCTCATGCTCATATGCAGCCTGAGCCTCAGCCAGCGATGCCCGGAGATGGTCAGCCTCATCAGCTACCCGGTCATGAGCATTTCTCCAATCAAGAAGTTGACTACTCGCAGCAGCCTCTTTTCTCTTGAGCTCTGTGCCAAGCATCACAGATCAGAACCTACCACTATAGTCAAACATACTCAAAAGATTATGAGTACTCACCCTGATATTTCTTGTTCAAAGATTTATAGCGATTCTCCAATCGCTCCTGAAGGACTTCATGGTCATTCCTCTCTACTACAAAGGACTTTGCAGCCTCTTTATGAACTCTCAAGGACTCTATAAGATGGCTACATTCTTGCTCCAGTTGCACCACTCGCTGCACGGTGTCATTACGCTCCTAGAGGGCTCGAGTATTTCTTTGGGCTCTGTCAAACAGATCCTGCAAGCAAGTCAAAACAAGTCATCAAGACTTGTAAAAACACAATTAATCAAAAGAAAATAGTTCACACACCTGAAAGCTCCGGATAGCTCTTCGAAACTTTGATTCCGACAGCAACTCGAGTATCGGACCCTCGGTATTCTTAGCAATCTGAGGCTCCAGACTTTCACCCACAGCAGCCCCTGACAACAAAAATGCTTGGGTCATTATAGGATACAAAAGAAATCCCCTTCAAAGCATCTATACTCCAGCAACATACCCGGTGCGCCGACTTCACCCACTTTAGTCGCATCAACTAAAGCCAAGGTGCCACCAACAGTCATTGAAGATGGCACACCCCTAGAACTCGAGGGAACTGTTGGGCCCTCCATTGAGTGGATAACTTCTTGCAGCATGGAGATAGTGGCACCAAGACGACTTGTGTCTTCAACCTCAGGTGCGTCATCCATTGACAAATCAACTAAGGGACCAGAGAGTGTAGTTGGAAGACCAGCCTCCACTCCTGTATCCACAGGAATGGTATCCTCAGCATCCCTGGGTCAAAACATGAGGTCATCACCCATTTTTCAGGAAGTTCAAAAATACAAATCAAAAGAAAGCTCACATAAAAACTCATCGGGATGATTGAGGCGGCAATCGCACGCGTTTCTTCTCAGTAACCGCTGGTTGAGTACTCGGCACCACAGGGGCCATGGGAGGTATGACCTCTACTCTTTCGCTGAATCTTGAAAAAAATCAAGGATGAGACTACGTACGCAGGACTAACAAAATAAATAGAGTACTCACCACTGGCGATAACATCGAACAACAAGGCACCAGCAGCAACCACCGGTGTCTTCACGACATCTGCCACCTCAGAAGACGTAACCCCGGTAACCTGCTCGGGGGCTGCCAACCTTGGGGCTGCCGATGCCGATGCTGCCTGCTCAGAGGCTGCTGTTTCCAAGTTCAAAAGCGGCACCTCCACAGGCAGCTCTTCAACAGCCACGATACTGACAACTGCTTTTTTGGCAATTGCGACTACTTCACCAGAAGTAGCCTCATCACCGCCCGTGGTCAAGTCATCGACCTTCCCAACCGACTAAAATCATTAGCATTCTGCAAAGAAACAATTTTCCAAAAAATGCTTAAATACACGACTACATACCTTGGCACTCTGTGACCCCTCGGGGGTCAAACTCGATGAAGAAATAGGCTGCACAACAGCTTTCTTTTGGACTACTCGCCGTTTCTTAGTAGGAGGAGAAGAATCATCATCAGTGTCAACCACAACAATCTCCTTGCCCTCAGGCTGCGGCAAGAAGCCAAAAAGCACCCGGGACTGCAAGCCAACAATTGTTACTCGAAAGTGTTACCACACCTCGAATACACAAATCAAGCAAAGGAACATACCTTTGTTGGTCCATACCAACTATCAAACTGATGAAGATCTCCTGGAAGTACTGGTACCTCTTGATAGTTCTTGAATAATTTCCCCAACAATGCCCCAACATCATCATCAGATATGTCATCAGGGGACATCCGCGATGGGTCATCAAAACCCGAGTACTCCAAGCCTGAGCGAGCTCATTGCTGCAAAGGCTGAACCCTCCGCTTGAGAAAACTGGCGGCTACATTGATGCCAGTTAAGCCCAATGACTCCAACTCGGCAAGCTGAGTCAGCAGGTTAGAAATTTCAGGGGTATCCTCGGGCTCGCTCACCCAATTATCAGCATGCTTCCCAAGACAGGATCATGATTTCCAACATAAAACCATCTTTTCTTCCAGTCGCCATGAGAGTCAGGCAAGACATACTTGAGATAACTCAAGTTCCTTAGCTGAAACCTAGCCCCTCCAAACACCTCTGTCCTAGTTGCACTGGGCTGCGGCTTATAATGAAACAACTTTCCAAAAAGATCAAGACTAGGAGGGACACCTAGGTACACCTCACACAAGTGTACAAAGATAGCCATATGGAGCACACCATTGGGATTCAAGTGAACTAACTGAAGGTTTTAGTACCCGATAATACCTTTGAAGAAGTCGGAGGTGGGCACTGTTAGTCCTCTCTCGACAAAATACGCAAGCATGACTGTCTCATTCGGGTGCTCCTCAAACTGCCATGCATTCCCAAATGCCGGCCTCCACTTGAGTTCAAGCTTTGGTTGAAGAAGCTTAGCGTCGATCAAAAGCCTGGACTGCTGGTTCCTTTATCACGGAGTGCTTCCAGGTGATCCCAGGCGGCAGCGGCGCAGTCTGGTTTGTCGGGCCACACTTTGGCACCAGCAGCGCGAGCTCTTTGACTTTCTTGGATTTAGATCTCACCTTACTGGTGTCCACGGCTTCCCCCTTGTTTTTCTCCAGTTTCTTCCCCATCTTCTTGACGCGCATCAGTCAGTCTCGGGAAAGGTGGAGGAAGGAAGGAGTGGCAGCAAATCTCCCTCAAGGGTGAGGACAAGGCAACAATGGTGGCAGCGGCTGAAGGAAGAGCGGCGGCTCAAGATGCACAGGAAAGGGGCGAAAAAAATAGATCTGCTAAAAACGACTACCGCTAATTACCACTAGGCCCCCTGTTATATCTGCATCACCTCCGGATTCCAAGCATTAATCAAGCAACGATCAGATATAAATTAGATTCACCACCATAATTTCCAACGGATACTCTGACCAAAGGTTTGACCCCTTCAACGACTACAAGTAATCGCCTAAGTGCTCGGGGGCTGCGGATACTGTACCCGCAGGATAAAGTTTTCTTTTTTCTAAAGACTACAAAAGTAAGAGCAAAATCACAAATTTGACCCTCAGTCTGATTCTTCGATTCGACCAAAGGCTCGAGGGCTACTCCATATGGAGTGCGATTGTCATCGCACTACCATATAAAGAAGTTTCAAGGAAAAGGTTACTCAAACATTGCAGGATGCTGAGAGTACCTTCCAGTCACGTGACAGCACTAGTACTCCAAGGATCGACCGCGTCTACAACTCAGAAAGCACCAAGGAGCACTCAGGCAACATCCTCGAGTACCCTGAGTTGTTCCTCTCGACTACAAAGTACTCGGGGGCTTGTCAGGCATACATCCCCAGGCCCACAAGTAGGCCTTGTACAGCCCACTCAGGGACGTACTCAGACGAGATCAGGATATGGAAGGCTACATCGTAGGGTAAAGTAGCCTCCACGGACTCCTAAAGACTAGTCAGAATAGACAAGGAAACTACTCTACCGATTAGAAGTAGAACTCTATAACCATGTTCGACTAGGACTCCACCCTGTAACCCTGCTCCCCCGACTATATAAGGGCGGGCAGGGACCCCCCTCAAGACAACAGCTAAGAAGTTCAATACAATCAACACACAGGACGTAGGGTATTACGCGATCTAGCGGCCCGAACCTGTCTAAATCGTGTTCCTTGCATCACCGTCAACTCCTTGATTCTCGACGACACCCACTGCATAAAAGACCACCTAGGGTACCCCCTAGGCGGGTTGGCAATCTAAAACACCGACAGATGGGTCCACGTAACATATGCATGGTGCAACAGGTTAGAGTAACAAAAAATCTTTATTAGATGGAAAATGATTAGATGGGGTGTACCTATGAACGTCGACCAGGATGATGTGAGTAATAGGAAGTGGGGAGTCCTGGTACCGGTGGAACTGCCTCATCACACAATGTACCACATAATCATTGATGTGGATGTCGTACACCAGTGGCCTCTTCGTCATCCAGTAATCCTGGTCTCGAAGGCACAACGAAGACAGCCCAAGCGGGGCACAAGCGTGGACGTTCACTGTGGTGTAGGGTGTCTACCTCACATCGGTGTCGACAAGAGTGTCGAACTGACCGACAAAGTCTGGGTATGACTTCTTCATCTGATCTCCAACCCACAATCCCTACAAAAAAATATTTCACAAATAGGTTTAGTAATCGAAATCTGGATGCATGCAACATATGAATTGAGTATAGAATGTAATTGTAGGTGTAGTACCGTACCTTTCTCAAGCACCACAATGACCCCATCGTGGGTCTGTTGTCGATGTCGTCGTGGTTGAAAGGCAACTCTGGGTAGGAGGCCACGTTAATGAGTGGCTGACCTATCAGGAAGCGCTCGTATGACTAAAGCTGAAGAAGCAACGGTCAACCAACGAAGATGGGATCCATCAAGTTGACCTTGCAGCAGCCCGTGCAAAGCCCCCTGTAGGTCGCCGCCAATATAGCTGAACCTCAGCTATACTGTGGAACCTCGTCAAGCGGGGCCTCCGCTATGGCCCTCGCGTAAGGAAGTAGGTGCTTAGGCACCAAGTTCCCCTGGGACATGCAAAACATGATCCACCCAAAGAGCCACAGCAAGTATGCCCCCAAGTGTGGTGCAACTGTGGCGTCATCGACATCAGCTCTCATGTAGTCGGCCTGCACAATAATACAAGTTATTTGACACATTCACAGAACTTAGCGATAACGATATAAAAAGATAGGTAAATAATACTCACACTGAGCTGCATGGGCCACTTCTTCGTGGGTCCGTGTGTGGAGCTGAAGGTGCGGTACGGCTCTGCCCAATCGTTCAGTGGAACGTGGGAAAACCGGGTCAAAAGCTACTCACGCTAGCTAACTGGCACGTCCTCCGTGCCAACGGCCCTGCTGGCACAAGGAAGTCCAAGCAGAAGCGACATGTCCTCAAGTGTCGGGGCCATCTCACCCACTATGAGGTGGAACGTGTGAGTCCCAGGCCACCAATGGTCAAGAAGAGCTACTAGGAGTGACATGTCGAAGTGGAAATGTGTCGAATTCTCCGCGCACTTCAGTCCGGCGTCCATCATGTCTCTCTCAACCAACCTCGCTAGAGGGAGGAGTCCCGCAGCGCGTAACCTGTACCATGCATAGCATTTATTATTTAAAAGAACACAATGTTAGAACTTGAAATTGAGTTAACTAAGTAAAATGTACCTCGGAATCCACCAAGCATCGATCGGCATCATCGAAAGCTGGACACGTGCGCAAAGCGTGCCGAGGTTGGCACCCCGTACGGCTGACATGAACGACCTCTGAGCGGCGTCCACGAAAGGGTCGAGCAACTTGGGGGGTCTAATACCCCTCTCCAGGCTCCTTCGCCATACCTGCAACACATATAATATTAGTACGTGATGAAATAATAAAATTTGCAACACATATCAGTTATTTCAAATACTACATAAATCAAATATAATATACTAGACATGAGATATTCAAAACACAACATAAATGAAATAGTACAGGATATGGAATTATTACAATGTCTTACTATTACAACTTAGGTTACATTCCACAATCTAAGAATTACAGGAGTCTCTCCACATAGAACAAACATGATGAATTAAATTACATATGACTAAGTTGAAGAAACGTAGGAGTTCATAAACATACAACACACATTACTACTACTACATACATGAATCACAGAAGCCCTTCATGGTTCCTACGTGCACGACAACCCTGACCACGTGGTGGAGGTGCGTCACCTGTTGACGGTCCAGCTTGGTTACTCCCACCTCCATATGTCATTGCAGGGCAGTTCTTGTACGTGTGACCTGTTTCATGGCACTTGGAGTAGAGGCGGACATCACGACCAACTTTAGATTGATCCATGTTGTTCCAGATGCGTCTGTTCTTGTGTCGCCTGACCCCTTGGAACATTTTTGGATCAGGGTTAAGAATGTAATGCGCGGAATTACTAGGATTATTTATGAAGTTTCCTAGTAAACGATATGCATAAACCTCGTTCCTCCAAGTGTACCATATAGTTTCCTTCAGGAAGTAATATGGTTGTTGGGGATCATCCAAAAAGATGGTCACCCTCGAGGCTGTCTTCTTTGGCAAGAACTAGCTAGCCTCGTGAGATCAAGACCATTATGCAAATTCACTTAACCTCGTTGGTTCTAAGCAGGTGTGAAAACTATGTTAACCTCGCAGCTTCTCTATCATTTTAATCCCGAAGCTAAGAATCATCTGCTGATGGCTAAAATATGAAATGACTTACCCTTGAGCACTCCAAGTTAATCTTGAGCACCAAGTCTACTATGTTTTCTACTCAGGGTCATTGCTGAGCTATTGTTGATGCAAAAAATCGGACAGTGGACCTGACTCCTGCATCGAGCACACGACCTGGGTGAATTTGCTTAGCTCCTGTTTGGGTTATTGCCCTGGTGCGGTTCGCGCGACGTGCCAGCCAATCTGACCTGTTGATTGACAAGGAAGAAAAGTTATCAAATTTCAGAGATTCGATCAGCTGAAGTTCCAATCTACTCCAAAAGACGTATCAATGTGTTGGCCGATGTAATGTAAGGACGACCGGCTATGAAATAGCCGATAATCACGTAGCTAATGAAAAAGGGACTGTAGAGTAACTTAAACAATGCTACAAAGGCAACACATGAAACAGATCTAATCGGCTGTATGATGATAAGTAATATATTGATAAAGCCGACAGTTCGTGCCTCAAGCTAGATAACTTGGTGATAAAAACTAAAATAACAGGCAAAACCTATACTTCTAGTAAATATCGATAACTAGTGAATAAATCTAAATGAAACAACAACGATGCACCTGAAGTTAAAACTTAGATATTACTTGAAACGCAGAACTTACAAATTGGCCGGAGATCACGTTGATGCAGGCCTGCCAACTCGCACGAACTCGTGAAAAGAAAAAGATTTGGCGAAGTCGCCGACTTGAAAATAAAGTTGCGTGGAAAAGTAGATTTGTATTGATGTTTGTTGATGATCTTGCCAGCCTCACGGGGCACCTATTTATACCTTGTTACAACTCGTTTCCTAACTGACTACGACTCAATATTCTATTTCTTATTCAAAGCAACAAATATTTACATACGGATACAACTCGCATCAGAGTCGAACACCATCCAATCTTCTATGGGCCAATCCTGTCTTCATCTTGTTACCGCCTTGGCCCATTCAGGCCCATATCGGCCGAGTTGTTCTGGCTTCCAATCGGCCAGTCCTCATTGATCTCATCAGCTAATCGGCAGAAACACTGTAGCTTTACCGGCCGATTTCTCTAGCCATAGCCTCTTGTTTAATTGCATCGACCACTTTCTTCTCCTCTTGACGCCGACCCTGACACGTGTCAAAAACTGGCCTCAACACATGCCCCCCCAGTTTTAGAGTGAAACATATCTTTTGCTTCGAAATTTTCTCAACTTTGATTCCTTCCTCCGGAAGAGACGCAACAATAAATGTAGCAAAATCTTATTTGCTCCCGAAATCTTCTCCTTGATGATTGCATTCTTCGAACAGAGCGCCCGCAGACAACCGCTCTTTTCGAAATTAGCGCAGACGGTGTGGTAAAAATTCCATATTTACCCTTCTCCTGAGCCATCCCACAGATACTCATCTCTTCCGCCGCTTCTTCTTCCTTCAAGCGAAAAGGGTTTCCTTTCCGGCGAATCATCCCTCGGTGCACCCTAGCAACCGCGCTCGTGCTGCCTCTAGGCACATCCTAGTGCGCTCCGGTGACCTGCTCATGTCCTTCACCGACAGCACCAGCTCCCAAGTTCCAATGGCGGCACCCACAACTACCATGGCCTTCGTCCCTGAGGTAAGTTTTCTAGGCCCTCCTCATCTTTTCATGATTTTGGATCCACTCTTAGTCTTTCTTCGCATTTGCTCAGAAACTCAGGCAGAGAATCACCATCCCCATGGTCGACACCCTTGGATTCATCGGCCTTGGTCCTATGGGAGATCCTGAAACGACCGATCTGATTAGCCTAGAAACTCATAGGATCCCTTTTAAGCAATTGACCATGGAATTAGATAATTGGGCAAACACTTTCAAGTTTTGGCCGAATCAAACCCCTAAATGGAGAGATTGGTTTTTTAGGATGTCAAATTCCAACAGGGTCTTCTGGGATGAGCAAAAAGTTGGCCATTGCATAAATTTATCTCTATCTCATATGGAAAAGAATGAATCTCTGCTCATTGCAGCATCTTACTTTTGGTCTGACGCTCTCAATGCCTTTCTTTTCGGTCATGAACCAATGACTCCAACCCTAGCCGGTGTCTTGATGCTGACTGGCCCTCGATGTTTCCTCCGCTTACTTGCCTTTCGATTTCTTAATCAAACCTACCCACTGGCTGGAGACGAAAGCCATCGGTGGATGGAAAGGCTATATTGAGAAGAACATGAGGACCGGACCCATTACAGAGAAGGAGCACACGGCCTTCTTGATGATGTGGCTGGAAAAATATGTCTTCTGTGGCAAATCGGCCGGTCCTACCATCAACACACAGGCTTTGGCCGAAGCATTAGTCAGAGGCACCGCAGTCCCTTTGGGAAAGCACCTGCTAGGGTCAGTGTACTACATGTTGCATCACGTCACCGTGAAGCTATCATCTGGAGAACCTATCGGGAATCCTGGTGGTCCTTGGTGGTTTATCAATCTATGGCTCAACTTATATATCAGTGAAATCTTCAAAGAGCAGATTGAGACCAAGACTTTCCCCAATGTTGAATCAGAGACTGACCCATTGGCAAGACGCCGTTGCACTTCCTTTTGTGAAGCTGTATCCTATTTCCTAGGTGGCAAACTCGCCCCTTAAAGAATAGCCGAGCACTTCAGATGCTTTTATAACGACTTTAGAGAAGAACTGACGAACTGGTATCTGTATTAGAGAGAGAACCCAACTTTTGATAATCTTGAATGCTTCGACTCAGCTTCCAACACCTTCGACGAAGGAATCATGGACACCCTGATCAAGCCTGGGATTCTACCGGCAAATTTCTTATCTGGGAAGGACTCTCCAACATACGAATTCTACAACCCATCAGTAGCAGCTCGGCAATTTGGCTTGGGATAGATGCCAATCGGAGTTCACTTCATCGATCGAGTGAAATTTCAAGAACCGGTTTCTAAAGGATTGGAATACAACAGATTATGTAACCTAACACTGGATTCCGACACTATTGATCTGAGCGCTTGGCTGGTGGTCCCTTTCTCCACTCAGCAGTTCAAACTATGGTGGGCCGAGTGGAAATAGTACATTTTTTGTGCGGCCCCCGCAGTATATTGCCATCAACTGGACCCCGCTCACGCTGATCCGAATGCAGAGGTAACAATACTTTTTGTCGATTCCTTACTTATAATTCTCACATGCTGCAGAACTTTCTTATCATTATCCTTTTCCTCTACGCAGATTGATAGCCAAGTGCCTCCAACGCACAGTCGGAGTGGCAGACTGATAGAGGCCCATCATCCATACACGTCGAACCCTCTCATCGGTTATCACGCCCCATCATTGGAAGATGTAGCCACCGGCCGATTGAAGCATAAGCTCAAAATGTCTACCACAAAGAAGACGAGTCGCGGGGTACAAACTCGTACTGAATTGGCGACACCTCGGGCAGCCTATCAATTGGCAGCAACATCGGCGAGCCCTCAGCCGCACCAATCCAAGTAGATATCTCATCAGCAATTCAGGACATTGATCCCCTGGCAGCATCAGAAGCCGGGTCAGCAATTGCATCACTCTTGGTGGAAGCCATACAACTAATCTTTGTACTCTGACTTCCTCATATGTATCACTAATACTAAATTTATTTCTTCTTAACAGGCCGCACAACCTATCTCGGAGCAGACTGTTCCTCAATCGGCCGATCCTCGAGCCGAAATTGTGTCACTTGCAAATCTTCAGATTGAGGTAAAGAACACGCTCTTCCCTTAGTCTCCACAATTCTTATAATTAAAATCGGCCGATTCTTGGCACATGATGCTCTAGATACACCAACAGTTCTTCCTGTGCCACTGTCGGCTGCCCGAGTCCCAAAGGTAAGAAACCTGAGATTTACACTTAGATCCAGTATTCTTTTATATTCATAAATGCTTCCCTTTTCCTTTTCCAGGAGGCTGGTCCAAGCACATTACCGACTATTCCTAGAGAGCCGATCATCGTCGAGTCTTCCGCCTCTGATGAGCCACCTCCGCAGGATTCTGAGATGGGAGTAACTACTCTGCCAAACTAGGCAGAAGAAATTCGTCTGAAGGAGGTAAGCACCTTCTGTACCTGCCAGCTGATTTTTACTTCTATCGGCTAAAACACTTTACCACATCCCTGCAGGAACAAGACACACCAAACAATAGCGTCTTCTCCTTTGCAGTTGCGGTCTCTGATGATGAAGAAGTTGCATCATGCGAAATAACTCTGAGCTCAATACTAGAAGATGTCCATGCCAAGCTCCAAAACATGCGTACCCTTCTTCAGGAAAAAATCGGCCGATTGGTGGAAGATGCCAAACTGATACGGTGGATATTCAACGAGATCAAAGGCCAAGTCCCAGAAGATGCAGAAGAGGTTCTCACACCCGTAGCATATATCGAAACCATGCGGGTTCCGGTGTTTAGAGCCTTGCGACACATGGTCGACCATGCTAAGCTGGAGATGGTGCATCAAGAAGAAGAGTCCTACAAGCACCGTGCACAAGAGGTACACCGGCGGATCGGCCTCCTTGAGACTTCTCGTCCGAGCATCGTTAGTGAAATAGACCGGCTCAAATGGCATAGAGTAGAGCTCACCAATGAGATGGAACTAGTCGTAAAGGCTATCACCGCTGAAGAAAAGAAACTTGAAGATATTCCAACCATCATCGCCGATTTGAAACAAGAAAGACAATCCCTCGCTCACGAGGCTATCCGTCTTCATCGCAACGCGCCAGAAGTCCCAGGATCGGCCGATGATGATCAGCGAGTGTTAGATGCGGTCGACCAAGTTCGCTTGCGAGCGATTGAGGTCATAAACAATCTTCTCGGATAATTATAATGAACTCTACCGGTCCTTGAATATCTTGTGTAACATTGATACTTTTGGTGTTTCTGTCTTGAATGCAAGTCTGAACGGTCCTCACGCAGCTTTTCTGACTCAACGATCACTTTCTTTAAATGCCCTCCTTTTACCAACTGTTGTCCATCACTATTTTGTTCTATAAGTACGAACCCTTCGCATCCCTTCTGAAGGCATTCGCAAAACACCCATTCAACTGTTCTTCGCACACGTTTCCAAATCTTCGATCGAGTAACCAAGATGGCCTCTTCCTCCTCTGTCAATCAGGTATGAGGTTAATGTCCTACCTCTCAATTGATCTCTTTGTCAATTGACCATTATTCTCACAGCCAAACCAACTCAGCCGCGCTCTTGAACGAGCCATTGAGATCCTCCACTCCAATGAACCACTGACTCAGGCTGACAAAGACCTGATCCAAACTCATCGCGAGGAACTCAGAGACCACCTACCCACGAACATCAAGAGGATTGTGGATGACATCGAGGCCAAAGCTTCTAGAAGGCAAACCCGGCAACCAGTTGGAAGGAGCCATCAGCTGCCCCGTCAAGTTGCTCTCAAAGACGATATGACAGAGGTGGAGGTGAAGAATGCCCGACTCCAGATCAAATTGGATCGACTCCAGAAGGAAATTGATACGAATAAAGCTCAACTGAAACGTCGTTAAATCGTTGTAACCTATAATTTTGTTGGTACTTTTTATCTAAGGGCGACTTGTACCATGTTGGCCATATATTCAGCCGATGTACCGAATAATGATCGGTTTATTTATATATATACTTTTTCACCTCTTTCGATCTTAAGGCGATGCCCTTTGCATCGGCTATATGAACATGAATCAGTACGCGTCGGCCGTGAAAGCCCGATATGCTACATCATCAGCTACGCGCCTACCCATATACTAGGGTAGTATCTTTTCAAATATCTTCCATTTAGAGCCCACAAAAGTATCCAGTATGTAAGCATTGCCTGGAGCACATTGGCTAATCCGATATGGCCCTTCCCAACTGGGCAACCATTTTCCATACTTGGGATCCTTGGATCCCATCGGCAGGAGCAATTTCCAGACTAAATCCCTTTAGGAAAACTTCTTAACCTTGACCTTCTTGTCATACCATCTGGCGACCCTTTTCTTATTTTCCTCAATGCTGATCAAAGCCCTTAACCGCTGACTCGCCAAATCTTCCAATTCTCCCCTCATGAGGGTGGAATAGTCATCAGCCGACAACTGATCCTAAAGTGACACACGTCCAGACCCAATCTTCAACTCCCAAGGCAATACTGCTCCATGCCCATATACTAACTGATAAGGGGACATCTTGGTGACACCGTGGCAAGCCATCTGATAAGCCTACAAGGACACATTCAGCATCGTATGCCACTATTTTGGTTGTTCTTCGATCTTCCTTTTAATAAGCTTAATAACCCTCTTGTTGGACGACTCAGCCTGACCATTGGCCTGAGCGTAATATGGAGAAGAATTCAACAGCTTAATCCCCATACTGGTAGTGAACTCCTCGAATTCCCCTGAGGTAAACATTGACCCCTGATCAGTCGTGATAATCTAAGGAATACCAAAACGATAAATAATGTGCTCCTTCACGAACTCGATCATATTGGCCGATGTCACAAGTTTCAAAGGAACCGCCTCACCCCACTTGGAGAAGTAGTCAGTCGCCACCAATATGAATTTATGCCCTTTGCTTGACGGTGGATAGATCTGCCTGATGAGATCAATTCCCCAGCCTCTAAATGCCCATGGCTTTATTATTGGGTTCATAGCCGAGGCCGGGGATCGTTGCACGTTGCCAAACTTTTGACAATCCTGACAACTTTTATAATATTTAAAGCAATCTTCAAGTATTGTCGGCCAGTAATACCCATTGTTTCTAATCATCCACTTCATCTTGAAAGCCAATTGATGGGCCCCACATACACCTTCATGAATTTCACCCATCAAAGTCTTTGCCTCTTCAACGCCAAGGCACTTGAGCAACACCCCATCAATTGTCCGATAAAACAATTCATCTTTAAGTAACACATATTTTGTGGCTTGGAAGCGTATCTACTGATCAACTTTCTTGGATGGATCCTTTAAATAGTCGGCGATCTCCTTCCTCCAGTCCTCGGCCGTCAACTCTAGAGCCAAAGCACCATGAATCGAACGGTAACCAGAAGCATGCTGGGCAAGTCTATTGGCTTCCTCGTTGTAATCTTTAGGGATATGTTCAATAGTTACGGTCTCGAATTCTTTGAGCAACTAGAGGCATTCCTCGAAATAAATCCTCAGAATATCATCCTTGCACTCACATTTTCCTGTCAACTGATCTACGATAAGCATGGAATCCCAAAATATTTCCACCGCGTTAGCCTTGATCTCCCTCAACAATTGGATGCCTTTCAATACAGCCCGATACTCTGCTTGATTATTAGTAGCGGAAGTCTCAATCGGCAGAGAGAACTCATAACTTGTCCCCTGAGACGATATGAGGATTATGCCGATTCCTGATCCAACCCCACACGAAGATCCATCAAAGTACATAGTCCACGGAGCTGGCTTAAGGACAGTAATTTCTGGTCCACAGTGTTGGGCGACGAAGTCGGCCATTACCTATCCCTTGACGACCTTGGCCGATTTGTACCTCAGGTCGAATTCCGAGAGGGCCAGAATCCATTTTCCAATCCTTCCTTTCAAGATTGGCAGTGACAACATGTACTTGACGACATCCTCTTTACACACGACCACACATTCCGCTGATAACAAATAGTGCCTGAGTTTAGTACAAGAGAAATATAGGCAAAGGCACAATCTTTCTACTGGAGAATACCTGGTTTCGGCGTCCAAGAGCCTATTGCTGACATAATAAATTGTACTTTCTTTTCCTTCAAACTCCTGGACCAGCACTGAGCCAATAGCCCCTTCATCGACCGATAGATACAATTTGAAAGGTTTATCAGCCTAAGGAGGAACCAATATGGGAGGGGACACTAGATATTGTTTGATGTCTTCTAACACTTTATGTTGTTCCTCACCCCAAATAAATTCTTGGTCGGGCTTCAACTTTAACAATGGGATGAAAGCTTGAATTCATCCGGACATATTTGATATGAATCTCCGGATAAAGTTGATCTCGCCGATTAAGGATTGCAATTCAGTCTTGTCTTGTGGGGCCACAACTTTGTTGATGGCGGTTATAATCTTTTGGTTGATCTCGATACCGCGCTCTTGGACCATGAAACCCAGAAACTGACCAGCTGAAATGCCAAAAGCGCACTTGTTCGGATTCATTTTCAACCCATGTTTCCGTGCGCACTCCAGCACCTTGTGTAAATCGGCCAAGTGTTGTCGATAGCCCTTTGACTTGAGAACAACGTCATCGATGTAAATTTCCACCAGGACACCGATAAGCTTGTGAAATATATAACTCATGGCCCTCTGATATGTAGCCCCAGCGTTTTTCAAACCGAATGTCATGAGTACCCATTCGAACAAGCTGAGATGACCAGGACACCTGAAGGCCATCTTGGAGATATCTTCTTCGGCCATTAATACTTGATTATATCCGGCATTACCGTCCATGAAGCTGATAACCTTGTGTCCCGCAGCAGCATCTATCAACACATTGGCCGTCGGCATCGGGTATCCATCCATCGGCGTAGCTTGGTTAAGATTCCTAAAATCAATGCAAACACGTAGTTTTCCATTTTTCTTATACACAGAAACAATATTAGAAATCCAATCGGCATATCAACATTGCCGAATGAACCTACTTCAATCAATGTTGTGATTTCAGCCTTTATATCAGGTAAAATTTTCAGATTACAACGTCGTGCAGGTTGCTGATATGGCCGATACCCTGGTTTTATGGGCAACCGATGTTCGACAATCGATCAGTCTAGACCAGGCATTTCATGATACTCCCAAGCAAATAAATCTTTAAACTTCCTTAACAAATCCACTAACTCAAGTTTATACTCAGAATCTAACTTAACACTAATATATGTCGGCCTTGGCTTGCTACCATTTCCAAGGTCTACCATCTCTAACAAATCGGCCGACGTAAACCCGTGCCCAAGCTTCCCATCTTCTTGGATGAACTCGTCCATCAAGACGATTCTTCTGAGCCGACTGCTTGGATCGGCTGTAGACCAAAATCGGACACCTTCAAGAAGTCAGTGTCCCAGGTCTTGCTAGATATGCATCTGATGTGTTTGTAGCTCCACTGTTGCGCGTCGGCTGCAGCAATGCTGTAAGAGGAATCGACAGTGGCCACTTCAATTGTGTCACCGATCCACTGGACGAGGCACTGGTGCATTGTAGATGGGATGCAGCAATTTGCGTGAATCCAGTCTCGTCCGAGCAGGATATTGGAGGACCCTTTACCATTAATGACAAAGAATGTGGTAGGTAGGGTCTTACTGCCAATGGTGAGGTCGACGCAAAGTGCCCCCCGGGCTGGAGATATGTTGCCTTTGATGTCCTTTAGCATATGTCAGTCTTCATCAGGTCCTCTTCACCTTTGCTGAGTTTTCGGAACATGGCATATGGCATGATATTCACAGCTGCGCCTCCATCTACCAACAGCTTGGTGACTGGTCTTCTGTCGACTTGCCCCTTGAGGAATAGAGCTTTGAGTGTTGGAGGTATGCCCTAGAGGCAATCATAGAGATGATGATATTCCATTTGTATCCATGATTTGTATATTGTGTTCATTGAATATCCATTAAAGGCTACTTGAATTGATTTGCAATTATGTGAATTGTATGTGAAACTCTTTACTTGTATGGTTATTCTAAAGTTGTCCCTAGTCGGAGTTCATGTGAGGACACACATGAATATTAGACTAGCACATGTATTAGTTGATGACTATGTTTCACAAGTCATGGACATAGAGATGTTGAACTAATAATGTGGACACATGTGGAGACATGTGTTAGGACTGACCCAACATGAGAAGTAGTTCTCTCTTTAAACAACATATACGCTTTGTCCTTAGACCTGAGATTGTCGCATGTATTCTAGATGTGGATCGACCTACTTAGGGGCTATCAAACGCTACGCCGTAACAGGGTAGTTATAAAGGTAGCTTTCGGGTTTGTCAAGAAGCATGCTATGAGACATGGTCAATCAAGATGGGATTTGCCCCTCTCTGATTGAGAGTGATATCTCTGGGCCCCTCGAGTGATCGGATCCGAAAATGCATGGCCATGCTACGTACGGTTAAGAGTTAACCTACAAAGGGATTCCGAATCACAGGATCGAGAAAGAGCGGTCGGCTTGAAGCTAGACCAAATATCGTGAGGCAAAGGGAATAGCATGTATATTATGTTGTGATGGTTCGTCTGATATGATCTTCGTGTGCGTATAGGAGTTGGCACGTCTTGCTAGAGGCCGCTACCGACTATTGGGCCGAGTAGGAGTACTCGGGCCATGTCTATACGTATCCGAACCCATAGGGTCACACACTTAAGGGGCTGGAAGCCCAATTCGGATCTGATCCGAGTTGGATTAGGTTTAGGAGTACTAATGGGCCTCGGATCCAGAGGCCCGTCAGGAACCCCTATAAATAGAGGGGTGGGGGCGCCCTAGGGTTTACACCTTTTGGCTGAACACTCTTGCCGCGCCTCCCACACCCTCGCCTGTTGCAACTCGCGGATCTAGCAATCCGGCTTGCGACGCTTCCTCCCTGCACGTGTGGATACCTTGGAGGTGTTGCGCCTGCAGCACTTGGACGAGCCGCCGACGAGCCGCCGACGAGCCACGACGAGCCGACGACGAGCCGCGGTACCGGAGGCGATCTTGCTGTGCACGTGGACGAGCTGCTGAGGAGCTGCTGGACGTGATCGACTACGTACGACTACGTGATCGTCTTCACTGCACCGACGCATATCTACATCTTCCGCACCAGTAGTGCGTCGAGTGGTAATCCCGTGATCCTTATACGGCAGTTCTTCCTGGTTATACGCGGTAGAAAATTTTGTTTTGCGCTAGTGTAGCCTACCTCGTATCCCAACAGTGGTATCAAGAGCCGTAGCTGCTTAGTTTTGGATTCGGGATGTGTGCATATGGAGATATGCGAGTTCTCTGTTTGATCTATGTCCTGATTTCGTGCCCTTGCTGCAATGGTAGTGTAACGACATACTCCTACCGGTCGGTTTCCGCCATCGGAGTTAAGTGATACACGTAAATCCAGTTGTAGTGAGGGAAGATCAATATGATTGGTCAAATCGAGATCCAGGGTCATACGCCAGGTGCATTAAATGTGCAATAGTAGATAGGATCTACTGCCGGGGTCGGGATTTTGCCGTATGCGTATGCTTCGGTAAATCAGTCGTAACTTTTCGGTACGATCTCGGATCGAGGCGATTTCTATACGAAAATTGATCTACAGAAAAAGTTACACATGAATTTCAACCGCTTCGCCGTTTTCGGCGAGATTAGATTTCCCAAATTCGGCTTGGAAGATGGAGTTTCGGGCCTCCGAAGTTTGGAACGTTAGGACGCCTAACTCTATTTTGCAGGATGTATGCATGTATCTTGTGATCAGTATGGCCCCCTTGTGTACGTGATGCATGTGTGTAACTAATTCGTGACCTGCGTGTCGCGCGTACGGCAACACGGCAGGAGCCATATGTGTTGTCACTTTATTGTAATTAATGGTCTGCGTACCAATCTGTGATGATCCAAGCAACTATGTAATCTTCATTACTAGATTCTTTACTAGCTATTAGGCGTAATAGCATGCTCTAGTTCTTGGAGGACTCATCACCAGGAGGATGGCGCACATGGAACATGGAGATGGAGATCACCATGGTGAACAGGTTCTATGGGGATGGAGATCACCATATGAAAACGGGCCATACTGTGTCACAACTATGTGAATGCTATTCTGTTTATGTTTTACTTTCTGCATGCTGTGATGTTAGAAGTAGAACGATCCCTCACAAAGTTTAAGTTAGTATGCCCTCCCAACTAAAACTTGCACCGTCCCATGTCTTCTACAATTAGTGGTGGGTCTATGAAATTAGGGTGCCACTAGTTTTCCTTGACTAGACGGGTTTGTGTCGGACACTTACACGCATAAGGGTTGGTTTGCTTAACAAGGTCATCTTAACGGTTAAGGACCTTGGGGCATAAAGGTTGGGCGCCGAGACATAGAGATGTCACCCAACAACAGGAGTCATATGTGATATGATTAGCAAAAGTTGCTTACCGATCTACCTCGTTTGCTAGCGGTGATGCTAAAGCTCACTAGTGGACTTGTTAGTTGTGGATCCTGAATCACTAAGTTTCAATAGAGGGATATTGATTTTAGTGGGAGTAGATTCTGTTAAAATAGTTTAATGTAATTTGCTCTATCATGGATACGTTTGTCTTAGTGTATTTTGCATTACTTTTGTTGTAGATTAAATGGCACCTAGCAACACCACCACATCTTTTGCTTTGCGTTCGGTCCTTGAGAAGGACAAGTTGAATGGAACAAACTACTCGGATTGGATCCGCAACCTGAGAATTGTTCTCAGGGCTGAGAAAAAGGAAGATGTTCTAGACAACCCACTACCAGAAGAACCTGCTGAGGATGCACCCGCTGCTGCTAAGAATGCTTACAAGAAAGCATCTGATGCTAACCTCGAAGTAAGCTGCCTTATGCTTGCTTGCATGGAACCCGAGCTGCAGATGCAGTTCGAAACAAACCATGAGGCGCACGATATGATCGTGGCGCTTAGAGACATGTTCCAAACACAGGCCAGGACTGAAAGGTTCAATGTGTCTAAGGCCTTTGTTGAGAGCAAGCTAGCAGAAGGCGCAGCAGTAGGACCACACGTAATCAAGATGGTTGGTTACACTCAACGGTTGGAGAAGCTAGGCTTCCCACTGGGCCAAGAGTTGGCCACTGATTTCATTCTTTCGTCTCTTCCTCCTAGCTATGGGAACTTCATCTCGAACTACCATATGCATGGAACGGAGAAGGGTTTGAATGAACTGTGTGGTATGCTCAAGACAGCAGAGGCTGACATCAAGAAAAGCGCTAGTACCAGCCATGTGATGGCGATACAGAACAAGCCCAGCTTTAAGAAGAAGGGCAATTCTTGGAAGAAGAAGGGCAAGGCTGGAACGTCCAAGCCAAACCCACCGCCCAAGGTTAAAGCTGGACCTGGACCTGCTCCAGATAAAGAGTGCTTTTACTGTCATGAACTTGGTCACTGGAAGAGAAACTGCAAGCAGTACCTAGCTTCCTTGAAGAACGGCGGAAGTAAGAGTACTTCTACCTCAGGTACGCTTGTTGTTTATGTTATAGACAACATATTTCTCGCTGATACAGTTATTAATTCTTGGGTATTTGATACCGGATCGGTTGCTCATATTTGCAATTCGATGCAGGGAATGATAAGAAGTAGAAGCGTGGAAAGAGGAGAAGTTGATTTCCGCGTGGGCAATAATGCAAGAGTTGCTGCTTTGACCGTCGGGACGATGCAACTCCACCTCCCGTCAGGATTTATTATGGAGTTGAATAATTGTTATGTTGTTCCTAGTTTAAGTCGAAACATTTTGTCTCCTTCATGTTTAATGAAGGATGGTTATTCATTTGCGAGTGAAAACAATGGTTGTGTGATCTCTAAGAATAATATGTTTATGGCTTTTGCACCCATTGTGAATGGATTATTTGTTTTAAATCTTGATGGTTCACCTGTCTGTAATGTAAGTGCTAAAAGGCCTCGGCCTAATGATTTGAGTCCTACCTACTTGTGGCATTGTCGTTTGGGTCATATAAGTGAAAAGCGCATGAAGAAGCTCCATTCTGATGGACTTCTAACTTCGTTTGATTTTGAATCATACGAGACATGCGAGGCTTGCTTGCTAGGCAAGATGACCAAGACGCCTTTCACAGGATTTCCTGAGAGAGCAGTAGACTTGTTGGAACTCATACATAGTGATGTATGCGGACCAATGAGCACGACGGCTAGAGGAGGATTCCAATACTTCATAACTTTCACTGATGATTTTAGTAGATATGGCTATGTCTACTTGATGAGGCACAAGTCTGAAACCTTTGAAAAGTTCAAGGAATTTCAGAATGAAGTTGAAAATCAGCGTGGCAAGAAAATTAAGGCCTTACGATCTGATCGTGGAGGCGAGTATTTGAGCCACGAGTTTAGCAATCATCTAAAGAGTTGCGGAATTGTTCCACAACTTACGCCGCCTGGAACACCTCAGAGAAACGGTGTGTCCGAGCGACGTAATCGAACTTTGTTAGACATGGTTCGATCAATGATGAGCCAGTCGGACCTACCGTTGTCATTTTGGGGATACGCTCTAGAAACAACAGCTTTCACACTTAATAGGGTACCATCTAAATCCGTAGTTAAGACACCATATGAGATATGGACTGGAAAGGTTCCTAGTTTGTCTTTTCTAAAGATTTGGGGATGTGAAGTGTTTGTCAAGCGACTTCAGTCGGACAAGATCACACCCAAGTCGGATAAGTGCATTTTCGTGGGATATCCAAAGGAAACTTTGGGATATTATTTCTACAACCGATCAGAAGGCAAAGTGTTTGTCGCTCGGAACGGGGTTTTCCTAGAGAAAGAGTTTCTCAAAGGAGAAAAGAGTGGAAAGACAGTGCATCTTGAAGAAGTTCAAGATGAGCCAATCGGGCAAGAATCAATGAGTGATGCTAACGTAGCAGAACAAGTTGAGATACCCATGGCAAGAGAAGCACCACCACAACCACGAAGGTCGGCAAGGCTCCGCGAAATGCGGGAAATATTATTGTTGGACAATGATGAGCCTGCGACATATGCAGAAGCAATGATGGACCCAGACTCCGAAAAATGGCAGAGTGCCATGCAATCCGAAATAGAGTCCATGGGAGACAATCAAGTTTGGAACTTGGTTGACCCGCCTGATGGTGTTAAAGCCATAGAGTGCAAGTGGATCTATAAGAAGAAAAAGGACATGGATGGAAATGTTCACATCTATAAAGCACGACTTGTCGCAAAAGGTTTTCGACAAGTTCAAGGAGTTGACTACGACGAGACCTTCTCGCCCGTAGTGATGCTTAAGTCCATTCGGATTATTCTAGCTATAGCTGCATATTTCGATTATGAGATATGGCAGATGGATGTCAAGACAGCTTTCCTGAATGGAAACTTAGCTGAGGACGTGTATATGATACAGCCCGAGGGTTTTGTCGATCCGAAAAATGCTGGAAAGGTATGCAAGCTTCAGAGATCCATTTATGGATTGAAGCAAGCATCTAGGAGTTGGAACATTCGTTTTGATGAAGTGGTCAAAGGGTTTGACTTCACCAAGAACGAAGAAGAGTCTTGTGTTTACAAGAAGGTTAGTGAGAGCTCTGTAGTATTTCTAATCTTATATGTGGATGACATATTACTGATTGGAAATAACATTCCTATGCTTGAGTCCGTAAAGACTTCACTAAAAAATAGTTTTTCGATGAAGGACTTAGGGGAAGCGGCATATATTCTGGGCATTAAGATCTATAGAGATAGATCGAGAAGGCTTATAGGTTTGAGCCAAGATACTTATATTGACAAAGTGTTGAAGCGGTTCAGCATGGAAGAGGCAAAGAAAGGGTTCTTGCCTATGTCACATGGCATACATCTCAGCAAGACTCAGTGTCCTTCGACTGCTGATGAGCGGGATCGCATGAGTAGAGTGTCATATGCCTCGGCTATTGGATCTATCATGTATGCAATGATAAGTACTCGCCCAGATGTTTCATATGCGCTAAGTATGACAAGCAGACACCAATCTGATCCAGGTGAGAGTCACTGGACAGCGGTGAAAAACATTCTTAAGTACGTGAGAAGGACTAAAGATATGTTCCTCGTCTATGGAGGTCAGGAGGAGCTCGTTGTAACAGGTTACACCGATGCTAGTTTCCAAACCGACAGAGATGATTCAAAGTCACAATCAGGATTTGTGTTCACGCTAAATGGTGGTGCTGTTAGTTGGAAGAGTTCCAAGCAGGAGACGGTGGCCGATTCTACGACAGAAGCCGAGTACATCGCGGCTTCGGAAGCCGCGAAGGAAGGTGTTTGGATAAGGAATTTCCTCATTGAGCTTGGTGTGTTCCCGAATGCGTCCAGCCCATTGAATCTCTACTGTGATAACAATGGGGCAATTGCGCAAGCAAAGGAGCCAAGGAACCACCAGAAGAACAAACACGTAATGCGGCGATTTCATCTCATTCGAGACTTCGTTAACCAGGGTGAGATCAAGATATGCAAAATACACACGGATCTGAACATTTCTGATCCGTTGACAAAACCACTCCCGCAGGCTAAGCATGATGCGCATGTAAGAGCTATGGGTATTAGGTACCTTCTAGATTGACTCTAGTGCAAGTGGGAGACTGTTGGAGGTATGCCCTAGAGGCAATCATAGAGATGATGATATTCCATTTGTATCCATGATTTGTATATTGTGTTCATTGAATATCCATTAAAGGCTACTTGAATTGATTTGCAATTATGTGAATTGTATGTGAAACTCTTTACTTGTATGGTTATTCTAAAGTTGTCCCTAGTCGGAGTTCATGTGAGGACACACATGAATATTAGACTAGCACATGTATTAGTTGATGACTATGTTTCACAAGTCATGGACATAGAGATGTTGAACTAATAATGTGGACACATGTGGAGACATGTGTTAGGACTGACCCAACATGAGAAGTAGTTCTCTCTTTAAACAACATATACGCTTTGTCCTTAGACCTGAGATTGTCGCATGTATTCTAGATGTGGATCGACCTACTTAGGGGCTATCAAACGCTACGCCGTAATAGGGTAGTTATAAAGGTAGCTTTCGGGTTTGTCAAGAAGCATGCTATGAGACATGGTCAATCAAGATGGGATTTGCCCCTCTCTGATTGAGAGTGATATCTCTGGGCCCCTCGAGTGATCGGATCCGAAAATGCATGGCCATGCTACGTACGGTTAAGAGTTAACCTACAAAGGGATTCCGAATCACAGGATCGAGAAAGAGCGGTCGGCTTGAAGCTAGACCAAATATCGTGAGGCAAAGGGAATAGCATGTATATTATGTTGTGATGGTTCGTCTGATATGATCTTCGTGTGCATATAGGAGTTGGCACGTCTTGCTAGAGGCCGCTACCGACTATTGGGCCGAGTAGGAGTACTCGGGCCATGTCTATACGTATCCGAACCCATAGGGTCACACACTTAAGGGGCTGGAAGCCCAATTCGGATCTGATCTGAGTTGGATTAGGTTTAGGAGTACTAATGGGCCTCGGATCCAGAGGCCCGTCAGGAACCCCTATAAATAGAGGGGTGGGGGCGCCCTAGGGTTTACACCTTTTGGCTGAACACTCTTGCCGCGCCTCCCACACCCTCGCCTGTTGCAACTCGCGGATCTAGCAATCCGGCTTGCGACGCTTCCTCCCTGCACGTGTGGATACCTTGGAGGTGTTGCGCCTGCAGCACTTGGACGAGCCGCCGACGAGCCGCCGACGAGCCGACGACGAGCCGCGGTACCGGAGGCGATCTTGCTGTGCACGTGGACGAGCTGCTGAGGAGCTGCTGGACGTGATCGACTACGTACGACTACGTGATCGTCTTCACTGCACCAACGCATATCTACATCTTCCGCACTAGTAGTGCGTCGAGTGGTAATCCCGTGATCCTTATACGGCAGTTCTTCCTGGTTATACGCGGTAGAAAATTTTGTTTTGCGCTAGTGTAGCCTACCTCGTATCCCAACATTGAGATGCTGGCGTTTTTCATCCTTGGGTTTTTCAAAAGTGGCGGTCATTGGCTCCAAAGCCAATTGCACCATCCGCTCCTCTGCCTCTGTTGTGTCATCACGGTCAGCGAGAGCCATGAACTCCATTGGCAAGATGAATATCATGTTAACGTCGGTAGCCGAATCTTGATCATCATGTCCTTCAGCGGCTTTTCTTCTGGGGCGCCAAACTTGAGACCTGACCCCTTTTTTGTCCAACGCTTGCCTTTTGTTCTTCCTCTTGTTGTTCCCATTGATGCAAGCGTTGGACCCTTCTCTTCTGGGATTTGGTCAAACCCTCTGGGCACCATCTAGGGTTCACTGGTTTACTCGGCGGTTTCGTATGCTCCCAGTTTGGCTCTCGGCCCAACGGATTTTTGTCAGATACTCTTATGTTGGCCATCTCTCCTAGCCAATTATGTGTGTTAGCTCTGCCCCCCAGCCGATTACGCTCATTTACTCTGCCCCCCCAGTCGATCACACACTAAAACACGCCTATCATCTCGATCGAGCCTGTTTCTGCTGATCGGCTCTTGTCCTCTATCTTTAGAGCGTGACCTCTTGAACGGACAGCTGCCGCGGTACTGGCCGTTGCACTCAGGACAGTTATCAGCCGATGGCAGTCTGAGGTTGTTCGTGCCGGTGCATCATCTCTTCCCGGCGCCTTGTGTCTTCCTGTTGCCTTTGGTACTTGTTGAGCAGATCTCGAGATGTGATAGGCCGACGCGACTTCTCCAAGTTTCCATCCTCTATTTCTGCTTGCCCTTTTCCTTTAACGTCATCGGTTCAGACCTAGTTCTTGGGGTCCACCGTTCCGTTCCTTTTGGCCGATTCTGACATCAGTACCTTGGTCTAAAGCACGTTCCTACCATCGACGTCGACCATGTTGGCTGGGAAGGGATGCTGGTTGATCTTCATCAGTTTTGCTGGCTTCGTGGGGACTTCGAATTTAAGTCTCCCTTGCTCGAAGGCTGACTGTATTTGCTGACGGAAGACTTTGCACTAATTGGTGTCGTGAGATGTGGCATTGTGCCACTTGCAGTACTTCATCTTCTCAAGCTGTTCGGCCGATGGGATTGTGTGGTAGGGCGAGAGCTTGATCTGTCCTTCCTGTAGCAACAAGTCAAAGATCTTATCAGCCTTAGACGTATCGAAGCCAAACGTCTCCGGGTCCTTCTTTCCAAATGGGCATGAGATTGGCTTTTTGCCCTTGACCCATTCTGCCAAGCTGATTTCCGCCTCCTCTTCTGAGTCGTATCCTCCCATGTACGCCACCTTTTTCTATAAATTTCTTCGTTGGTCAAAGGGGCGCACTTCCTGACTTGACAACCGGTGTACTATCTGGCTCAAACTCTCGAACTCTTGAGAAGCATATTTTTCCTTGATGTGCGGTAGGAGCCCTTGAAAAGTAGTATCAGCCAGCTGGCCATCAGTCAAGACCAGACCATAGCACTTTTTCCTAACCTCTCTGAACCTCTGTATATAGCTAGCCACTGACTCATCGCTTCTTTGCTTGAGACTAGTCAGATCTGACAGCTTCATCTCGTGGACCCCCACAAAGAAGTATTTATGGAATTGTTTCTCCAAATCGGCCCAAGTGACGATGGAGTTGGGCGGCAGCATCGTAAACCACTAAAAGGCCGACCCGGACAGGGATGATGAGAACAACCGTACCCTCAAAGCGTCTTGTACAGCAGCTTCTCCACACTGAATGATAAATCTGTTGACGTGCTCCACTGTAGATGTGTCATCTTGTCCCGAGAATTCGGTGAAGTCAGGCACCTTGTACTGATGAGGGAACGGCAACAGGTCATAGGCGGGTCGGTACGGCATCCTATATGTGTAGGTTTTCACCTTAGGCTTTAGCTTGAACTAGTCTTGTATTATATCAGCTATTCCTGTGCTCCAATCCACCTGCTGCTGCTGCTGCTGCTACTGATGGACGATCGGCTGAGCCATCGGCATATGCTGTTGAACTTGCGGCACAGTGATTGGGTGGAAGGTTGGTGCGTGCTGTAGAGCTTGTAGTTGGACAATTGACTGAGGAGCCAACGGCTGCTGACGAGCAGGGTCAACGTGTCATAGCACATCTGCTGCCTCATCATACAATACTATTGGCGCTGCATCTCTGAAAGGATCTAGAACGCCCGCCCCCCTGCCGATCTCCGGAGAATTCTGTTGATACTACGGGGCTATCGGCCGGGAAGCCGATGGAAATGATGTTGTAACAACTCTGCCATAATTAGGTGTACTTAAACCTAAACCAGGTGTTAGTCACTAAGCAAACGAGGTAAAATGTCCTTTTTGACCCTAAAAATCTCTTTTTGGAGTTTAAAATAAAGCTTGAGATTTTGTTGCAAACTTAAATTTTTGCCCAAATAAGAGTTGTAGAACTTTTAATTTCAAGCAACTTTTGTTAAAGACGCTTTGGTCTAATTCCACTCAGAAGCTGCCCTAAAGTCAAGTCGAAGATAGCCAAACTCCTGAAATTTTCACCCACTCAGCTGAAAGGCCTAAATCTGGAAACTGTGGTTTTTGGCAAACCTTGGGCTTGAGTTATCTCAAAATCCTTTCAAAATCTAAGCAAATACCTTTAATAAAGTTTGATCTTTGACCAGAGTTCTACAAGTTTGCTTAAGGGGTTTTTGAAAGTTTAGTTTAAAAATCTTGAGAGGAGAGCCCCCAAAGCTGGTCAAGTTTGCTGCCCGACACTGCCTCGACGCCAGCGCGCCTGGGCATGTTCACCCGCGCGCCGCTCGCCGCATGGCCATCGGCCACCGGTAGCTCACCGGCGCCCTATCCCCGACGAGGAAGCGATAGGACGGGAGCCTCGACGCCCAACCCATGCCCACGACAAGATAGAGCGAGCGCCGTGCTGGCCAATCTCGGCCGAGCACATCCTTGCCCCTGCCGCGCATCCACGCTCACCAACTAGAGCTTTGCCTGCTCACTGGAAAAGCCGCCATGCCGCCATCGTCCCACGCCTTCACCCGCTCGCCCAACCAGTGCCGCGTCTTCCTTTTCCCTCGCAAGCCACGCCATCGTCGCACACCGGCCGAGCCGCCGCCCCCAATCCGGCGCTTGACACGACCAAACACACGCTCGACCTTGCCAATCCTCCCATCCAGCAAAACCACACTTGCCAGACGCTATCTACCTTGCCCAATGCCCGGAGGATTCTGTCCCCGGAGCTCCGCTTCTCCGGCCAATGGAAGCATCGACCAATCGCCGCCATGACAGAGCACTTCCTTCTTCCTTGATCTTATCCTCTCGCCCGCTTGAGCTCGCGTCCTTCCTCCAAACACTTCCGTGCAGCTATAAAAGGGGTATCGAAGCCTCTTACCGGAGTCCCCTTCGCCATCACTGCCTTTGCTGCACTAGTTGCTCTGTTCGTCTCCACCGCACTCGCCGCCACCTGAGCTCTCTGTGGAACTCCCCTTTCCACCAAACCCCGCTCTTGGCCGACACCACCCACCGCTTCACCATCCTCTCGCACAGCTCCAGAGCTTGCTTGTTGTCCATGAGAAGCATCATCGCCGCCGGAGCACCGCCGGACCTCGCCGCCGCCCGAAGCTTACCGCCTCCCGCCGTTCCACTACGGCTTGTTTCCTTCCAACCCCAAAACCTCGTCCGTAGGACCGGAGGTAAGTTGCCGACCCCTATTCGTCTCGCCCGACCCCTGTCCGTCTCGCCCGAGTGTTGTCCGCCTTGCCCGAGGGCTCGGCTGTGTCTTTTTCTTTTGATCGAGGGTATCTATGTAAAATTCCGGGGACTTCTCTATGTTGAATCTGAGGATCCCGGTACAGTCTTTCCTTAAGTCTAAGGGTCAGATCGTAAGTTTTTCCCAGTCCGACTCTTTTAACTCGTTGTAAATTGATAGAAGCTTGGAAGTTGCATCTTAAACCGTAGAAAAAACAGAAAAATATCAAATCACTTTTGTTCGAATCCTTGTTCTGTCCAGTTTCTTGCAAAAATAAGTAATTTTTGGAAGAGGTACATAAAAACTTTCAGAAGGAAATAACTCGTCTAATGCACTTGAACCATCCCAAATGCAACTCCCTTTCTACCGTAATCCATGCCTTGCATCGTTTGTGTACAAACATGAATACAATTACCCCTCCTGCATGTGCATGTCGTGTAGAAGCAAATCTCGCCGACGGCACCTACGAGCTCCACTCTACATCGGAGGAAGAACCTGCTGCAGAGCTTCATCACTTGGAGGGTGAGCCCGAACTAGATCAAGACCCTGAAGAACCGCTAACTTTTCCTGAAGGCAAGCCCCGGTGCATGAATCCCCTATTTTAAATTTATGCAAATTGTTGATTCTTATGATTGTGCATTTATGTTTGTAGGAGTTGATTGAAACCATAGATGCACGAACTTAGTACCTTGATCTGAATACTAGTTGCTAAGGTCGAGTAGCTGCAATGCTTAATAGGTCTCGGTAAAAGTTAACTGATTTCCTATCACTCGCGAGTTATACGAGTTGAATGTTTACTTACGCTGCAACTATAAGGACGATGGGCAGGGCAGGACTTATGTTCGATACTTGGTGGTTTGCCCCATCTATCTAAATGAAATTGGACTAAGGTTAAAACATGTCAGTGTTCGTAATCAAGTGTTTGAAAGTACTAATCTCATACCTAGCATGGGATGGGGAAGCCTAGTACCTGATTAAACTGGGACGTGGCTTATACTTCTGCTGTCCTTGGAACGTCATTCCCATGGTGCATCATGTGGGTGCAAGTGCGCTCACAGTGCAGCAATAGGCCGGGACTGTGGAGCATTGCACGCTAAAGGCAGTTTGGCCCTGACACGTGCCTAAGGGATCGATGGGGACGGCTGACAAATGAAACGACCCTTCGTGGTGCGCGGATGTCATGAGATTAGGTTCGCCATGCATGGTTAAGAAATTCGAATCGATTCGTCTGCCTCTCACAGTTTGGGACTGCTTGATCGCTATTCTGCACTGAGTAAAGATGGAACATGATGATGATATTAATTTTGATGCTTGTTCTTTAATTGTTTGGAAACTATGCTTGCTTAGTATAAGTTGCTAATCTAGACTGGTTCAAGAACGTAGAACTTGAGCTAAAATATTGAAAGTAAGGACCGACTATAGACGCTTTTGGCAAAGCAAACCCCTCAGCCAAAAAGCCTTGCATGTCTAGATTCTGGTGAAATTGGTTATCACTTGACGGGTCAGTCTTGCTGAGTATTAGTTGCTTAGCCTTGTTATGGCTTAACTATTCAGGTGATGTCAATAGTTTGGCTGCTAGCACCACTTGGCCGACCCAGCTCCCTCCAGGCTGGACAGTCGAGTGGGATCCCTCCTCAGATGGCGAGGGTAGGGATTATTGATGTCATGATCAGCTTCGTCATGATATCGTGTATCGACGATTAGCTTCCGCTTGTTTTACTTCGTCTGGTCGAACCTTCCAAACTTGGTTGAATTTCGAAAAACTCTAATGTAATAATTTGTTGAACTACGTTAATGTGATGGGAATGTTGTAATCTCTGTGCTACTCACCTTCGTGTGAGCAATGCTTCTCGATCCTGTGTAAGTGGTTTATCGGATGAAATCCGACGGACGACCGAGTTGACTTGCTTAAAGTGCATGATCGCGTGTTAGGCGACTTAAGTGCATTTTAGCCAAGTTAATTTGGGCGGTTCCGCCACAGATGTCTGGACCGGAGATCTTGGAACGTAAGATCCTGGAGGTACTCCGTAATCAGTGGGTGGATCCAAACCGGTAGGTATTCCTGCTGTTCCCCACGTCACCGATGTCATCAACGGCGGTTGCACAAGAGGAACAGGTGTAGGCTGAAACTGTACTCGCAATGGAGAAGGCGGTGCACTGCTATAGCCCAGGGGCAATGTGGAGTTGTACCTCCTGTTCTGCATTTGCATCAGCTGAGGAGCCGATTGGAACATGCTAGGTGCTGCCGAGGAGCCTCCGACCAGTGCGCTGATAGGAGGGGCGTAGGCTGGCCCCTGATACCCCTGCACCACACCATTGGCCATAGACCTGATGACGGCATTGTACACTGTGTGAGTCATCACCTTGGACTAATCAATCATAGCCTGATAAACAGACTGCTAGATCATCTCGGACATCTTTCCTGAGTCTTCGACGATGGTGATCTCGCGAGGAGTCGGGAGGGCGGTCTTCTAGATGGGTTCCCCGCTCCTCGTGCGACTGTAGGATTGCAAGCATGCCTTCTTGAACACTTCAACAGCCTTTGCCATCTCATCCTTCTTGTCATCCTTGAGATCTGCCTCGGTGACTTCAATGTCTTCCGAGATTTTAGCAGCCTTCTGTTTCGACATGTTGGATCTTCCTTTGGTCCCACTGGGTGTGCCAAAAATGTGTTGACGCAAAAAATCGGACAGTGAACCTGACTCCTGCATCAAGCACACGACCTGGAAGAATCTGCTTAGCTCCTATTCAGGTTATCGCCCTGGTGCGGTTCGCATGATGTGCCAGTCAATCTGACCTGTTGATTGACAAGGAAGAACAGTTATCAAATTTCAGAGATTCAATCGGCTGAAGTTCTGATCTACTCCAAAAGACGTATCAGCGGATTGGCCGATGTAATGTAAGGACGACTGGCTATGAAATAGCCGACAATCACGTAGGTAATGAAAAAGGGACTGTAGGGTAACTTAAACAATGCTACAAAGGCAACACCTGAAACAGATCTAATCGGCTATATGATGATAAGTAATGTATTGATATAGCCGACAGTTGATGCCTCAAGCTGGATAACTTGGTGATAAAAACTAAAATAACAGGCAAAACCTATAATTCTAGTAAATATCGATAACTAGTGAATAAATCTAAATGAAACAACAACGATGCGCCCGAAGTTAAATCTTAGATATTACTCGAAACGCGGAACTTACAAATTGGCCGAAGATCACATTGATGCATCCCTGCCAACTCGCATGAACTTGTGAAAAGAAAAAGATTTGGCGAAGTCACCAACTTGAAAATAAAGTTGTGCGAAAAAGTAGATTTGTATTGATGTTTGTTGATGATCTTGGCAACCTCACGGGGCACCTATTTATACCCTGTTACAACTCGTTTCCTAACCGACTACAACTCAATATTCTATTTCTTATTCAAAGCAACAAATATTTGCAACCCATTGATAAAAGAAAAAAAAGGATAACTACTATGGTTAGGGAATAAAAGAGGGTTTGGGTGGGGATAGAGGGACTTGAACCCTCACGACTTATAAAGTCGACGGATTTTCCTTTTACTAGAAATTTACTTCCGATCCTGCTTGAACAAAATGAAAGATATTATCGATGAATAAAAGCACGTCTTGCTTATTAACATCTCGGAAATATTCCGCCATCCCCAATTTATTAAAGAAAAAGGGAGCAATCGAAGAATTAGAGAAAGATCTCCAAAAGGAAGTTAATTCTGTAAACCAGAGACTTAATATTGCTATCGAAAAGGTTGGCGATTTTTGATACGATGCAAACGGTGACACCTGATATATATACAATATGCCTCGGAATAGCCGCCTCCATGGCCTCCTTCATAGGCTTTGGAATATTATTTCCGAGCGCTAGAACGAAACCCCTTCTTACCGCAAGCTTTTAATAATATGGCCTGTTAGCATTCTAAGGGCAAAGTATAGTTTAAATTAACCCGATTGTTTCGATTTTTGGAATGGGATATTTACGGAATCCCCATGAATAGGATCAAACCTTATTCCATGCTATTTCCATAAGATTCCTCTTTCTTATTCTTAAGCAAGCCCCCGAGAGTAGCTCTTTGGTTAGGTATTGGACCAACATTACCCATTGATAAATCCTTAACTTTAGGTCTTTTTTAGGGATTTTTCGAGTTGATTCATTCAACCGCGAAGCCCCCAATTTTTTGCGGATAATCCCAATTTTGGTTTAATAGTACATCCCAATAAAGGACGACCATACTTGTTCAACTTATCCCTTTCAACTTGGATACCGTGAGGCGGCTCGAGGCATTTTCTCTACCCCTTCTTACCCTGAAAAAGCAGGGTCACCTTGTGTCCTTAAACCTATAACCATCTTTCGGCTAACCTAGCCTCCTCCGTCCCTCCGTACCAACAAGGGGTAGTACAGGAATATTGACCTGTTGTCCATCGACTACGCCTTTCGGCCTGATCTTAGGCCCTGACTCACCCTCCGTGGACGAACCTTGCGGAGGAAACCTTGGGTTTTTGGGGCATTGGATTCTCACCAATGTTTTCGTTACTCAAGCCGACATTCTCGCTTCCGCTTCGTCGACCCCGACCGAAATCTTTGGAGACGATTCTGTATTACAATTTGGTGCCGGAAGGTCAAGGAAGTTGGTGAACTGATGACAGGGAAGCCGGCGACCGAAGCCCCGGTGAACGGCGGCCGTACAAAATTGTGACAGGTGTACCTGACGCGATTCCAGTAATAGGATCCCCTTTAGTGGAATTATTACGTGGAAGTGCTAGTGTGGGCCAATTCGAATAATAGTTGAGAAAGAATCGCAATAAATGCAAAGATGGAACATCTTGAATCCGGTATTCAAGGAGTTGAACCAGGATTTATTTCTCTTCATTTCTATCACAATAAGATGGACTTTACCCAGGATGAGAATGGATCAGTTATTAAATCTTGGATGGAAATTTCTTTTACCTATTTCTCTGGGCGCCAAAACAAGCCACCCCTGCAAGAAATAAATGAATTCCAAAGATCTTGGGCAAATCCAAAGAAGGTTTTCCCGTCCGCTCATCACAGAATATTTCCCTTCAACCCTTTGAGCGAAATGTGGCAAAAGGAAGGAAAATCCATGGACCGACCCCATTGTCTCCACCCCGTAGGAACTACGAGATCACCCCAAGGACGCCTTCGGCGTCCAGGGGTCACGGACCGACCATAAGTCAAACACCATCCAATCTTCTATGAGCCAATCCTGTCTTCATCTTATTACCACCTTGGCCCATTCAAGCCCATATCGACCGAGTTGTTTTGGCTTCCAATTAGCCAGTCCTCATCGATCTCATTAGCTAATCGGTCAAAACAATATAGCTTTACCGGCCGATTTCTCTAGCCATAGCCTCTTGTTTAATCGCATCGGCCACTTTCTTCTCCTCTTGACACCGACCCTGACACATGTCAAAAACTGGCGTCAACAGCTATACACATCGAGGTTGAAGGCGCGAGGCTAAGGAGTTTCCTGGGTCGAGGCTAAGGAAGTTTTCCAGCACGAGGCTAAAGATATGAATGCGTGAGAAGCATGACCACAAGAAGGCGTGAGAAGCGTGACTACCATGAAGCGTGAGAAGCGTGACTACTATGAGGCGTGAAATGTGTGACTCTCTAGGAGAGTTCAATTTGTACACGTTACCCTAAAGACCTTTGTGTACGGCATATTCTAGGAATGTAGTAGGTGGGAAAGGGTATTCATGGTATGTAAAATGACCTCCGAGTCACTATAAAAGGGGAGCCCTACCCCGTTGTAAAGGGACGGATAATTTTTGAACGAGATTGCAAGTGCTTTTCCTATTCTATCTATTGTGTTCGAGTCTCTTTGAGATTTGCTTCCCAACATTGGCGCTCACTATGTTCTCAGCCATGAAACTACCCACGATGCCACCTCAGAAGAAGAAGAAGACCACCGAGGATGAGAGAGAGCAGGAAAGGCAGCTCGTCCCAGGTGAGCAAGACAACACGGACAAGATAGAAAAACTAAAAAGAATCAAGGCCGACCTAAGAACAAGAAATGAGAAAAAGAGAAGTGAGGTAGAGACCTCGAGCCAAGCACAATCACAAGCAAACGCACAGAATGATCCACTTGAAGAAATAGAGAAGGAATTAGCCTTGGTGCTAAAATAGCTTGAAACATTAAAAAAGAAAAAGAAAAATTCGCCTAAGAGCTGCAGGCGCAAAGACTAACAGCCAGCAAGTTGGCAAAGTTAAAAGAAGCAAAAAGATAGCTAGCAGAGTTGCAAGAAGAGCTGAACGAGCTGCAATACTTGCGCACCACACCACCACAACCACCAATTCTGAGGCTTGCCACTAATGACACACCCATCATACACCCAAATCCCAACTTCGTTGGACACAACACCCCAGCGATAACAAACACCTACACAAAAAATTGACAAGAGCTCTCCACTATCATTGGGCTTACAAACAGCTCCGTGGCCCACAACCTACAAGATGGTCGCATTGCCAAAATTTAACGGGCAGACAGACCCTTGCCAGTTCCTCATGAGCTACAAGGCAGCCATAGCTTCGGTAGGAGGAGATGATGTGGTGTTAGCAAAAATCATTCATAATAGCATGCGAAGGCGCAGCACTGAACTGGTCCTCTCTGCTCCCACCACAGTCCATATACAGCTGGATAGATCTCACAACGAAGTTAGTCCAAAACTTTCAAGGCTTCCATAGAGCCGTGACCGACGAAGGAGATCTGTTCAATTGTGTTCAAAGGGACAAAGAACCCTTAGCAAGATATGTAAAAAGATTTGTCTAGTTCAAATCAGAAACTCCAGATGTGGATGATAGCATAGCTATAACAGCTTGCATCAAGGGGCTCAACCCAGGACAAACAGCCTCGCACTTATCAACAGAAAAGCCAAAAACAATGGAAGCCTTGTTCGCAGAGCTAGAAAAATACTGTAGATCAGACAAAGACCATAGGAGGAGAGTGGCGGAAAGAAACTGCCAAAGGCAAGCCGAAAAAGACCATAACTGGCAAGCCTCGAGGTACAACCACGCGTAGCAACACCACTCAAACCTAGCTCAATAGGTGCTATTGATCGAGGGTACTCAACCCTCGCAACAAAACCAAAACCACAACAGGCAGCCTCAGCAGCAACCACCACCAAAATTTGGCAGTGGGCAGAGGGGCGGTTACGCCGAAAGAGGAAGAGGCCAAGGTAGAGGGCCTCCGAGGCCACATAACCAAAATAATCAGCCTTGAATGTTCTATTGTACCTTCTATGGCAAGTAGCTTGACCACACAACTAATTTTTACCTAGAAACAAAAAAGACCCTCGAGAGAATAGCCGAAGACAAAAAAGTAGCCACAACACCCAAAACCATCCACCATACTACCTTTTGGCCACAACAGCCACACTTACCAAACCCCAACCTTGCAAATTTTCAACCCGCCATGATGTGGCAACATACACCACAATTCCACCCTCAAACTTAGCAAGCGTCGCAAACCGCGAGCTTCGCGCCTTCCCAGCCTCTTCACGAGATACCACTACCTCTACCAAATCTACCCAACCAGATTCCAAAAGCTGAGCCTAACAACCCACAGAACAACAATCCCAAAGATTTACCCACCAACGGCATGATAATGCCAATCTCAGGGGGATCCTTGCAACACGAGCATTAGGAGGATAGCACAAACGCCCTACCCACATATGGCATGATAATGCCAATTGCCGGAGGATCTTCCGATCTTCCCCCGAGTTTGAAAATAAGAGACAAAAGAGAGATTACTTCAGGAAAGTGAATACAATCATACCTGATGGGCCTCCAACCAAGCTAGAGTGGGCGCACATGCCTATCTCTTTCATGAAAGAAGATTTCAAATTAAAGATAGCCTCGCATAATGATGTGATGGTGATCGAGGCCATCATAGCTGGGTGGAAAATTGGAAGGCCCTAGTTGACAATGGAAGCTCTATGGACATCATCTTCGCAAACACATTTAGAGAAATGAAGATCGATCCCTATTTACTAGAGCCAGCAAAAGTGCCATTCCTTGGCTTCGGGGGAAGGCCAGTTGAGGCCTTTGGAAAAATTTTGCTCCCCGTTTCATTTGGAAATCTGAACAACGCAAGAACAGAACGCATAACATTCGACGTTGTCGAAATGTACTACCCATACTTTGTTATCCTTGGTAGATGGTTCATCAACAAGTTTGATGTGGCAATAAGGCAACTTTTCCTGTGCATGAAGATCCCAACCCTGAAAGGGGTCATCACGGTCTATGGCGATCAGCAAACCGCTAGAAACATTGAAAAAGGCGCAACCCCAGGCCAGAAAAACGTGCACACACTAACGAGTCCCAACAAGGTTGAGCAACAAGAAGAGAAAAAGCCATATGTCGATCCCAAGAGGGACAAAGAAAAAGTAAAAAAATCGCAGATGGTGAAATGAAAAGAGTTCTCCTAGATGACTGCATCATGGATAGATATGTGACAATAAGGGCTAACCACGAGCCCGAGAAAGAGAAATAATTAATTGAGTTCCTAAATAAAAATAAAGGTGTCTTCGCTTGGTCTGCCAATGACCTCCAAGGGGTCGATAGAGATATAATTGAGCAAGAGCTCGAAACAAAGGCAAGTGCAAAACCAAAAAAACAAAAACTTTGAAAAATGTCAGAAGAAAAAGCGCAAGCTGTAAAATCAGAGGTTCAAAGACTTCTCGATGCTAATGGCATACGCCTGGTCATGTACCCAGAATGGCTAGCCAACACGGTGCCAGTCAAAAAGAAGAATGGCAAGTGGAGAATGTGCATAGACTTCACTGACCTGAACAAGACTTGCCCAAAAGATGACTATCCGTTAGAGAGAGTGGACAAAGTGGTGGATGATGCTGCAAACAGTGAGATGTTGTCATTGCTAGACTTGTTCTCATGATATCACCAAGTTAGAATAAAGAAAGAAGATGAAGGAAAAACAAGTTTCATAACTCCTTTTGGAGCTTATTGCTTCGTGAGAATGCCCGAGGGGTTCAAAAATGCAGAGCAAATCTTTTCAAGAATGATAGCAATAGTCCTGTGCAGGCAGTTTCGAATAAACATCTCAGCCTACATTGATGACATTGTCGTGAAAAGTGACAAGTGGGAGAATCACATACTTGACCTTGTGGAAACTTTTGCTAACTTGAGAGCAGCAAATTTGAAGCTCAATCTAGAAAAGTGTGTATTCAGAATTCAGCGAGGCAAAGTCCTAGGGTGCCTAGTTTCAACAAAGGGCATCGAGGCTAATCCAAACAAGATTCAAGCCCTTGTCAACATGAAAGAGCCAACCTCGGTGAAAGACATGCAGAAGCTGACAGGGAGAATTGCAGCCCTCAATAGGTTCATCCCAAAGGCCGCTGAACGAAGCTTGCCATTTTTCCAAGTGCTGCAAAGCTCGAAAAAATTTGAGTGGGGAGAACAGCAGAGCAAGGCCTCTTTACAAACAGAGAAGATTCGGTAGAATAACTAAATGGGCATTAGAGTTGTCAGAGTACGTTGTGGATTTTGAAAGATGTGCAATAAAATCTCAAGTCTTAGCAGACTTCATAGTAGATTGGACATCTTCATGTGTTAGCTAGACAGAGGTTGAGGTCACCTGGATCATGCATTGTGATGGGGCCTAGTGTGACAAAGGGGTTAGAGTCTCAGCTATCATCACCTCGCCATCAGGCGTCAAAATGAGATACGCTGCAAGGCTTGACTTCGCAGGTGACGCGAGGTCCACAAATAACACCACTGAATACAAAGCATTGCTTCTGGGGCTGAGAAAGATGAGGGCCCTGGGCCAACAAGTATTCATTGTAAAAAAAGACTCCAAAGTAATCCAAGAGCATATTGAAAAGAGTAGCGAGGCTAGAGAGCTGGAGCTCATCATGTACCTGACCGCGGTAAGAATGATGGAGAAATATTTCAAAGGTTTCACTATGCAGCACATCCCGAGGGCGGAGAATGACGAGGCAGATAGGCTAGCAAAGGCAGCAACACAAAGTCAGCCCATGCCTCCCGATGTGTTTTACAAGACCATTGCACACCATCAACAAAAGAGCCAGCCTCGAAGACTGTGAATGCAATCGAAAGATTTAACTGGAGAGCCAAAATCATGGCCTATCTCAGAGGACATTTCAAGACTCACAATGAAGCTAAGCTGAGTAGGTTGAAACAAAGGGCCAGGGGCTATGCAGTAGTCGATGGAGAGTTGTAAAAATCAAGAATATCATCTCATTGGCTACGGTGCATAACCACTAAAATGAGAAAGAGTTGCTTGCTGAAATTCACAAAGGCTTTTGTGGCTCGCATATTGGAGCCAAGGCTCTGGTAGGCAAAGCAATAAGGCAAGGATTCTAGTGGCCTACCGCAATCCATGATGCTCAAGGCTTGGTGAGAAGCTGTGAAGCTTGCTAGAAAATAGCAAATCAACAGAATGCACCCTCGCTTCCAGTACAACTCATTCCACCAACTTGGCCGCTGCAAAGATAGGGCATGGACTTAGTAGGACCACTGCCAACAGCTCAAGGCAACTGCAAATTTGCGGTGGTGGCAGTCGACTACTTCACCAAGTGGATCGAAGCTAAGCCACTAGCGAACATAACCTCGAGCTTAGTGCAAAAGTTCTTTTGGCAAAACATTATTTGCAGATTCGGAGTCCCTAGAGAACTAACAGTGGACAATGGCAAGCAATTTGACTGCTTAGATTTCAAGGAATTCTGCGCAAGCATTAGCATTAAGGTAAAATTCACCTCGGTGTATCATCGTCAATCAAACAGAGCTGCGGAAAGAGCAAACCGCTTAATCTTCTCACGCATCAGAAAATGTCTCTTCGATCAAAAGAAGGGAAAGTGTGTAGATGAGCTCCCAAGGGTAATATGGTCCCACAACACCGTAGCATCACGGGCGACAAGTTTCACACCTTTTCGGCTCTTATTTGGTTCTGAGGCAATGACACCCGAAGAAATCAAGAATGAAAGCCTAGAGTGCTGAAAATCGAAGCTAACTCAGACAATGAAAAATTGAAAAAGATATGATAGAGCTTGACATACTGCAAGCAATAGAAAACATTGACAAATACCAGCAAGAAACAAGAAAGTGGAGGGACAAAAAAGTGGTCCAAAAAGAGATCAAGGTGGGTGACCTCATCATTAAGAAGAGGAAAAACTGGGAGAACCTCAAAAAATTGCAGGAAACTTGGGAAGAACCATATATTGTCACACGGAGCAACAGGCCAGGATCTTTCTACCTCGCAAACCAGCTTGGAGTGGAGTTGCCACACACATGGAACGTGGACAACTTGCACAAGTACTACCCTTAGCCATCATGATTAGTAGTGCCTTCGACTTGTGAAACTATAAACAATGTCGAGGGCAGCAAATTTATTTTATTGCATTTACTTTCTCGCAAACGGACTGCACTCTTTTCCTTGCTAGGGGGGTTCCATTCTGGAGGCAAGGTTTTTAACGAAGCAGATCCTTGTAAACTTTTTATCATTCAATGAAATGAAATTCCCCTAATGAATCATCTAAAAAGCAACAACAAGTTGCCTAACCTTGCATTTCTATGCAATGAAAAACTTGTGTTTCTGCACAAGTGCAGTAAAGCAACAACAAGTTGCCTAACCTCGCATTTTTGTGCAATGAAAAACTTGCGTTTCTACGCAAGAGCATTAAAGCAACAACAAGTTGCCTAGCCTCACATTTCTGTGCGAATAGAAACATGCATCTCTACGTAAGAGCTAAGTCAAAACAACAATAGGTCACATAACCTCGTCTTTTATGCGCGTTATGCATGCGAAGATCCGTCCCTATGCGAAAGCTACAACAAAACAGCCTTACACTCTTTCATGTCAAAAAATACATGCCTAACCTCAAAGACAAGTTAATAAAAAATACATACCTAACCTCGCAAGTTTAGGATTTGCAAATCAAATTAGTAAAAATCTAACAAACCTTGAGCCCATGTAGACATTATGGTCAAAGCAACCAAGGGTTGTGACATCAACCAAGCTCTCACTATATTACTAAGTCAACAAAACTCGAAGACAAGTTTTTGTCGACTTATCTTGAAGCTTCCTAAGCTATGAGTAAGCCAAAAATCTCAAACGAAAAAAATCAAATCTCTTTCACGCAAAGGGGTGAAAGGAGGGGGTGACGTTTTTAATAGAAAAAAGTGTTTCATCCCTATACGTGAAAAGGTTCTTTAACTATGAGCAAACACTGTAGAGCTTTGATCACTCAAACAAAACCCTCACACAAAGGGTTAGGGGGGTGACATTTATTCAAAAAGAAAACAATACTTATCCCTTTGTTCTCAGGATTTTGCCACAAGTCTAACAACGGTTTTCATCACATAATATTGAGCCTAAAAGCTCAAAAACCTTGGCAAAAGTCTCCGCATAAAGGAACAGGGCGGGTGATGTTTTTTTCCAAAGAAACACACCGCTCATTCCTTTATGCTACGAATTTTGTTACAAGTCCAAGAAAATCTTGCGAACAATCAACCTTGGGATAAAAGAGTTCATGAACACACAAAAGTAAAAAATGAGGTGATCAGCACGAATTCTTAGCATTGTTCAAGCGTCTAAAGTTAAACTGCCAGTAGTTATATCACAATTTACAACCAGGTCAATAGGCACAAATGTTTTACTGCATAAGCCTACAGCTACTACAACAATCTGTCGTAGCCTCGAGCGTTATTCCTCTTAGCGTCTAGAACCGTCGACTTCATCATCAGCCTTCGAGGCCTCTCCTTTGGCCTATATAAGAAAGCAAAGCAGATTAAGTTAGAAAAGCAACCAGAAAAATGCAAGACCAAATCAAACAGAGATAAAAAAAAAACACCTAACCTTAGCAAGACGGTCCTGGGTGACTAGCTTTGCATGCTCACATCTAGAAGCAGCCCAAAGTTGTTTGTAGAAGTTCATCTTTACAATTCTAATGTTCTTGGACTTCTCCTTAGCATCAATCTCCGAAGCCAGGGGAAATCAATAGTTACGTACCCCAAACTTAAGAAAATGGGAACAACTCTCTTTCTCCAGAATCTTAAGCATGCTCTCAATACAAAAAGAAACAGCGTAATCATTAGATCCAGTTATGACACTTGGCAGACTCTCAAATTCTTGATCCATCCGGTTGAACATCTCCTTGGCACCCTCGTCAGTAGGGAAAGGAAGAGGTTCAGCCCCAAATTCCGCTAGAGCCGCCTTGTATCCTTTATAGATCTCCGAAAATCTATTCTTTAATGCTTGTTCTGCTTCTTCAACAAAGACCTTTTGCTCCTTTTGGTTTTTGAAAAGATTTTGGATCATACTATCTCTTTCCTTGCAAGCTTTGTCTTTCTCCGCACAAGCTTTCTTCAAGGACGAGATAGTTGTCGAATCCTGTTCTATAGTGTTTTGGAGTTTCTCCAAAACACCAAGATTGTCCTTTGAGCTCTTCTCCAAACTCTCTACCTTCTGAACGAGGTCACTACATCTCTTTGTAAGCAAATCTTTGTTCTTTTGCAGCTCGGTGTTAACCTCGGAAAGAGAAGTCTTTAGGTTGTTCAAAGCGTTGTTCTCTTTCTCTAGCCTCGCAACTTTGGCCTCGAGCTCCACCAACTTGGTGATGCGGCTACGCATGTCTTTCTCTTTCTCCACAAGCCTTTTAACAGCAACTTTCCTAGCAATCACAGCCTAAAGGAGAAAAGAAATGATAAAGAAGTAAGAAATAAATAATAATAAAAAAAGAAAAAACATTTCCTTGTATCTGAGGGTAGCCGATATCCTAGCCAGGTCATTAAGATTGAAGAGACAAAGTGATTTCTCATACTCTGTCAAAATAGGACAGCATGTAAGAAAAATAAGCAAACAAAAGAACAAGAGCTGATGAGGTCAACCAAAAAAGACTAACTTTTAGGGTCGAAAGCTTTGCTTTCACTGTCATCCTCAACAGGCACCTCAACCATTTTGGAAGCTTGAGGGATGCTAGCCTCGTCTTTCTCCTTAGGTTCCTTCTCATGAACCTCATCTTCGACACCCTCGACCCTCCCTAACGCCGCCCTTGCAGCCTCATCTACAGCGCGGAGTGAGTCCTTAGTACCCCACAGCAATGGTGGGTTGTAAGGATCATCATCCTCACCTGACCCAGGCACGTGGATAGACAACAATTTTTCCTTAATGTTGGTGCCGAAGGCCTTGTTGTAGCTGACAATAGACGGAGGCAGATGGGAGCCCTCAGCATAAGGTTCCACCCTAAGTAGCATCATAGGCTCGTTGTACGCCTCTCCAGTTGCGCCAAAGGTATTTGGTAACTCCTTCAAAAATTTAACTAAAGCGCCGCTGGAATCAACAAGGCCTAACTCAAGCAAAATTTTAACAGCATTTTTACCTTGTTCAACAGGCACAAGATCAGGCTTATTTGTTGCCTCATAGATAGCAGCCCGGGTAGCACTTCTGTGGGAGGAGATTTGGCTTCAGGGCGCGGAGGGGAAACTGTAGCTTCAAGTTGCACTTCTCTCGGAGGAGACTTGCTTGTAGCTTCGGGATAGGTCGAGGACAAACCCTCGTCCAAGAATCCTTGAGCTCCTCATCCATGCTTTAACAATCCTGGAACCCCCAACTGGCAAAGTCGTTGCTAGCATGCTAGTTTTGTTCCCAGCTTTTTTCACCTTCATGCCAACAAGAGCACCAGCAGCCTCGAGTTCAGGCTTAGTAGCCGTTGGCCTAGCTTCGGGATCGTGAGCTATAGGCGGAGAACTTTTAATAGCCTGATCACCAGAGCTTTGGCTGAGCATTTCCTTTTTCTTAAGAGCCTCGAGGCTGGAGGTCTTGGACTTTTTCACGACCTCAATCATAGCTTTCGAAGCTAAGTTCAATCGAGCCAGTCATGCCAGGCTCACGCATCTGTTTACAAGGTTTGCGAGGCTTGGAGCAAGGCTCAGCTTTGATGCCCATCTCCTCAAACACGTGGTTCACCCGACGGCCGTGTGTAACAAGTTTAGAGCAGACGCTTGCTCATTCTCGTGACAAGGTCCAATGATATCCACGGCACGCCTTTCGACCTCATCAACAAAAAGTTCGGTCTTAACCCCCTCAGGCAAGCTCAACCCAAATATAGGGTAGGGGACTGAACTAGAGTACCAGGTCACAGTTTTCCATAAAATCTCCTTAGGCCCCCATCTGTCAGAAAGAGGCCAAATGTTCGCCACCAAGAACTCCTCAACCAAGTCTCACCCAGTGATTGACGATGAGGCTAGCACGAAAGCATTCTCACAATCTTTCAAAGCTTTCGACTTAAAGAATAGAGGGGCGGTGGTGACATCCATAGGACCCAATGAGGTATAGAATGGGAAAAATGGCCAGCCGATACCAGAAGCATCGAACATATCAATCTTAATGTAAAACTAATATTTCAGCCAGTCATCATCCCATATGTTCCTCTATACCAAGGAAAGCTCGACCCTAGAAATCTTCTTACTCTTGTTCTTTCTCCAAGTTGTGAATGTGCAACAGCCAAACTGTGTTTCAAAAATGCCTTCCTCATCATCAAACTCTACTCTCTTCTTCTGAATGTGAAGCTTGAACAGCCTTGCAAACCTGTCAACACCAATTACACCACCGAAGGTGCGCTGAACCCAGTAAAACTTGGAAAGCACGACAAAAGAGTTCAGGGTTAGCTGGTGAAGCTTCGCGTTGTATCTTTCCAAAATCTTTGGCAATGTCTTGTCACAAGGAAACCTCAAGCTAGCGGTAAAAAAATCCCTAAACACAACAGCCTCGCCGACCCGTGGTGCTGGCACCACCTCATCACCTGGAGGCCTAGCAACCCCCTCGGCAAAATATCCTTTGCTGATGTAGAAGTCAATAGTGTTCTGTGAGGCCAGAGACCTCCCGAACTGTAGGGTAAGAGGGTACTCTTCCTTTCCGGCCATCAATTCTGATGGGTCAGCCTTGACATTCGAGAGATCCTCCCCACTATCAATAGCAGTAGCCTCTATAGCACCCTCGTCTGTCTTGTGGCCCTTAACAGCCTCGTTGTGTAACCTCTCTTGTTCAGCCAGTTCTTCAGCGGTCATCAACCTCACCGTTTGCATAATCTAAGCTAGCTACACAACACGCAAATGTTAAATCAAAACAAAAACAATAAAGCAAGAGGTAAACAAGAGTGAAAAATATGGACAAGATCAATACCTTCGAAGCTTAGAAGATCAAGGAAAACAACAGAGGAAGCACGAATCTTAAAACACTAAGCAAGCAGTGCGCAAAGCAACAGCAAGACGTGAAGGCAACTTGAAAGTGACCAGCAACCCCTGCCTTTTATAGATGCGCTAGCGGGCACGAAATGATGCCTTGAACCTCGAGCTGAAAGCGAACAGTCAACCAATCGAAAGTCAACACGTAGAGCGTGAAAAGGTAGTCATTGGCTCGTTTCTCCCCCAACACTTGAGGGTGACAGTTTTTGGGTGGAGAGATCCTTTGTCATGGTTTTGGCCCGTCGGAGTCGACCCTAGCCCACGAGGGGCTATTGTTGGGGATTGCCCAAAAATACAGTCACTTAACCTCACTGGTTCTAAGCAGGCGTGAAAACTATGTTAACCTCGCAGCTTCCCTATCATTTTAATCCCGAAGCTAAGGATCATTTGTTGATGGCTAAAATATAAAATGACTTACCCTCAAGCGCTCGAAGTTAATCTTGAGCACTGAGTCTACTATGTTTTCTACTCAGGATCATTGCTGAGTTGTACGCATCGAGGTTGAAGGCACGAGGCTAAGGAGTTTCCTAGTTCGAGGCTGTTGACGCCAGATTTCGACACGAGTGAAATCGGCGTTAGGAGAGGAAGAAATTAGAAGATACGGTGAGATACAAGGGCGACGATTGGAAATCGGCCGATTGGTGCTACAGTTAAAGATCGGCCGATTGGTGCTACAGTTAAAGATCGGTTGGTTGGTGCTACAGTCAAGGATCGGTTGATTGGTGCTACAGTCGAAGATCGGCCGATTGACCCTTGGAATTCCACCTCGCCCGACCCCTGGGGTTTGGGATCGGACGCGCCCGACCCTCCAAAGGAGGATCTCCGCCTCGCCCGACCTTAGTTTCCAGGGTCGGAGTAAGTCTGAGCCCTCGACATGTGGGTCCTGATCGGTTACCCCTTGCTGATGAGGTGATCGGCCTATTAGGAGGTTGGAATAGTTGGGCCGGTGTGGGCTTAAAAAGGATTATGATGTTGAAGAGGGAATCAGCCCGTGAAGCGCGTAATGATCGACCTAGTACGAATCGTACTTGTAAATATTCGTTTTCTGTTTAAATTAGGGTTAGAGTTCTAGTCGGATAAGAAGTCGTTTGTACGGGGCTATAAATAGCCACCTTTGTAGATCTGTAGTCATCATAAACTCAATACAACAAACTACTATTTCCTCGTACTTACTTTCAAGCAGGCGACTTCGCCAACACTTTTTCCTTTTTTTTACAAGTTCGTACGGGTTGGCGGGGCTGCATCAACTTGACCTCCGGCTGATCTTGTAAGTTCCGTTTATCGAGTAAATTCTAAGCTTTAACTTTGGGCGCATCGCTGTCGTTTCGTTTAGATTTATTCATCAGTTATCGATATTTACTAGAATTCTAGGTTTTACCTGTTGTTCTAGCTTTATCACCAATTATCCAGCTAGGAATCGGTAATTTCGGCTTTCTTTATACTTCTCTGTCTAATCTATTTATTTTAGCCGATTAGATCTACTCCTAGTATAGCTACTGTAACGTTGTTTAGATTACTCTAGTAGTTTTCTTTATAAACGTTGCCTGGTAATCGGTTGCATCATAGCCGATTTCTTTATTACGGCAAATCGGCCGATTCGCTGATAAGCTTTCTCGAGATCGGAACCTTAGCCGATCCCAACCTCTGGGAACTGACACGTTTCTTTCCTTGCCAATCAACAGGTCAGATTGGCTGGCACGCCGCGCGAATCGCACCAGGGCGATCACCCGAACAGGAGCTAAGCAGATTCTCCCGGGTCGTGTGTCCGACGTTGGGAAGTCGATCAGCCGATTTCTAGCGCCAACAGAGGCTAAGGAAGTTTTCCAGCATGAGGCTAAAGACATGAAGGTGTGAGAAGCATGACTACAAGAAGGCGTAAGAAGCGTGATTACCATGAAGCGTGAGAAGAGTGACTACTATTAGGCATGAAATGCGTGACTCTCTAGGAGAGTTCAAAGTATACATGTTACCCGAAATACATTTGTGTACGGTATATTCTAGGAATGTAGTAGGTGGGAAAGGGTATTCATGGTATGTAAAATGACCTCCGAGACACTATAAAAGGGGAACCCTACCCCGTTGTAAAAGGACGGATAATTTTTGAATGAGATCGCAAGTGATTTTCATATTCCATCTATTGTGTTTGAGTCTCTTTGAGATTTTCTTCCCAACAGTGGTATGAACCGATGAGGCTGAAGTCCCCCTACCTCAATGCATGCAGTAATGACATAGGTGTAAGACCTGTGAAGCAGTCGTGGCTTCTGGCATGAGCAAACACACCCTTCATTGGTAAGGATGCACTCATGTGTGTGCTTCTCACACCTCCCCCCAATCAACCTTTGTCCCTGCAAACAACCTCAAACTGGCGTTCGACAGCACCCACTTCATTAACATGATGCTTATGAGCCTTTTTAATCGCCTCCTCCATGTACTCTGACATCTTGTATCCATAAATTTTGTGATTATCATCCATTGAGTTATTTGCCACCGCGTACCATTCCCTGAAGTACTTCATGGTGCGGTATAAGAAGAATTCCACGATACCAATAAGGGTCAGTCCCCTAACACTGCGCAGGACCAAGTTGTACACCTCAGCAAGGTTTGTAGTCATTATACCCCACCTATCACCTCCCTCATCATAGAGTAATGCCCACTTTTTCTTGGGCTCATTCTCAATCCACTGTGAGAATGTCTTAATGGACCTACCAAGACTTCGCCTGACATATGGACCATCTAGTCTGACGTCCTCCAGTGACACAGGGTGGTCGGCCTCGCTATTTACCGACCTCTTGCCTAGTTTTTTGGATTGTTTCTTTGTAAGCTCATCAAGTTTCTTCCATAGTAGATTGAATTTCCTCTCCTAATTCTAGGTATATAGCCATTTAAATATTTTCATACGGATCTTGTTTTTGAATTGACAATGGAAGTTTGCCCCCTATGCCTTATGCACCACCTACTCTTCAAGTCCAGCCACAACGCCACCCTGAAACGCTCCACACTACCATTCTGTAGGTCTTCGATTGCTTGTAGAATGCCTTTATGCCGATCATGAATTAGACAAACACCCTCCACATCTTTTGCAATCATCTGCTTCACCCTCTCCAGGAACCAATACCAACTATCTCCAGACTCTTTCTCCACAAAGGTGATCGCCAGCGGCAACACCTGATTGTTACTGTTGGACCCAATAGCTGTCAAGATTATACCTTTATACCTTCTAGTCAAAAATATGTCATCAATGCAAATGACTGGGCAACATTGCTGAAAAGCCTCAATGCAAGGACCCAAGGCTAAAAATGACCGCTGCAGAACCTGTTTGCCTGAGCACAGAGATAGGCTTTCAGGTCATAGTAGCTTCCTAGGTTCCTCTAGCATATGGTGTGCAATAGGCCAGGAAGGTTATCATACAATGCTTTGTACGTACCCCTACTTCATCTCCAACGCCTTCTGCTTAGCTCGGTAAGCTTTGTGGTAGCTAATCTTGTACTTAAACTTCTCCTCTATGGCACAAACAATTGACTTGAGCTCGTAGCTAGGATTCTCCACTATCTGAGGATACATGTATTGAGCAACAAAATTAGCAGTGAGGTTGCGGTGTTGTCCTTCCAATTCATCCAGCAAGCATTGGTGCTCCACCACTCTAGTCATCTCCTAGTAATCCTTCCACTTCCTCTTGTATGCGTGCACCCTAAACAGGCAATTGCTTCTGACACAACACATATCATACACTGTCGGGTTGCTCTTCACCACCCTGAATTGCCGTTGCAAAGATAAAGTGGACCATCGCTTCATAACTGTCTTCACCTTATTCCCACTAGGATACAAAGCACCCACACAAACCTCATTCTCCCTGTACTCCCAAGGGATATTTTCCCTTACATTGACCTGTAGGTTCAAATGGTCATAAATTGACTAATTCCGCGGGACAGGATTAGCATCATCCTCATCCGACGAGTCATCATCCATGGCACTATTAGCCTCTTCTCCTTCCCTCTCCACCTGCTCAACTAACCTAGGGATGTCTTCCCCCTCATCAGCCTCGCCGTTTGGCTCACGGGTTGCATCTACATCCTCTGTGTCTCCTTCTTCTACCCCATCTTCATTATCTTCTTCAGTTTGCCTATCAATACTCTCCACACCTTCCTCGGTTCTAACTTCAGCACCTCTCACTTCTTCCTGCATCTGACTGCTAGATCCAATCGTGCGAAACACTTCAACAAACAATACTAGCGGTAAATCGCGCTTAGTACAACCATTTACATAGGCCCTCCAGTTCTGCATTCCTTCAAGCGGCATCAACTCCCAAAAGTTTATGTCAGGCCGTAACCTTACTATAGCCCTAACACACAACTCCACTTGATCTCTATCAAGATCGAAAGCCTTAAATAGCCAATTGCATATTGAAGCCCAAGTCCTCTTTCTTGTTCTTGGTAATTGTTTGCAGAACAACTGAAATTCAAACAAATCTACCCCTTCTGGACCATATCTAACCTCCCGCGACCATAGAACACTTGAAAAAATAAAATTTCCGACATGCCTGTCAATATACACGACACGAATAGATATTCTCATGTACTTAATTTAACTATCCAACAACACCTACATTTCAACAGATGGTAGAAACATCTAACTCGAGCATTACCAATAATAACAATTTTAGAGTTGTCTAAATATATGAACAAATTTATTTTATTTTACCCGATCAATATACACGACATTAACAGAGAACATTACTAAATATTACTAAATTTAACTAACAGTAAACACCCCTACGTTCCGAAAACATATATAAAGATATGCACGACATGAAAACATATATAAAGATATGCACGACATGAACAAAAATTGTTACGAAATGTAATAATTTCAACTAACCCCTAAAACACCTATATTTTGAATACCTATAAAATATAACTCTTGCATTTCGAATAATATTCATCTTAAATTTATCTAAATAAATCAACAAACTAATTTTACTATAACATAAATACCTAAGCTAAATTTACTATACCGACTAACCTATATTTTTCTATGTCTCATATGAACACCTAGATTTCATCTACTAATTAACACTACACCATCTACATAGCTACTACATCAACTACTACATCTACCAACTACGAGTTAAGCTTAACTAAGAGATTTGTAATAATACCTCAACAAAGCGAAGATCCGGGCTTCAATCTCCACCTACTCCCCTCCCCTCCTCTTCTCTCCTCCCTCCCTCCCTCCCTTTCTTTCTCTTCTCATCCCTCCCTTTCTTCCTCTTCTCCCTCCCTTCTCTCCTCCGTTTTGGGCAGAAACAGGCGCACATGCACGCCCGGGCGGCCGCTCTGCACCTTTTAAAGATGCGGGAGAGCTACCGCCGAATCAGGCGGCGGTAACGATCCCGCTCACGCCGTTTGAATCGGCGGGGCCTGTTACCGCCCGCTGATCTAGCGGAAACCAGATACCACCGGATGGAATGGCGGTAACAACCTCGTCCCACGCGCCGCTACAAAACCGTGTGCCACCCGCCGAATCAGAGGGCGGTAAGAGGATTTGGCAGGTGATGTGGTGGACGTGTGAAGCTACCACTGTTTCACTCGGTGGTATCTTCTCTTACCGCCGGTTGAGATGGCGGTAGCCGTTTATCGCTGTTTGATCCGACGGTAGAGGTCTGTTTCTACAAATTTTAAGATCGCCTATTTATTTCTGTAAACGCGTAAAAGCCTTCCTCAAAATTAGTTTGGATTGTTTTGAACAGTTTGGCCCAAACCGTGAATGAACACCCCGTCAGCCCAAAGCAACGAACTGCTATTTCGTCCCGGTGCAAATCAACCCGAACTGCGGCCTGGTCCACCTCCGTCCCCTATGCGGAGATGGCCGCCTCGCATACCGGTCCCGGCTGCCGTCGCACGCCGCCGCGCCGCCGCCGGCGCCACATCAACGGCTGCGGACTCCACCGACGACCTTATCCGCCAACACAACCGCTCCATCGCAGCGCTCCTCCGCCGCGGCCGCTTCGCCGCCGCTCGGCGCCTCTTCGACGCGCTCCCGGCCCGCTCCGTCGTCACCTGGAACTCGCTCCTCGCGGCGCTCTCTCGCCGCGGCGACGTACTCGCGGCGCGCTCCTTCTTCGACTCCATGCCAGTGCTGGACGCCTTCTCGTGGAACACGCTCCTCGCCGCGTACGCGCGGTCTCCGCACCCGGACCACCTCGCGGCCGCGCGCCGCCTGTTCGATGAAATGCCCCAGCGCGACGCCGTCACGTGGAACACACTTCTCGGCGCCTACGCGCGCCGCGGGCTCATGGACGAAGCCCAGAGTCTGTTCAACGATATGCCGCAGAGGAACACGACTTCTTGGAACACAATGGTCACTGGGTTCTTTGCTGTTGGCCAAGCGAAGAAGGCACTGGACGTGTTTGAGGCAATGCCTGTCAAGGACTCTGCGTCGCTGTCTGCTATGGTCTCTGGCTTTATCAGGAATGGCTGGTTGCGTGAGGCTGATGTGCTTTTGACAAAGCACCTGAGGGCAACGGACATGGACAAGGCTGTTGATGCTTACAGCACCCTGATTGCTGCTTATGGACAAGCCGGGAGGGTTGCCGATGCAAGAAGGTTGTTTGATATGATTCCAAAAGAACAGAGCCAGCACAAGGGGCATAAGAGGAGGGTGTTTGAGAGGAATGTTGTTTCATGGAACTCGATGATGATGTGCTATATCAGAACTGGAGATGTTTGCTCAGCCAGGGCATTGTTTGATGAGATGCCAGGTAAGGACTTGGTGTCATGGAACACAATGATTGCAGGGTACACTCAAGCCTCGGACATGGAGGAGGCAGAGAAGCTGTTTTGGGAAGTGCCAGAGCCTGATGCAGTGACCTGGAATTTGATGATGCGGGGGTTTACACAAAAGGGGGATGTGGAACATGCTCGGGGATTCTTCGATGTGATGCCAGAGCGTAGCACAATCACGTGGAATACAATGATATCAGGTTATGAGCAAAACAAGGATTATGATGGTACAATCAAGCTATTTCAAAGGATGCTAGAAGCTGGTGAGAGGCCTAACCATCACACTTTGTCTTCAGTTCTAGCAGCATGTGCATCACTTGCTACGTTGCGCCTTGGGGCTCAGCTCCACCAACTCATTGAGAAGTCATTTCTGCCAGATACCGCAATCTGCAATGCACTTATAACAATGTACTCCAGATGTGGTGAACTAACCAATGCGAAAGCCATCTTCAGCCAGATGCATACACAAAAAGATTTAGTTTCTTGGAATGCGCTGATAGGAGGTTATGAGCATCATGGTCATGCTATAGAAGCCTTGCAGCTGTTCAAGGAGATGAGGGGTGCCAAGGTTGCGCCAAGTCACATAACTTTTATTTCTCTCCTGAGTGCATGTGGAAATTCTGGCCTTGTCTCTGAAGGACGGGTGGTTTTTTATACCATGGTTCGTGAGTATTGCCTTGATGCTAGGGTTGAGCACTATGCTGCGCTTGTCAATCTCATAGGACGACACGGCCAGCTTGAGGATGCATTGGAGGTGATAAAGAGCATGCCAATTGCTCCAGACCGAGCTGTGTGGGGGGCATTCCTGGGAGCCTGCACTGCTAAAAAAAATGAACAGCTGGCTCAAATGGCTGCCAAGGCATTATCGGAGATTGATCCTGAGAGTTCTGCTCCATATGTTTTGATGCATAACTTACATGCCCATGAGGGGAGATGGGGAAGTGCATCTGTGGTTCGAGAAGATATGGAACGGCAAGGCATTCACAAGCATCCAGGGTGCAGTTGGATTGATATGCACGACAAGGTGCATGTCTTCATCTCAGGGGATACCTCACATCCCCTTACCCATGAGATCTTTTCAGTCCTAGAATGTTTTTATAGGTCATGTAGAGATTGGAGTTAGATGGTGCAGCGAATTGTTGTATTTGGAAGGAGTTTTGCTCTGGTGGTCCTTTCCATAAAAACTGCACGATAAAGCAAACAAGTCATTAATTTTAACTAATTTTGGCCTAGCTCTTGTCTGGGCCTTGCCCTACCCGTGCCCGGTTCAGGCCTGGGTGCTTTCTCTGAATTCAGAGGAATTTATTTCTTCTGATCATGTTCAAAGCAAGGAGCACGGGTTCAGGAAATTGGGGGTTTGGTTCATACATATCCAGGGTGAAAGCTGAATCCATCTTGTATCATCGTGCTACTGGGCTACTTGCGTCAGTTGTATCTGAGTACAGTTGTATCTGTAATTTACTCAGGCTACCTTTGGTTGGGCTTTCCAATCTACTTTTGCAAAAGTCAAAAGCCAACCAAAAATCCTAAAAGCTATATATGCTTTGGGTCAAAAGCTGCTTTTGCTTAGTACAAAATTAAAAGCACCTTCCTCCTGCTTTCAGCTGCTTTTGGAGTAAAAAATTACCCACCTGCCACTGATTATGAAAGATACCAGTTCATTCTTTTTTTCTTCTTTTTCTATTCGCATCTCCGTACCCACAGACTTGACGGCGAGCAGCATCGGCTTCAGTCGAGCCACCTCCATCCTCACCGACTTCGGCGGTGGGCGAGTGACACCCACCCCGGTGGCGCGGCCCGACTCCCCACTCCGGCGAGTCCCCGTCTCCCCACTCCGGCGAGTCCCCATCCCTCCCGGACATCCGACGAGCCTCTCTCCCTCCCAAACGCGAGCAACAGTAGAGGAAGCTAGCGAGCGCGAGCCAGCAGAGGAAGCTCCGTTGTGTGTGGGCTCCGCCGTGGGCACGGGCTCCGCCGGGCGCGACCGCCGCTGCGGCGTGGCCTCCATCTGTGGGCGAGAGCTCAGCCGGACGCTAGCTTCGCCGAGGGCGAGAGCTCCACCGTGGGGTGGACTGGCCAGTGGGAGGAAGAAGAAGGGGAGCTGGCGAGCGCGAGCCAGCAGAGGAAGCTCCGTCGCGTGTGGGCTCCGCTGTGGGTGCGGGCTCCGCCGGGCGCGACCACCGCTGCGGCGTGGCCTCCATCCGTGGGCGAGAGCTCAGCCGGGCGCTAGCTTCGCCGTGGGCGAGAGCTCCACCGTGGGGTGGACTGGCCAGTGGGAGGAAGAAGAAGGGGCTGACAAGCAGGATGTCAGTGAGAGAGGAAGAGAGTTGAGTGGGGTGGACTGTGGATGACATGTAGGGTCCACTTGACAGTTTATTCAAAAGCCACAACAGATCAACCAAACGGCCTTGTGCTTTTTCCCAAAGTTGCTTTTTTACAGCTCACAGCTTGTAGCAGCTTTTCCAAAAGTCACAGCTCAACCAAACATGCCCTCGAGTAGTCAATATTCTTCCTGTTGGCCGTGAGATGCATCTAGTCCTGTTGCCACCTGTTTTTTTTCTGGTTAAGGGATTAAAGGCCAGCTACTTTTGTTGTCATATCATGAAAAATTATTGGTGACTGGATCCAGAATACTTGTAGTTATTTCCGATCTAGTAGTACTGTTATGAATCTGAAAACAGAGGAATGTAGCAAAGCATAGCATTCTATATTTTCTGTTTCAGTTGTCAAAAATTCAGAGATACCCCTTTCGGAAAAAAAATCAGAGATACATTCTTATTTCTATTGGCACAGTGTCTGAGTAACAGCAAAATCTAGCACTAAGATCCTCCAAAATCCATCCAGTAGCTCCACACTTCGTCAACACCAGCCAGGTTGTGCACGAGTTTCAGAGATATGCCTCGATCTTCTCTGAGCACCAATTCCTGCAGCTCTCTACAAGCAATATCAATTGACTTGACTGAGTATATAAGCCATACAATCATTCCATTGCTACCACCCAATGACCAGTATCCCTCAGCATCATCGACTACGAAATCCACTCCAGTTCTCAAGAATATCACTCACCATCTTGTGTTCCAGCCACATTAGCTTAATAAGCAGACTTCTGAATTTTCCTTGAGTTGGAGGTACCATGGAGATAATAGTTGTCCTACTGCCTGAAGAGGCAGTTTGACCAAGCACCAAGGAGTAGAATCACTAGCAAGGGAATATAACTTAACGCCAGGGCAAGGCTGCAGAAGTGTTTCAGCACCTAAGGATATGTTGCCTCTTGAGGACATAATGTATTGTCCAATAATGTATATACTTCTTTTGTTTCACGAGTCATATAATTTGTTTCATGTGACATTTTTTATTCCACGAATTTCTATAATAGGTTCCATGCGATATTTTTCTATGGCTCATATGATTTGTTCCATATGTTTTTTTTCTGTGAGTCATATGATATGTTTCATTTGTTTTTTTTTTGCAAATTTGTATGATTTGTACCAAGTTTATATATTTTTTGCTCCTCTGGAATATTTTTTAAATTTTACTTCAATATTATCTTTCTAATATATTTTTATATATTTTCATACTGTATTTTGAATTATTCTTGTTTTGTTGATGTATTGTTCTCATAGAGAATTTAATTGTTCATCTATATGGATGATTTGTGCTAGGTGTTCAAATTTTATTCCTCCTGCATTGTTCCATTTCAACAAACTTTTTTATATATGGATGATTTATTTGAGGTGTTCAAATTTTTGTTCCTACTTGAAGAAACTGTTGTTCCTCAAGTTTGGATGATTTGTCCTAACTATTTAAAATTTTGTTTCTCCAGTACAATTTTTTGCTCTACTTGAACAAACTTTTGTTCATAAAATTTGGATTATTCTTTTAGGTGCTTAAAGTTTTATTACTCCTGTATAAAAATTTTGTCTGGATATAAAATACAAACTTAAATTTCATTGGTTCATTTGGAATTTTCTTGAAATATTCAATGGCATGTTATTCCTTAAATTGTTCCCCAGTGCACTTTTGATTTCACCATGTAATTAGTATTGATTGGTCTCTTGTGCTTTATTTAGTAGCAAAAATTGAAAGAGAAATGTCAAAATTGAGACATTTTCACCAAACACGATGGTCCAATCGAGTGAAGTTTCACATAATTGCTATGGAAAGATAGTATTAGCCAATCAACCAGCTTTGTTGATCCCTCCACACTCTTCTTGTCCCGTACATGTCTCTCATGTAATGTCTTTACCTTTCTGGTATCGATATGTTTGATAAAATTATAGATCTATGTATGCTCAAGTAAACTACTCACTATCATGCAGCACAGGGATTAATGGTCTAATGGATACATAATTCCCTGTGCATGATCATTATTGCTATCACGATCAGTTAATAAAGAACATTCTATCTATAAACCCAAAATCATGCCATGGACATCCAAGAAAGGAACATTTTATTGAGTAGCACTAGTCCATTCAGAGGTGAACTTACCCTTATATATTTTATTCAAGAAGATCTATAGGGTAAGTTTTAGAATCCTAGCAAATCCCAGTCGTATCCACATCCCTGCAAGTGTAGAACAAAATCTTGAACTGAATCTATCCGAAAAGGCTTTGATTGGCCACTATGCATGCTCTCTAATGCACGAGCCCCAAAGGCATGCTCTGCAATTACCAAGAACTAATTATCTCTATAACTCCCAATCCACCACCCTTAGCATTTAATTCCTTGCGTGGTTTTAAATGGCCGTTTCAATTGCCCAATGATCTCAGGGTTTAAGGGCCGCATTTGCCTTCCATCTTCTCCATATATTGCTGGCCTGCAAGCCATTCCGGCATCTCTGATCTCCCGGAAGAATGGAGGCCAACCATGAAGAGAGGTAAACTCGCTGCTCTTTGGGACTGCTCATTTTTATCCTTTTTCTTTGCTGTACAGAATGTTTTAGTGTACTTCTGGTAGCTTTTTTTGCAGCAGCTTGTGGCCATTCTGGACAAGTGCTTGGCCTGATAGCTACCTGCTCGAAGAGGACGCGCTCCTCTCCAGCCTCTCCTTCCCGAGCTTGCACTTCCAACCATCCTGCTCCACCATTACCCCGAGCAACATTCTGCAAGGTATACTTCCTTTTCTTTTTCCATTCTGGAATTCAGATTCATATGCAAGATGAGATTGCCTTCTGGACTCGTAGCGCTGAGCTTCTCCTTCGCTGGGATGCAGATGAGCTCGACGCCATCTTTAACGACGACGTGCTAAAGCATTGGGACGAGATGGAGCAAGCTGACAGCAAGGCAGAGGACGGCCACACCACCAAGGGGTTGCCGCTGCTCTGCTACGGCGAAGAGAAGGAAGTCTCCTCCAACTCCGGCACCATGGTCGTCGGAGCAGACCAGCAGCGCGTGAGGCCAGAGGCGGAGACGGTCCTGACGTTCGAGCTCGTGTCGCAGTACTTCTACATGCCGATCATGCAGGCGGCGCGGGAGCTCAACGTCGGTCTGACCCTCCTCAAGAAGCGGTGCCGGGAGCTCGGCATCCCGAGGTGGCCGCACCGCAAGATGAAGAGCCTGCAGTCCCTCATCAACAATGTCCAGGTCCCATATGTCTTTCACCTCAATTTCAATTTGCAATGCTCAGCATTTTAGATAGAATTTTGCAATTTTCGATCGGCATTTAAAGCTAAGAAGAGATCGGCTGGTTGAGGTTGCAGGTCCTGCAGGAGGCGGGCAAGGCGACAGGGGAGGAGCAGCTGCGGGCGATGGTGGAGATGCTGCAGCAGGAGAAGCAGCTCCTGGAGCAGAGGCCGTATGTTCAGCTGGACGAGAAGACGAAGAGGCTCCGGCAGGCCTGCTTCAAGGCCAACTACAAGAAGAGGCGGCTCTTGGCTCTTGAAGCTGGAGAGGCACCAAGATCCCACAATTACTGATCCAAATCAGCTTATATATCGTCTGGAGATCGAAATGATATTCCTATGAAATTCCTGCGTTTTAGAGGAGGCCTTAACAGCATGGGAATCAACTTCTTGTTGCATGAAAAAAGAGTTTAACATTGTATCAAGTGTCTTAAGTACATCACATTGCACATTTACACTACGCTATGCTATTGCTACTATTGCTATCTTTCTACACTACAAGTAGTACTACTCTTCTGAAGCTACAAGCTTCAAGCGGTGACCAGCTCTGTCCTGGCCGCCGTCTCCCTCTGCTCCTTGCCGATGTCCACGTGCTCGGACAAGATGGCCCTGAACTCGTCGCCGGAGAGCGTCTCCTTCTCCATGAGCACGTCCACCAGCTGGTCGATCGCCGCGCGGTTCCTCCTGACGTGCTCCTTGGCGACCTCGTACGCCTGGTCGACGATGCGCTTCACGGCGGCATCGATGTCGGCGGCGAGCTTCTCGGACATGGAGTTCCGGGCCAGCATCCGCATCACGACGTCGCCGCTCTGCGCGGCTGGCTCGACGAGCGCCCACGGCCCGATCTCCGACATCCCGAACGTGGTCACCATCTGCCGCGCCACCTGCGTCACCTGCTGCAGGTCCCCCGCCGCGCCCGTCGTCACCTCGGGCTCCCCGAAGATCACCTCCTCGGCGGCGCGCCCCCCGAGCCCGCCCACGATGCGCGCGAAGATCTGCTGCTTGGGCACCAGCGTCGGGTCCTCACCCGGCAGGAACCATGTCAGCCCGCGCGCCTGCCCCCGCGGGATCAGCGTCACCTTCTGCACCTCGTCGTGCCCCGGCGTCAGCGTCCTGGCATCCGTGCAAGCACAACTCGATCGGTTAGCATATGGTGTGTGATTATGGCAATGGAACATCAGCATGGAACGAAGACAAAGATCGATTACTATAGATTAATCTTTAGTATACTTACGCGCAAACGGCGTGGCCGATCTCGTGGTAGGCGACGAGCATCTTGCTCTTGCCGTCGGTCATGCTGGTGCCCTCGAGGCCCGCGACGATGCGGTCGATGGAGTCGTCGATCTCCTTGACGGTGATGCGGTCCTTGCCGCGGCGGCCGGCGAGGATGGCGGCCTCGTTCATGAGGTTGGCGAGGTCGGCGCCGCTGAACCCGGGGGTGCGCATGGCCACCACGCTGAGCGACACGTCCGGGTCCAGCTTCTTGTTGGAGCTGTGCACCCTGAGGATCTCCTCCCGGCCGCGCACGTCGGGGAGCCCGACGCTGACCTGGCGGTCGAAGCGGCCGGGGCGGAGCAGCGCGGCATCGAGGATCTCCGGCCGGTTGGTGGCGGCGATCACGATGACGCCGCTGTCGCCGGCGAACCCGTCCATCTCCGTCAGCAGCTGGTTCAGCGTCTGCTCCCTCTCATCGTTCCCGCCGCCGATGCCCGTCCCGCGCTGGCGGCCGACGGCGTCGACCTCGTCGATGAAGACGAGGCACGGCGCGTTCTCCTTGGCCTTGTTGAAGAGGTCCCGCACCCGCGACGCGCCCACGCCGACGAACATCTCGATGAACTCGGAGCCGGACAGCGAGAAGAAGGGCACGCCGGCCTCCCCCGCGATGGCCTTCGCCAGCAGCGTCTTCCCCGTCCCCGGCGGGCCCACCAGCAGCACGCCCTTGGGTATCCTCGCCCCGAGCGCCGCGAACTTCTCCGGCGACTTGAGGAACTGCACGATCTCCTGGAAGTCCTGCTTGGCCTCGTCCACACCGGCGACGTCGTCGAACGTGATCCCCGTGTTGGGCTCCATCTGGAACTTGGCCTTGGACTTCCCAAGCCCGAACGGCAGATTGGGCCCCCCGCCGGCGCCGGGGTTGTTTATGGTGACCGACCTCCAGATCAGCGTGGCGACGAAGAGGAGCGGGAACCCGAAGTTGAGGAGGAAGTCGAGGAGCACGAGCCCCGGGTTGGGCTCCACGGGGTGCGCGGCGAAGTCGACGCCCCTGTCCCGGAGCTTCCGGAGAAGCTCGGGGGGCAGGCCCGGGAGCTGCACCCGCACGCGGTGCGTCCTGGACGCCAGCGCCGGGTCGTCCAGCTCCACGACGGCCACCGTGCCGTTCTCGAAGAAGTCCACCTTCCGCACCGCGCCGGCGTCGAGGTAGTCGAGGAACCGCGAGTAGGACATCCGGTTCGACGTCGGGTCCTCGGGCGCCAGCGCGGGGGGCGGCGCTGCCGCCGCCGTCTCGGCACGCGCCCGCGCTGGGTCTCCCGCGGCGAGGCCGAGCCCGAGGCCCAGCCCCGCGGACTGGAGCAGCCGTCTCCTGTTGAGCCCCCCTGTGGCGTCCGGAGTGGAAGGAGGCGTGGCCTTGGCCGAGGGAGGCGCGCGCTTCTGTTGCTGTGGGGACGCTTGCTTGGACACGTCCTGCGCCCGGCAGATGGGCAGGCGGCTCGTCATCGTCAGCGACATGGCCGTTCGCGACATCGGCAGCTAGCTCCTACTCTACTGATGTGCCGCTTGTTCGATCAAAACTTCAAGCTTCGTGTGAGTGTCGTGTGCTGTCGCGTGTTCAGTCCTTGCTTGGGAATTTGGAGGGAACAGGCGACGAGCCCTCTGGTTTAAATAGCTTCAGGTCGCGGCGCCATGGACACGGTGTTCAAGTGGGCGTTGAGTTCGCCCTTGTCGTGGGCAGACAAGGATTTGGCGGCCGGCGGCGATCTGAGATGGTTTCTTCCCGTAGGTTCGTGAGTTGGTGGAGGGGTTTGTCCGGTTCCGCTTTCGCGTAGCGTCTGGAAGCCGCCGACGGATAAACCCCGTCGTCCGAGGCGAAATCCGGGGAGCCAATTGCATCGCGTGGCTCGCGTCCGCCGGTTGCTCGTCGGGCAGGACCAGCGAACTGTGGTAAGCTCTAGCGGCGTCCGGTGTTTTGGCGCCGCGGCGGCGGGGCACGGCCGCACACCTGGGCTCGCCGCGCCCAAGCGTTGCCCCTGGGAGGCTGCTGCACGCGTAGCAGCGTCCGGGCGTTGACACCTGTCCGGCACTCCGGCAGTCCCCTGGTGTCGCTAGCTCACGTGTACAAGAAGTCCGTGTTGGCGTGGACAGGAGCCTTTCTTTTCTTCGGTGGAAACGATCGGTGCCCGTTTTTTTCCACCCGCGTTGATACGGCCTCCGGCAAACGATTTTCCGTGTGGATAATAGGTGGTTTCTTTTGTCATGTGATCTGGGCTTCGGCCCATCCTCAGCTTGGTAGCCTGTAGCGGCAAAATACCTGGGCCTTAATCAAGCAGCACTCGCTACCCATTTGCACGGCCGGAGCCCAACGGATATAATGATCTAATGGTAATTTCGTTCAAGCATGGAGCGAAAGATCAAACTGACTGTTGGTATTGGGACACGGGTCCGTCCAATGGCTTGCTCTAACTCTAGGCAAATTACCCGCTACCCGTTACCCGAACCCGAAATACCCGGACCGGACCCAAAAATCCGAACCTGCAGTGCCCGATGTTTAGTTATGATAGTGATTCCTATTACCCGATTTTAATTTGGGTAATTCGGGTAACTACACCCGGTACCTGAACATTCCGCAATTTGAGTCAGAGCCCAATAGGCCAAACATCCCCGCAGCCCAACAGGCAACAGTGCAACCTCATTTCCTCACCTCACTCCCTGTATCCTACAAAACCTAGCCGCCAGCCCTCCAGATTCTAGAGTCTCGCCTTCTCGGAGCGCCGGAGCGGTACCGAAGTCCGAAGGGGCGCGGGCGTGGCCGCGTGTGGCGACAGCGTGACGCGGAGCAAAGTCGTCGGCTCGTCGACGCCGCCCTTACTCCGTCGCCCACCTCTGCACCTCACTCCGATACGCAACACCTCGCATCCCCGCGCGTCGACCTCGTCGGAGACTAGACACTGGAGAGGGACACCGGTGCCCGGCTACTTGAAGATTGAAGGACGACTGCCACATCAGAATCCTCATGCAATGTATGTATTCCCTAACCCCTATGGCCCTATTCCTCTTAGTTTTTTTTAATCTATGATCTGTTATTTGTCTATTTGATATGATCTGTGATTTTTGATAATATGGTGATGCTAATAATATGGTGATTTTTGATATGATCTGTGATTTATGGTTAACAGAGGCAGTGAGGCACATGATTTAGTTGATTTGTTATGATCTGTTGATATGATCTGTGATTTATGATGTGTTGTTATGATCGATTGATATGATCTGTGTCCATACCTTGTGGAGAAGGCTGTCTTAGGTATGTCGCAGGGTCGGATCTTGATTTGGTGATAACCCGAGCGAAGATCGATCTTGGAGAACACTTTGGCTCCAGCTAACTGATCAAACAAGACATCAATGCGTGGCAGTGGGTACTTGTTCTTGACGGTCACAGCATTGAGGGGTCAGTAGTCCACACACATGCGTAGACTGCCATCCTTCTTCTTCACAAACAGGGCAGGGCAACCCCAAGGTGATGTGCTGGGTCGGATGAAGCCTTTTTCCAAGAGATCATGTAACTGAGTCTTCAACTCGGCCAACTCAGCAGGTGGCATCCGATAGGGTCTCTTAGATATCGGTGCGGTGCCAGGGATCAACTCTATGGAAAACTCCACCTCTCTATAAGGTGGCATACCAGGAAAGTCTTCTGGGAACACGTTAGGGTACTCACAGACAACAGGGATGCTTTCTAGACGGGCTCCCGATAGAGGGTATGCACAAGGGAGTGCAGAATTAAGATGCCTCAAGGATAAGGTAGAACTGCCATAGAAGGGTGAGTTGATGTAGAGAATTCGGGCGGCTGTATCTAGAACCACTTGATGTCTGGCCATCCAATTCATCCCGAGGATGACATCTATGCCTTCTAGGTCAAGGATGATAAGGTTTTCCTTGAAAAGGGTGGGGCCTAGCTGGAGAGGTACAAGGGTAACGATCTGATCCGATGCTATCTTCCCTCCTGGAGTGGCGATCACATAAGGTTCCTTAGTGTGACCGACATCCAGCTCACATCTTTCTCTAGCCTTACTCCCGATAAAGCTATGAGAGGCTCCCGAATCAAACAACACAACAACAGCTTGATTTAAAACAAGGAAAGTACCCGTCATTACTGGCACACCTTCGGGAAGCTCGGTCAAGCTGGTGTAGTTGAGTCGGCCTTATCGAACTTGCACCTTGGGCCTTCTCCCTCTGTTTGCCATGGGGTTCTGGCCTTGCTGCTGATTCTTGTTCCTGGGGCAGTCCTTAGCAAAATGCCCCTCATTGCCGCAGGTGAAACAGCGGCTACTAGCTGCAGGGCGGGGTGGTGCTGGTGGGGTCGGCCGGGGCACCTGTGGTTGGAAGCCGGGAAAACGGGGCGCTGGTGCTGGTGGGGGTCGGGCAATCCACCTTCCTGACTGCTGGGGTCGGCCGGGGGCTTATAGAGGAACCATCCGGAACCTTCGGGTTGGTGGCTCGGAAATGCCACGGAGGCCTTCCTCTTCTGGTCGGCCTTGAGAGCCTGCATGCAATCCTCTTGAGAGATGGCCAGATTGACCAACTCGTTGTAGGTGTCCACCTTGATGGGGTTCAACCTTTCTCTAAGTTCCAAGCTCAGTCCTCAGCGGAATCTATCCCGCTTCTTTTCATCCGTGTCCGCATGGTAGCCGGCATAACGGCACAGGTCGTTGAAAGCTTGGGCGTAGTGCAGCACATCTCGGGTTCCCTGGGTAAGGGCCAGGAACTCGTTGAGCTTGCGCTCCAAGAGACCTTCCGAGATGTGATGCGCTTTAAACGCGATCTTGAACTCGTTCCAACTGACCACATGGCCAGCCGGCAGCATGGCATGGTAGTGGTCCCACCAGAGCCGTGCGGAGCCACGCAGCTGTTGAGCTGCGAACCGAGCCTTGTTATGGTCGGGGCATGGGGCGGTGAGAAGCTCGAACTTAGATTCGATCGTACGAACCCAGGCGTCAGCGTCGAGCGGTTCTTGTGTCTTCTAAAACAAAGGGGGTTGTGTCCCCAAAAAGTCCTCATAGCGAGCAACATGCGGCTGCTGCTGAGCCCTTCCACCATGGGGCTGCTGCTGCTGTTGTCCTTGTACAAGATGCCTTAGCAGCTCGGTTTGAGTTGCTAGGATTGCCTCTAGTGGAGATGAGGGCGGGGGTGGGGGAAGATCCTGTCGCTGCTCGCTGCTGCTGGGTACAGAACCAGATCTGGTTCAATGCGCCATCTGCAAGAGTTAGCGTTCCATTAAATTCATAATCTTAGAAATACTCCAACAATGGAATGTATAAGTTAAACTCTCCAATGTAACCCTTGCTGATAATGCAACACACGTCCTCATAGGGGAGATACACTTTTCTAGTACTCATGTCAGATAGCGTTTATCTTAGCCTTGTACTCAACTTCGGACGAATCACATCCTACCCAGACTCCTAGAATCCAACTTAAGCCAAGGAGTCGGGCTAGGCGATCCTCCCGAGAAAAAGGGTCGGCAATGGTCCACACTAAAGAGGGGGTCAGGCGAGGCGGAGACTGCCTCGAAAGGTCGGCGCACCCGATCTCGCGAACCGGGGTCGGCCAACTTGAACAGACTCACAGAGAACGGCGCGTGATCGCGGCTTAACTCACTTAGTCTAATCATTCCAACACTTTACAAGAGTTAGAGGCCAGACTCATGAATTGACTTCATATACAGCGGTGTTCCAACACAGGGAGTACTCAACTCAAGGCTAACCTATTACAATCCTTTCCAAAATTTAGGCTGCCGAGGAGTACAACAAAGAATGAGTCCCTGGTAACTCTTAATCTGCAAATGGACACTATGAGTAGGAGAAGGGGCGCCGTCTTCTTCGATGTCCATGCTGGATGCTCCCTCATCCTCCTCGGGGTCCTCTTGAGCTTCGAGCTGCATATTGAGGGCATGCATATCGTCGAGCTCAGCTTGATGCTCCTCCAAGTGAGCATTGGCAACCGCCAGCTCCATCTCTATTTCCATCTTCTCCTCCGACAGCTTGATCATGCCGTCCACTAGGTCGGCGACTTCTCCCTCGAGCTCGGAGATCCGGTCTTGCATGTCGTGTATCTGAATGCCCCGTTGAATAAGCTGGTAGGTTTGGCCTACCATGTCTCTCCTAGCTGACTGGAGGTATCCGTGAGCATCCACTGCGGTCCGGGCAAAGATGGTCATAGCTCTCCCTTGAAGCTCGATCAGCCGATAGAGGGTTGCCATGCACCTGACGTTGGTGGAGATGGTGACCATGGAGTACGTGGTGGCTAGCACCTCAATGTTCCCGACGCGGTTGAGCCACGCCGGTGCCGGTTCCTGGCGGGGAACAGGCCGATAGGGTCTAGCGTGATCTCCAGGGGATGCAGCAGACAGAACTGGGTGAGAAGCTGGAGAGCGGCGGACTCCCAAGTGTCCTCCGGAGCAAGGCCGTAGGCTGATATTCCGAAGGAGGGCCAGTCGGGCCGCACAGGGGGAGGAGGTACCACCGCCTGTACATGGCACGTCTGGATGCCCTGCTCCAAATACAGTCGTCCGGCGTACAATGGTGGGGACTGGTACCCAAACCATTTCAACGTGTCCCACAAAATCGCGGGGAAGCCCTCGAAATGCAGACAGGTCGACTGGAAAGTACCATCCGCTCCAAATAAAACATGCCCAGGGACGGCCATCTGGAACCAAGAAACCAAAACCACGTGAGATAGACTCCAAGGGTCAGGGGTCGGATAGAGAAGCATTCGGCTTTAACCGAGAGCAACTGGAAGAAACTAGAAATCCTTAGAACCGAAAAAGAGCTCTTCCGAACAAGGTTGCTTTTGAGAAGAGTACTTTACAGATTTCTGTTTATGACGCATGCACGGCCTACCTTACTCTTAACCAAAACAACTGCCCGAAACCTAGGTCTTACGCGGTCAGTGCCGGTGACAAGGCAACAAGTACGTCTCTCCCTATAATAGCCAGCCAGTTCTAGCAACGTCTCCTAAACGAACGCGGTTAGTGTACCTGCAGAAAACACCACCACACGAACCTTTCGTGCCAGCACCCACGAAAGCGTTCCCAAACATTACCTCTCACTATAGGAACGGCACCCATGCGTTTAAGGCTGCATGGACAGCACTCAACCGTGGAAATAGGTTCCCTTTGAATGGAACCATATAACCCTTCGCATACTCGCGATGCGGAATCAGCACACGTGTGATATACGTGGCGAACAACCGTGTTGTTAGGTTCGTTGGAATCGAACCGTACCAACCTTCGTATGGATTACATACGGAACCTGCGCACGTATGATAGACGTGGGCGAAAAACAACCACGATGGTAGGGTCCTTTGAATAGAACTCCCTATCAACCTTCGCATACTCGTGATGCGGAACTCGGCACACGTATGATAGACGTGGCGAAGTGCTGGAAGGGTTAGCAAGGTAACCAAGTAAAATATTAGTCACCTAAAACAACCCCAAAATCCCCTAGGGCCTCTCGCACTAAAGTCATCCTTAACGATCGTACGAGATTTTTCAAAAAGTTTCTTGCAATTTTTATATTTTCAAAGAAGTGTTAGGGCTTGTTGTGTTCTCTGTACTGCTAAAACCGCTCTGGTACCAGCTGTGGCGGATCCACTTCGGATCTACTTGGTTAAGCATGATTTAGCCGCCTGATACGCGACGCTCATGCCTAAGCCGAGTAAACATGAAGTGCCGTCGGATTTTCCTCCGATATAACCACTTGAACAGGACCTTTTTAGCAGACTCACACGAAGGTGAGCGGTTCCAGAGAGTACAACAAGTCCACCGAGTTAACAACTTAACCACTTAGTTTGGTTACGAAATAAACATCAGAGTTTTACAAGGTTTCCAGAAAAACAAAAGAAAATAAAACCACTAGCGGAAGCAGCGTCAGGGTCGGATGTCCCTGGTGAGGCCAGCCGGGACATCAATGATCCCTCTCCTCGCCATCCGAGGAGGGATCCCACTCGACCGTCCAACCCGGAGGGAGCTGGGGCGGCCAAGTGCCAGCAGGGGAAGGGTCGGGAGCAGCAACCTTACCTGAAAAACAGGAGCCACAACAGGGCTGAGCTACTAAGCTCAACAAGACTTATTCGACAGGAGTAAAACTACTCCACACTTCTAGACATGCAGGGCTTTTTGGCTGAGGGGTTTGTTTGCCAACAACACTAAGGAAAACCCTATTTTCAAGTTTTAGCTCCAGTTCTAAGTTCATTAACCGGTCTAGGTTTTGCAACCTATTCTAAGCAATCATAGAACCAAAACAAGATATATATATATATATATATATATATATATATATATATCAACAAAACCATGTCATCATCAGATTCCTCATTTACTCAGGGTGATATAGCGATCAAGCAATCTCAAACTGTGAGAGGCAGACAAATCGATTCGAGTTCTTTAACCATGCATGGTGAACCTAACCTCACGACATCCGCGCACCCGGAGGTCGCTTCCTGTGTCGGCCTTCCCCATCAATCCCCTAACCCGTGTCGGGCCCATTTCCTTTGGTGCAAGGTTCCACAGACCCGGCCTCTGCCGTTCTGTGACGACGCTTGCCACCACGTGCGACAACCAGCAGGGGAAACTCCATTCCAAGAACAATGGGGCGACCGCTCACGTCTAGGTTCAATCCGGTACTCGGCTTCCTCATCCCATACTAAGTATGAGGTTAGTACTTTCAAACACTTGATCACGAACACCACCACTGTCGGGCCTTAGCAAGGTTTCATAGACAGACGGGGCGATCATCCAACCACCAAAAGAGTTACCCAAAACCCTGCCCCGTCCATCGTCCTTATAGTTGTAACAGAAAGGTAGACATCCAACTCCTACAACTCGCGAGTGACAGGGAATCACTCGGCTTTTACCGTCTCCTAGTTAGGCAAAGCAGCTACTCGGTCCAACAGCTAGTGTTCAAATCATGGGAAACTAGGTCATGCATTTAGGGTTTCAAACAACTCCTATACGTAAATGCACAAGCATATTTTAAGGAAGGCATGCGCAAGTTTGGAAAACAACACAGGGTTTTCATGCAACCGGGGCTTGCCTTCGAGCAAGGAGGAAGAGAACTGCTCGACTTCGGGGGCGGCTTCGGCTTCTGGGGGCAGGAGCTCCGCTACAGCTTCGTCTTCTGGCGCCGGGTGTAGCTCGTAGAAGCCGTCGGCGAGGCGCAGCTCTACACGAATGCAATGCAAGAGTTAGCATAGACGGTTATTTCAACAGCAACACTTGCAAGTCTGAGCCCAGAAACTCGCGACAAAGAGCAGGAGGGTGGGGAGGTTCAAGGGAGCTGGTGGATATCAAGAGGTAAGGGTTGTAAAGGAACTTATGATCTGATCCTTAAACTTAGAGGATTTGGTATACTAGGGATCCTCAGACGCAATCGCTGAAGGGTTCCCATGTTTTACACATACACCCTCGGGTTGAAGAAAAAGATCACAGCCGAGCCATCGGGCGAGGCGGAGAGGGGTCGGCGGAACAGGTAGGGTCGGGCGAGACGGAACCGGGGTCGGGCGGATAAGAGGGGTCGGGCGAAGTAGACTGGGGTCGGTAGCTTACCTTCTTCCTACAAGGAAAGCTTGGGGTCGGGAAGAAGCAGACTTGGGTGGAGGGACTAAGGCTTTGAACAACGGCTAAGTCCGGCAGTGCTCCAGCGGCGGCGGTGCTTCTTGTGGATCACAAGTGAGCTCTTACGCAGCACGGAGGAGCAAGCGGCTGGGTGGCTTGGGGAAAACGGAGTGGAGCGGAGAGGAGAGTTCCTTAGGAACTTAGTGTGTGGCGCTAGGAGCTTGAGCGGGGGGCAATGGAAATGGCGGAAGGCAGCAATGGCGGAGGGAACTCCGGCGGGTTCGCGCATTCCCTTTTATAGCGGCTGGGACGGGGAAAGGGAAGCGGCGCAGGAGAGAGAGAAGGGGAGCGGCGCGAAGGCTGGGGAAGAAGCAATGGAGTGCTCTGCCTGGGCGGCGATTGAGCGACGAGGGCGGTGGTGCAGGACTTTGGGGATGACGCCAGCGGTCATTGGGCTCTGGCGTCAGGGCGGCGCAGAAGCGGGTATGCCGGTGGTTGAGATTTGGCGGAGGCGGGCGTCGTCATGCGGTAGATTTGATGGAAGCGACCGGGTTAACGGCGCTAGAATCGAGGGCGCACAGGTGAAAAGACAGGCAGCTGCGGGCGCACGGGCGAGCGCGGAGCAACAGATTGTCGGGCGGCTTCTGACAGGGCGGGGAAAGGAGCTGTCGCTGCCGTGGTTGGGGTTGTCGAAGGAGGAATCGTCGGGTAGCGAAGACCAGGCGGCGCGACTGTATTCGAAGTGACGGAAAAGATGGGCGACATCGGGCTCTGCGGCCGGGATCTAGCGGTGTGATAATGGGCGCGGGAGGCGAGGTGTTGCAGAGGGGCTTCCGCTGCCATTGGGGAAGGGGGCGCGAGAATCCATTCGGTCGCGGGTCAGAGACGAGGCTGAGCGGCGGGCGGCGGAGAAGATGAGCCACGTGGCGGGGAGACTCTGAAGCAGGCATGCAACTCGAGTGCGCCGGTCGCGGAAGATCTGGGGGAAAAAGATCTCGCGGGTCCACCGGTCAGATAGAACGGACGTTTGGGAAAGACTTAGAAGGATCCGATGGTAGGCTGGGTTTGGCGGGGTCGGAACCGGAGCGAAGCGGGGAGGGGTCGGGTCTCAGGGGTCGGGACCGGTCAGAAGGTTGAACTGAACACTTAGGCGCGGACAACTAGACAGGTGCTCAGGGCTAGGATTAAGATTAACTTGGAAGATTTGGGGCCGGTCGTCACATTCACCCCCACCAAAATGATAGTACACACACTTGTTGGCTTCGTTCACAACAAAGCCAGCAGATGTAAGAGTTTTATCAAACTTCTCATGTCACTGGCTAGGTGCTTGCTTGAGGCCATACAAAGATTTTAACAACTTACACACCATTCCTTCTTGACCTTTTGCTACAAACCCATCTGGCTGATCCATATAGATCTCCTCCTCCAACTTTCCATTTAGGAAAGCTGTCTTAACATCCATTTGATGAACAAGAAGACCATAAGAGGTTGCTAGGGAAAGTAATACTCGAATTGTAGTCAATCGAGCAATAGGTGAATAAGTGTCAAAGAAGTATAACCCTTAGCCACAAGCCTCACCTTGTACTTTTCAATAGTACCATCAGGCCTAAACTTTTTCTTAAACACCCACTTGTATCCTACAAGTTAAAAGGATGATCAACAACCTCCCAAGTTCCATTAGACATAATAGAATTCATCTCACTTCTGATAGCTTCCTTCCAATAGTCAGCGTCAGGAGAGGAATATGCCAATTCAATGGTTCTAGGAGTATCATCCACAAGGTACACAATGAAATCATCACTAAAGGACTTTGCAGTCCTCCATCTCTTGCTCCTTTTAGGAACTTCATTGTCATCCTCCTCTAGATTCCTCTCAAGCATTTGTTCACTGTGTTCTATCACATCGGTTGGATCATCATTTGTAATAAATTCTTGACTAGCATTGCTAAAACCACTCGCATGTCAAAGACGTTTTCAAAGAATGTAGCATCTCTCGACTCCATAATTGTGCCAACATGCATGTCAGACACTCTAGATTTTACTATTAAAAATCTATAACCAATACTGTGAATAGCATAACCAAGAAATACACAATCAACTATTTTAGGTCCGAGCTTGCATTTCTTAGTGATTGGCACATTCACTTTGGCCAAACACCCCCAAGTACACAAATATGAAAGATTTAATCTTTTCTTCTCCCATTCCTCGAATGGAGTGATCTTTTTATTCTTTGTAGGAACACGATTCTGGACATTACACGCTGTCAATATAGCCTCTCCCCACCATTCCTTGGAAAGTCCCGCTGTATCTAACATGGCGTTAACCAAATTAGTTAGAGTGCAGTTTTTTCTTTCAGCAATCCCATTTGATTGAGGTGAATAGCGGGCGTCCTCTCATAAATTATGCCATGTTCCTCGCAAAAAAAGGTCAACATATTTGAAAAATATTCTCCACCATGATCTGACCTTACACGTTTGATTTTCCTTTCAAGTTGGTTTTCTGCTTCAACTTTATAGATCTTAAAATAGTGTAAAGCTTCATTTTTTGACTTCAACAGATAAATATGGCAATATCTAGTGCAATCATCTATTAAGGTCATGAAATACTTTTTACCACCTTTTGTCAACTCGCCATTCATCTCACATAAATTAAAATGAATTAGCTCAAGTGGTGCCAAATCCCTCGCCTCTGCAGCCTTATGAGGCTTGCGAGGTTGTTTTGATTCCATACATACATGACATTTAGAACCTTTGACTAAGGTGAATTTTGGAATTATATTCAAATTTGCTAGTCGTGCCATACAACCAAAATTAATATGAGAGAGTCATGAATGCCAAACATTAGACTCATCAACATTAACCACATTGTTCACAACTCTATTACATTCATCTGAAAAGATAAAAGGAACAAGCCTCCGCATTCATAATTTTTACCAACAAATGTCCCATATTTAGACATCACACATTTATTAGATTCAAAAACTAATTTAAAACCATCTCTACGCAGTAGAGAGCCACTGACAAGATTCTTGTTGATGGTGGGGACATGCTCCATGTTTTTCAATCTCACGGTCATTTCCGAAGTAAGCTTCAGATCGACCGTACCAACACCAAGAACACATGCATGTGACCCGTTCCCCATCAACAAGGAGCAAGTCCCCCCAACTTGATAAGATGAAAATAAGGAAATGTCAGCACACACATGAATATTAGCCCCAGTATCAATCTACCACTCTGGTGAATGACAAACTGAAAGAACTGTAGGTAATGAATTACCATACCCAATGTTCTTGCAGTTTCGCCAATAACCATGCTTGCTGACTTTTTGTTGCCTTTCCACTTGCGGTTCTCACATTCACTGGCAAAATGACCAGGTTCACCGCAAACATAGCAATTACCCTTGCTTTTCTTCTTCTTAAAAGTGGTTGTCTGCTTAGTCTTTGCATTGTTATCTTGCTCATTCTTCTTCTTCTTACTGTGCAAGCCATTAGGATTGTTCTTCTGCACCACATTGGCACTAGAAGACCCAACAACCCCTTTCCCGCGAGTGTCTTTCACCCTCGCCTTCTCTTCAACATCCAAAGATCCAATAAGATCAGCAACACTAAACTATTGTCTCTTATGTTTCAGAGAAGTGGCAAAATCCCTCCAAGAAGGTGGCAGTTTAGTAATAAGGCCCCCTGCCACAAACTTGTCGGGCAACACACACGAGAAATGTTCGAGTTCTTTCGCCAGTGCCTGAATCATAGGCCTGTTCCACTACATAACGGTCATCAACCATCCCAAAGTCATAGAACTATTTCATGATAAATAGCTCACTCCCAGCGTTAGAGACCCCAAACTTTGCCTCAAGTGCATCCCACAGTTCCTTTGCAGACAACAACGTGAGATAGACGTCCACTAGGTTTTCCGCAAGAACACTAATCACGATGCCTCGAAAAAGGTTATCGGCCGCCAAGAAAGCTTGCTCCTCCTCTGGAGTAAACTATTCTGACTTCCCCTTTGCGACATGAATAAAGTTCATAGCAGTTAACCAAAGGATCATCCTATCACGCCACCGTTTATAATTTGAGCCATAAAAAACATTTGGTTTCAGCGTAGCAGCAAAACCAGTGACCGTAAGCCTATCACACATATCAAGTTTTTGGATTGTTAAAGATTTAGGCATTTTACAACATATTTTAATTCTGAATATTATTAAGTAAATCATGGTTATTGTGAGTGACACAGAGCATGTGCAAGTGTTTATATTTAAAACACATTTGAACATAAACAGAACCAAAAGAAAAAACCAGAGAAGGTTCAGTATGTACCCAGGGGCGGAACCATTGCCTTCGGCAATGGGTGCGCCATTCCTAGAACTGGACGCATCAGACATTATGCCTGAAATGTCGGTTCGTGTTGTTCGATGTAGTCGATCAGAGTCGATGCAATGATGAGTTGGTGTAGAGTAGTCCCTCGAATAGCCTCCAGGAAGTAGTAGGACGTAGTCGTTTGCAGCGAGCAGTCGCGCAGAAGATGCGCTCCCCAAAAACTTGATCGCCTGCCTACTCGTGCAAGTCTATGCACGCAGAGGCTCGCGATGGGATTGCGAAGATAGCAACGGGCAACAACAGAAAGGGAGAGAAGTTGGTCTTTTTGACGAGTTGGTGCAGAGTAGTCCCTCGAACGGCCTCCAGGAAGTAATAGGACGTAGTCGTTCGCAGCGAGCAGTCGCGCAGAAGATGCGCTCCCCAAAAACTTGATCGCCTGCCTACTCGTGCAAGTCTATGCACGCATAGGCTCGCGATGGGAATGCGAAGGTAGCAACGGGCAACAGCAGAAAGGGAGAGAAGTTGGTCTTTTCGGGGTAAGTTAACTAGAGGACGAGCACCCTCTTATAGACGCAGGATCCCCAAAAACTTGATCGCCTGCCTACTCGTGCAAGTCTATGCACGTAGAGGCTCGCGATGGGAATGCGAAGATAGTAGCGGGCAACAGCAGAAAGGGAGAGAAGTTGGTCTTTTCGGGGTAAGTTAACCAGAGGACGAGCACCCTCTTATAGACGCAGAAGAAAGGAGATTCAACAAACCTGGACACTATCTCAGGTGATTGATAGCAATTAATCAGCCAATCAATAGTGTTAGTTACCAGTACCATCCAGCCGTTACTAGTCATTGTTGTCAGCATTTTAATCCACGTCAGTTACTAGTCACGCTTTCTCTCTTCCTCAACTTCTCAATTAGTGTACACATAGTCCACCTATTTAAGTTCGTTAAGATAGTCCTTAACTACCTATATGGGATTAACCTAGCATTAAACGTGGGCCTTGAGATAGCATTAAACGTGGGTCTTGAGATTAAATGTATTAAATGGGCCTAGCCCAAATATTCCAACAGACCTTGATGTACTGCAACTTAATAAATCTATCTGCGGTTAAATTATTCAGCAGATGTGTTGTTTAGGCCCATTTGGCACAGATCCTGAGCCACTCGGAGCTGCCCGATCGACTGACTCTAGCAGCAACTTATGTGTTAAACAAGGGTTCTCACCTGCATTCATGCAATTAGTCATGGAAAACAACATTCTTCGGCCAAAGGGGTGAAACCGTAAAAGATGCAAATACATCAGACTAGCTGTAGCTCATGGGTGGTGCTTGCCTGCTTGGTGTCCCCTAAGCTTTTTGTTGAGACAACACATAAGATGAGCTATTAACATCAAATTAGTTGATTGTTGCTGGTGTTTGGGTGATCAGTTGAGACGAGGGCCCAGAAATCGCAATCTCTTTCTCCCAAGAAAAATTCCAGCTGACGTGTGGATATTTCCTTTTGATAGGTCAACGTGTGATGCAAGTATGCATAGAAAATTTGGGAGGAGATGCACTGGCTGATGCACCTACCCAACACCAGTGGCACTACCGCAAGAGTGCTACTTAATTTTCAGTCAGTCACTGCACGTATGAAGTTGAAATGGTATTGGTATGCCAGGTCCATTTTCAAAAAGAGAAAGTCGTATGCCGGCTCCATAATTTTTTTAAAAAAAAAGAAAAGATAGAAATGGTGTGAGAAGTCCTCGATCTACTCTTGGCATGAGACGTAGACACGTAGTACTAGTTCAATCACGAAAAATGGCTAATTCGGAGAAAACATTGACAAAGCTCGTGTTTGCATCTTTGTATAGCAGTGGTAGTCATCAACAAACAGCACATAGCTAGTAGTATACCTCTTGTACTAAGCTAATATCGTTCGGATCTACCAAATACTACAGATCAACAATCGATTCCGTTGCCAAAAAAAAAAGTACCAATCATCAAAAACTTCTTTCACATTGTAGCATATATTTTTTTTGTTAGCTTCTGCGTCCACCCGAAAGTGGAACCATTTCCTTTAGAAAAGAATTCATGTGTAAAGCAAAAGGAAAGGGCAAAGACAATCACTTTGCTTGGGACTCGGGACAGGTTGGGGATCTTGTGCTCGGTTCCCTGATTTCAGAATGGACCAGCACCCCTGCCCACCAAAGCCAAGCCACCCATGAGAGATGGAACTGGTTGGTAGTAAGCCCGAAAGGGACCCGACACCGGGAGAGCATGCTCGGCAGGACGGAAATTATTGCGCTGTAGTTCCGTGTCTGACCGTCAATAGTGCGATGCAAACGCGGCATGGGATGCGGTTTTTGACCGGCACGGGGGTGTGAAAAGTAGGGATGAAAAGCGAAAGGCTGGAAGAGAATAGTAGTACTGCTTGACAAATGGCAAGCGGATCACGAGGGTTGATTTTGAGGGACTGGTCACCTGAGTTTGGATAAGATCTTCCCCGGTTTTCAAATACTAGTTTGATTATTGACCATGATGGCTCATTGATAAACATAAGATTGCAATGATAATGGTAATTGGATAACCTTCCAACATCCTCCTAGTTAGCTTCAGAGAATTTCACCCGAAAAGGTTTTGCCGGTTAAGTCAAACCCGACAAAGTTAAAAAGACGGGTTGCATCTGACTTTGCATATGTTGGGATCAACAAAAAAATTGAGCAACCTGGACGTGAGCAGAAACCTCCTAACCTCGCAAGATCAAGATCAACACATAAAACTCATTTAACCTCGGTTCAGAAACAACGTTAACCTCGCAACCTCTTTCTTATTTGGGCTACGAAGCTAGCGCTTATCGGTTGATGGCTAAGTTATAAATTGCCTTACCGTTGAGTGCTCGAAGCTAGTCTTGAGCACCGATCTTTTCACTCTGTCATTTATTCAGGATCAGGACCGAGCTATACGCCGTGAGGTTGGACATTTGCCTCAGGCTCGAGGTTGAAGGCACGAGGTTAAGGAGTTTTTTCGACATGACGCTAAGGGTGCGAAGCTGAAGACTTAAACTGGCATAGAGAAGAAGTCCCAAGGTTAAGGACTCAAAGGCATGAGAAGTGTCACTACATAAAGGCGTGAGAAGCGTAACTACATGAAGGCGTGAGAAGCGTGACTACAAGGAGGCGTGAGATGCGTGACCACGTAGAGGAGTTCAATTTGTACATGTTATCCCAAAGTCCTTTATGTACAACATATTCTAGGAATGTAGTAGGTGAGGAAGGACATTTATGGTGTGTAAAATGACCTCCGGGTCACTATAAAAGGGGGAGCCGTACCCCGTTGTAAAGGGAGACCCATGATTTTGAGAAGATTGCAAGTGTTTTTTCCATTTCATCTGTTGTGCTCGAATCCCTTTGAGACCAACAGGGTGCCCACCGTGTTCTCAGTCACGAAGCAACCCACGTAGCCACCACAAAAGAAGAAGAAGACCGCTGAGGGTGAGAGAGAGCATGAGACACAACTTGTTCCTGTTGAACAAGACAACACAGACACTCTAGAAAAACTAAAAAGAATAGAAGCCAGCTTAAGAATAAAGAGTCAGAAAAAAAAGAGTCGAGGCGGAGACCTCAGGCCAAGCACAACCACAAGCAAGCACACAAAATGATCCACTTGGAGAGACAGAGAGGGAGTTAGCCTCGGTGCTAAAGCAACTTGAAATGTTGAAAAAGGAAAAAGAAAAATTCGCTCAAGAGCTGCAGCCACAACGACTAGCAGCAAGCAAAATAGCAAAATTAAATGAGGCAAGAAAACAGCTAGCAGAATTGAAAGAGGAGCTGGATGAGCTGCAACACCTGCACGCCACGCCACCACAACCACCACTTCCAGAACAGCATGCCTCGAATGACACACTTATCCCACACGCAAATCCCAACCTCATTGGGCATAACACCCAAACGATGACAAACACCTACGTAACAATTGACAAAAACTCTCCATTATCCTTGGGCTTGCAAACAGCTCCGTGGCCTACAACTTACAAGACGGTCACACTGCCAAATTTCAATGGGCAAAATGACCCTCGTCATATCCTAATGAGCTACGAGGCTGCGGTAGCGTCCGCTGGACTTCCACCACAGTCAGTATACAACCGGATAGATCTCAAAACTAAGCTGGTACAAAATTTTCAAGGTTTCCATCGAGCAGTTTCTGACCCAAGCGACCTATTCCATTGCATCCAAAAAGACAAAGAGCCTTTGGCCAAATATGTCAAAAGATTTGTTCAATTAAAGTCACAAACTCCTGATGTAGATGAAAGCGTCGCTATAACTGCATGCATCAAAGGGCTGACTCCAGGTCCAACAGCCTCGCATCTAATAAGAGAAAAGCCAAAAACTGTGGAGGCTTTGTTTGCTGAGCTGGAAAAGTATTGCAGATCAGATGAAGATCACAGAAAAAGAGTAATGGAAAGAAACTGCTAAAGGCAAGCCGAAAAAAATCAAAACTAGCAAGCCTCGAGGTACAACTACACGCATCATCAACACCCATATCTAGCTCAACAAGTACTATCAATCGAGGGTGCTCAATCCTCGCAACAACAAAACCAAAATCATAACAAGCAGCCTCAGCAGCAGCAACCACCAAATTTTGGCAGTGGGCACAGAGGCGGTTACGCCGGAAGAGGAAGAGTCCGAGGTAGAGGGCCTCCGAGACCGCATAACCAGAACAACCAACCTCGAATGTTCTATTGTACCTTCCATGGTGAGCAGCTAGACCACGCAACTGACTTTTGTCCAAAAACCAAAAAGACCTTCAAAAGAATAGTCGAAGAGAAAAAAGCTGATGTGGCACCCAAAAACCATCCACTATAACTCTTTTTGGCCACAACAGCCATACTTCCCAAACAATAACCTCGCAAACTTTCAACCTGCCATGATGTGGCAACATTCATCACAATTTTAGCCTCAAACTCAGCAAGCCTCGCAAGCCGCGAGCTTCGCGCCTTCCCAGCCTCTACACAAGATACCACTACCTCCACCAAACCTACCCAACCAAATATCTAAAGCTGAGCCTAACAACACACAGAACAACAACCCGAAAGCTTTACCCACTTACGGCATGATAATGCCAATATCGGAGGATCCTCGCAACTCGAACACCTAGAAAATAGTACAAACACCTTGCCCACCTACGACATGATAATACCAATAGCTGGAGAATCTTCTGTTGAGTTCAAAAATAAAAGACAAAAGAGAGATTACTTCAGGCAAGTAAATATCATCATACCTGATGGACCTCCAACCAAGCCAGAGTGGGAACATATGCCCATCTGTGTCACAAAAGAAGATTTCAAATTAAAGACAACCTCGCATTACGATGCAATGGTGATCGAGGCTATCATAGCTGGGTGGAAAATTGAAAAAGTCTTAGTTGACAACAAAAGCTTAGCGGACATCATCTTTGCAAATACATTTAGAGAAATGAATATTGATCCTCATCTACTAGAACCAGTAGAAGTGCCATTACTTGGCTTTGGGGGAAGGCCAGTTAGAGCCTTGGGAAAAATATCGCTTCTGGTATCATTTGGAAACCTAGACAATGCCAGAATAGAGCGCATAACGTTTGACGTTGTTAAAATGTACTACCCATACTTTGATATCCATGGCAGAGGGTTCATCAAAAAGTTTGACTTAGCAATAAGGCAATTATTCCTGTGCATGAAGATCCCAGCCTTGAAAGGGGTCATCACAGTTTATGGTGATCAGCAAACCGCCAGGAACATTGAAAAAGGTACAACCCCGAGCCAAAAAAATGTGCACCATTTGACAAGTCCCAATGAGGCTGAGCAACAAGAAAAGAAAAAACCGTACATTGAGCCTAAGAGGGACAAAGAAAAAGTGAAAGTAAGCGCAGATGGTGAAACAAAAAGAGTACTACTAGATGATTGCATCCTAGACAGGGTTGTGACAATAGGGGCTAACCTCGAGCCCGAAGAAGAGAAGAAACTGATCGAGTCCCTAAATAAAAATAAAGATGTCTTCACTTGGTCTGCAAGTGACCTGCAAGGGGTCGACAAAAGTATAGTCGAGGACGAACTCGAAATAAAGAAAGGTGCGAAACCAAAAAAGCAAAAACTCCAAAAAAATGTTAGAAGAAAAAGCGCAAGCTGTAAAATCAGAGGTCCAAAGGCTGCTTGATGCAAATGTCATACGCCCAGTCATGTACCCGGAATGGCTAGCTAACACGGTACCAATCAAGAAGAAGAATGGCAAATGGAGAATGTGTATTAATTTCACTGATCTAAACAAGGCCTGCCCAAAAGATGACTACCCATTAGAAAGAGTGGACAAAGTAGTAGACAACGCTGCAAACAGTGAGATGTTGTCACTACTGGACATGTTCTCAGGCTACCACCAAGTCAGAATAAAGAAGGAAGATGAGGAAAAAATAAGTTTCATAACTCCATTTTGGAATTTACTGCTTCGTGAGAATGCCTGAGGGGCTCAAGAATGTAGGGAAAACTTTTACGAGAATGACAGGAATAGTCCTATGCAGCCAACCCCGAAGAAACATCCTGGCTTATGTTGATGACATTGTCATGAAAAGTAACAAGCGAGAGAATCACATCCTCGACCTCGTAGGAACTTTTGCCAACTCGAGAGCAGCAAATCTAAAGCTGAATCCAGAAAAGTGTGTATTTGGAATCCAGCAAGACAAAGTTCTGGGATGCCTAGTCTCAACAAAAGGCATCGAGGCCAATCTGGACAAGATTCAAGCTCTTGTCGACATGAAAGAGCCAACCTTGGTAAAGGACGTGCAAAAGCTAACAGGGAGAATTGCAGTCCTCAACAGGTTCATCCCAAAAGCCATTGAACGAAGCTTGCCCTTTTTCCAAGTGTTGCGAAGCTCCAAGAAATTTGAATAGGGGAACCAACAGAGCAAAGCGTTTCAGCAGCTGTCGGTATTTTAGACCGGCAACCTGCCTAGGGGGTACCCTAGGTGGTCTTTCATGCGGTAAGGATCGTAGAGAATCAAGGAATCAATGTTGACGCAAGGAACACGATTTAGACAGGTTCGGGCCACTAGATTGCGTAATACCCTACGTCCCATGTGTTTGTTTGTATTGGTCTTAGATGAACTGGAGTTGTTCTGTTTGAGGGGGGTCCCTGCCCGCCCTTATATGCACGGGAGGACAGGGTTACAAGTCTGAGTCCTAGTCGGGTACTATTACAAAGTTCTACTCGGTATGACCCGAGTAGTTTTCCATATACATACTTGACTAGTCCAAGTGGGATACACCTATCCCTTGTCCTGATCATATCTGAGTACGTCCCTTAGTGGGCCATCCAGGGTCTACTCGTGGGCCTGGGATGCATGCCCGACAAGCCCCCGAGTACTTTGTAGTCGTGCACCTCAATCTCGAGTATTGTGGGCACTATCCGAGTAGATCGTCATAGAGGTAGCAGTGTCTGAAGTGCTCGAGTAATGTCGCGTGGCTGGAAGGTACTCTTCTTGCTCCTTTGAGTTGCTTCTGTTCCGAGAATTTTTATATGGTAGTGCAATGACAATCGCACTCCATATGGAATAGCCCCCGAGCCTTAGGTTGAGTCGAAGAGTCAGGCTTAGGGTCAATCCTGCTTCTTGGCTGTTTTACCCTCGAAAATCTGCAAAAGAAAATTCTGACCATCGGGTACGGTACCCGCAGCCCCCGAGCACTTAGGCAATTTTTGTCGTTGAAGTGGTCAAAAAACCCGTTGAAAAGAGTAGCCATTGGGTGTTTAAGGCAATTAATCTGCTTAAAATCCGTCCGCTGCGTAACTGACGCTTGGAATCCGGAGGTGGCGGAGATATAACTAGAGGGCCCCCTTTCGGTTAGGTTTACACCCCTACTGTAGAGATCTGGTTCTCTTCTCCACCCACCTTTCCTATTTTCCTCCACCGTGATCCTCTAGTGCCACCGCCGCCGTTGCTGCCCCTCTAAGAGAGGTTCGAGGTTGAGTGCATTTTGCTAAACCCGAGAAAGTCCAAGGCAAGGCTCCAGCAGCGGGCAAGGTGAAGTCTAAGAAGGGAAGAAACTGGTGCTGCCGGTGCCGAAGGTGGGGCTGATGAACCAGACTGCGCTGCCACCGCCTGGAGCGATGTGGAAGCATTCGGTGATGAAGGAGGAGGCCGTGCAGGCGCTAGTCGATGCCAAGCTTCTACAGATGAAGGAGGTACTCGAGTGGCGCCTTGCTTTTGCAAATGTATGGCAGTTCGAGGAACACCCCAACGAGACGATGATGCTTGCACACTTTGTGGAGAGGGGGTTGGCAGTGCCCACCTCCGACTTGTTCAGAGGTATCCTCGAGTACTATAAGCTTCAACTTGTTCACTTGAACCCCAATGGTGTACTGCATATGTCAATTTTCGTACACCTCTGCAAAGTTTACTTGCGAGTTCCTCCGAGCCTTGAGCTATTTAGGAAGTTGTTTTGTTGTAAACCTCAGCCTAGCGCACTTAGGACGGACGTCTTTGGAGGTGCCGGGTTCCAACTCAGGAACTCGGGTGCGTATATTGAGTACAATTTGACTGACTCCCGTGGGGAGTGGAAGAAAAGGTGGTTCTTTATTGGGAACCATGATTCTCGCTTGCCGCTGGTTACTGGTCACGCGCCGAAGCATGCAGAGAATTGGGTGAGCGAACCTGAAGATACCCCAGAGCTTGACCATTTGCTGCAGCAGATTACTGAGTTGAAAGCACTCGGTCTCACTAGGATTAACATGGTAGCCAGTTTTCTCAAGAGAAGGGTTCAGCCGCTTCAGAAATAGGCTCACTCGGGGAGTGAGTACACAGGACTTAATGATCCATCGCGTATGTCCAATGAGGATATATCTAATGATGATGTGGAGGCGCTACTGGCCAAGTTCTTCAGGAACTACCAAGGAGTACCAGTGATCCCTGCAGCTCTTCGGCAGTATGATGCCTGGTATGAGCTAGAAGTGGTATGTCCTTGCACTTGACTTGTACTTTTTTGACTTTTGTGATATTTGTTTTGAATATCGACTTGTTTTTTGTAGTCTCGAGTTCTTGCCAGCTACTTGGCACAGTCAGAAGAAGAAGAAACTGTTGTTGAGGAGGCAGAGGACGAGCCCTCTCCTCCTGTGAAGAAATGCCGAGTAGTCCGCAAGATGTCTGCTGCTAAGTCTGCTTCAACTCCTGAGAAGTCTTAGGGTGCCAAGGTATATAGCTGTATACTCACTTGTAGCTGATGGATTTGAACTTGTAATCTTGTGATTACTTTGTCTTGTTCAAAAGGCTGGCGATGCGGCACGTGGTGATGATGAGGCTGCTTTCGGAGAAGTAGTCGTGACCGACCCGGGCGTCGGTATTGCGTCTGTTGAGAAGGTGCCAGAGGAGGTGCCGCCAGCGGATGCTGAAGTAGCCCCCGAGCTGACCGCACAGGCCCCGTCGGCTGCCGCGCTGCCGGTTGCTGACCACGTAGTCCTAGGGTTGCCTGCCAGAGTAGCGAGTGTTGCGAAGGAAGTGTCGCCAGTAGTTGCTATTGGTGCTTTGTTGTCCAATGTGATTGCTAGTGGTAAGCTTTCTTTCGCGATTAGTTTTGTTAGTCTGAATTGTATTGTAGTCTTGACTTTGTGTTTCCCAGGCCTTGGCGAGAAGACAGCGCCAGCAGCTGTTACTGTGGCGCCGAGTACTCGGACGCCTGTTGCCGAGAAGAAACATGTGCGGTTGCCGCCACGCTCAACTCGGTGAGTTTGTTCATCCTTGGTGTGTATCTTTAAGTTGTCTTGAAGTCGTGTAATAACTTTGTACTCTAATGTAGGGATGCGGAGGAGACTATCCCTGTGGAGGCAGGAGTAGAGTCGTATCCCCCGACTACTTTTTCTTCTCCCTTGGAGGATATTATTGTCGAGGAAGTATCCGGAGTTGACGTTGGTCGCCTTGGAGCTACCATGTCTATGCTTCAAGAAGTGATTCGCTCGGTGGAGGTCCCCTCCGCTGCTTCGGGTTCTGGAAATGCTCCTTTGTCGACATCTACTGGCGGAGCTCTGGCTGTTGTAGATGTGGAAAAATCCAAAGAATCAACTGCTCCAGGTATGTATCCGTAGTCCTGGTATTGTAGTCATAGCATTCAGGTGACTGATGATAATCTTTCTAGGTACTGCTTTGGGTGCAGCTCCTTATCTTGCGAAGAGTACTCAAAGTCCAGTACTCAGCCTTCCGTCTGAGTCAGAGTTCCAAAGAGCTATCGATGTGTTTCGAAGCTTTCAGGTGTGTTTTCTTTGCTTTGTCGAACAGATTGAGTAATTTTAAGGTCATTGACTGATCGCATTGCTTTGCACACTCAGGCCCTTCAGGAACGAAGCCATCAATTCGAGCAGGAGTGTGCCCGACTAACAGAATCCTTGAGGATTCATGAAGCTGGAGTGAAATCCTTTGCTGTGGAGTGGTCAGATCATGAAGTCTTGCAGCAGAAGCTGGAGAGCCGCTACAAGTCTTTGAATAAAAAGTATCAAGGTGAGTAATTTGTATCTTCCGAGTATGTTCGACTGTAGTTGGTTGTGTTTGAACTTGGCCGTTTTTGTAGAGCTCCAGAGGCAAGAGGCTGCTGCTAGTAGCCATCTCCTTGACTGGAGAAACGCGCACGATCGAGTGGCGGATGAAGCTGAACGTCTTCGGGCCGCGCTGACAGAAGCACATGCTACTTGCGAGCATCAGAGAGACATCAAGATTCAGAATGGGGTGATGCTTTCTATGGCCATGGTGGCATGCAGAGATCATGTCCAGACCATAGGACGACTTCGGGGCGAACTCCAAGAGTTGACTGTGGCAGCTCAAAATTTGGTGAACACCATTGCCCCCGTGGAAGTCAACGCAGGACCTCAATCACTAGTCGAGCGATTGAAGGCTGCCCCGGGTAAGGTGGTGGGCCTCTACAAGGCTGTTTGCAAACAAGTCCTTGCTTTGGTAAAGTCATACTACCCGAGGGCAGATTTGTCGGCGGCTGGTGATGGCGTTGCTCGCAACTGCACAGAAGAAGCTTATGCGCAGTACCTCGAGGAGGCGGAGCCAATCGCGTCCAAGATGTCTGAATTTGTATCTTCAGAGGAGCCTTGAACTTTTATGTACTCTTGTAGTTTTTTGAGTACTTTGAACGATACTTTGAGAAATGAATGCTTGTTCTTTTGTTGCTTGAAGTGGTTGTCTTAACGTGAGCGAGGAGTAGTTCACTCCGTCTCGCCCGACCCAAAGTCCCGGGGTTGGATGTGCCCGACCCTTCGAGTATGGAACTCCGCCACGCCCGACCCTTGGTCCCAGGGTCGGATGCGCCCGACCCCTTGCCGTAAGGCTTCGAATCACCTGACCCCTGAGTAGAGGGTCGGACTTCTCCAAGCCCCCGAGACAATGATGCGTTTTGAGCACAGGCCATGCTTGGCTGGAGTAGTTCTGAGTTTCGGGCGTCACGGGTAACGCACTTCATGGGTAACGCACTTCATGAGTACCCCTGATGATGCACTTTTTCTGCAGAGCTTGTCTCCAACTAGAACGTAATTTTTTACTCATCGGGAAATTTGTTCAGCCTGATTTTTGTCAGATGGTAGCTTGTGATCTTTGATGTAGTCGATGAAGGGTGTCTTCCAGTCAACTTCTATCATCATGATTTCTTGAGTGACGTTAGAAGTGTGGACCACAAGCGGTGTAACTTGTTCAGGTATGGACGGCTTGTGCAGTTCGTGTACGAAAATTCCTGCTAGAACCTCTGCACGAGTTGAGCCCATTTTTGATAAGACGTCGGTGGCTACGTTGTTGTCGCGGACGACGTGATGAAATTCCAAGCTTGAGAACTTGTTTTCCAGTTTGTGGACTTCTTTGTAGTAAGCATCCATATTATCCTTGTTTCGGTCCCACTCATCATTGACTTGATTTATAACGACCAGTGAGTCGCCATACACCAGTAGCCTTTTGATGCCGAGGGAGATTGCGAGGCGAAGGCCGTGTAACAGTGCTTCATACTTAGCTTCATTGTTGGATGCCTCCCAGAAAATTTGTAGTACGTATTTGAGCTGATCTCCCTTTGGGGAGACGAGGAGTACGCCTGCACCGGCCCCTTAAAGTTTGAGGGACCCGTCGAAATACATCACCCAGTGCTCTGGCCGCTCGACTGGTGTTGGTACTTGATTTTCAGTCCATTCAGCCACGAAGTCAACCAAAGCTTGGGACTTGATAGCTATCCTTGGCTTGAAGTCCAAGGTTAGAGCTCCGAGTTCAACTGCCCATTTGGAGATTCTACCCGTGGCGTCTCTGTTGTGGACAATTTCGCCGAGCGGGAAGTCAGAGATGACTGTGATGTTGTGTTCTTGAAAATAATGGCGCAGTTTATGGGAGGTGAGCAGGATTGCATATAAGAGTTTTTGTATCGGTGAATAACGAGTTTTGGAGTTCGAGAGTACTTCGCTGATGAAGTACACAGGTCGTTGGACCTTGTAAGCATGGCCTGGTTCAGACCGTTCAACTACTATTGTCGTGCTGACGACATGTGTAGTAGCTGATATGTATAGGAGCAAGTCCTCATTTGGAGATGGAGTAGTGAGTATAGGAGGCTTTGACAGAAAGTCTTTGAGTTGCGTCAGTGCCTTGTCTGCCTCTTCTGTCCATTTGAACTTGTCCTAACGTTTGAGAAGCTTAAAGAAGGGTAGTCCCCGTTCTCCAAGTCTCGAGATCAACCGATTGAGAGTGGTCATGCAGCCTGTGAGTTTCTGCACATCCTTGATGCTAGCTGGTGCTTGCATGTTTGTGATGGCAGATATTTTTTCCGGTTTGGCCTCAATGCTGCGATGGCTAATGATGAACCCGAGTAACTTGCCAGAAGGTACTCCAAAGACGCACTTAGTAGGATTGAGTTTCCATCGGAAAGCTCTTAGACTAGAGAAAGTTTCCTCCAGATCAACGATGAGTTCCTCCTGGTTTCTTGTTTTGACGACTACGTCATCGACATAAGCTTCGACATTGCGGTGAAGTTGCTTTTCGAAGCACATCTGTATAGCTCGTTGATAAGTTGCTCATGCATTCTTTAGTTCGAAGGACATTGTTTTGTAACAGAAAGCTCCGAAAGGTGTGATGAAAGCTGTTTTGGCTTGATCTTATTCCTTGAGGCTTATCTGATGATAGCCGGAGTAGCAGTCGAGAAAATATAGTAAAGCGCACCCAGCAGTGGAGTCGACCACTTGGTTGATCCTGGGTAGTCCGAAAGGGTCTTTTGGACAGTGCTTGTTGAGGTCAGTGTAGTCGACGCACATTCTCCACTCGTTGTTTTTCTTATGAACGAGTACAGGATTTGCTAACCAGTCAGGGTGAAAGACTTCTTTGATGAACCCTGCCGCGAGTAGCTTGGCTAGCTCTTTTTTAATTGCTTCTCGTCTGTCTTGAGCGAACCTACGAAGTCGCTGCCATTTTGGAGTAGCTTTGGGATCAACATTTAGAGAGTGCTCAATCAGCTCCTTGGGCACACCTGGATTGTCAGCTAGTTTCCAAGCGAAGATATCATGGTTAGCCCAAAGGAAACTGACGAGCGCAAATTCCTATTTAGGATCTAGCCCTGTTCCAATCAGGGCTGTCTTGGAAGGGTCGCCCGTCTAGAGATCGACTGGTTTGAAGTCTTGCTCGCTGGCGGCTTTCACCTTTGTAGACCCTGACTTATTTTCTCGGATCTCGAGTTCAGTTGGATGGAGTTTCTTTGAAGCTATGAAGACTTGTTGCATGGGGCTAGGTGCTTGAGAAGTCGCAGCGATTTCCACGGCTTCGGTGTTGCATTCGTAGGATCGTCGTAGATCTCCTCGTAGTGTTAGTTCTTCCTTGGGGCCTAGTATTTTGAGTACCAAGTAAACGTAGTATGGTATGGCCATGAACTTAGCTAGTGCTGGCCTTCCGAGTATGGCGTGGTAAGATGTCTCGAAGTCGGCGACTTCAAATCTGATGTACTCGATACGGTAGTGTTCCTTAGTTCCAAAGGTAACTGGGAGGAGGACTTGTCCTAGTGGTATAGCTGTGTTTCCAGGTACGATGCCGTAGAAGGGGGAATCTGTTGGAGTAAGCATTTCTGTAACGTCGAGGCACATCTTCCTCAATGTTTTGGCAAAAATGACATTGAGTCCACTTCCGCCATTGATGAGTACTTTTGTTAGCTTCGATCCTGCCACCACGGGGTCGAGTACTAGTGGGAAACCGACCTAGTTTTGAGAACTTGGTCCATTGGTCCTTTCTGCTGAAGGATATGGGCACTTCTGACCACTTTAGCGGTGTTGGATCTGTTGGTTCGATGGCCATGATCTCCCTGAGTACAAGTTTGCTGGCTCGCTTGGATGCGGTGCTAGGGATACCACCAAAGATGACGTTGACTGTCTTAGAGGCGGTCTGGAAGTCGCCTTCTTCTTCGTCGTCATTGTGGGCTTTGTTCTTGCCCTTATCCTTTTTCTTGGTGTACTCTTCAGGGGGGGTGGTGCGGGTAAGTCTTGCATTACTCGGCGCATGTTGTAGCAGTCTATTGCCGAGTGTTTTCTAGTTGGGTGCCATGTACACTGCTTTTTGAGTAGTTCAGTGAAGGTCGGCCCTTCGTCGTTTTTGCGGGATTCCCTTTTTCCCGGAGTTGGTCATGGCAGCAACAGTGTTGTCGGGCTTCCTTTTGTGATTGTGATTGCTCGAAAAGTTGTTTCGAGTATCATTGTGTCGAGTTCTATCCTGGTCATTGTTGTTGTTGTTGTCGCGTCCACGGTTGCGGTGGGAGCCGAACCGTTCTTGCTCTTTGTCTTCTTCATCTTCCCACAGTTGTACGATAACTTTAAGGTCTTTGACATTAGCTGGTCGTCATCGACTGAAGTCTTGGTATGTTCGTCGATCGTAGAGTCCGTTCTGGAAGCACTCGATGACGTCTGTTTCTGAAATGTCAACTATGGTTGCCTTCTTTTCGAAGAACCATCGCAAATAGTCGCGTAAGGTTTCGCCTTCTTTTTGCTTAATTTGACTTAAGTCAATCTTGTTGCCTGGTCTAGCCATGGAGCTGGCGTAGTTGTTGGTGAAAGCTTTTGTCAAATCTGCCCAAGAGTCAATTGACTTGGGTTTGAGTGACTCAAGACACGTCAGTGGTGCGGGTTCCATGCATATGGGAAAGTGGATGACTTTGGTGTCGTTATTCCCCCTAGCTGCCTGGACTGCCAAGGAGTAGCATCGTAGCCATTGAATAGGGTCTTGCTAGCCATCATATTTGGTGATTCCTGTTGGCTTGAACTTATCAGGTAGTCTTGTCTTCATTACCCGATTTGTGATAGTAGGAAAGTGGTTGTAGTTGTCGACTTCTCGCTCACGCCGGCTGTTGAGTATTTCTCGTAGATCACTGAAGTTTGACACTTCGTGGTTCTTCCGAGTAGGGAAAATACTTTTTACCGAGTTGGTGCAGCTGGCCTCTCCAACATCCTTATGGCGTGTTGGGGCATTTTGTTTGCTTGGGCTTTGGCTGTGTTGCCGAGGCTGGTTGATGACTTCATTGTCATTTTTTGGAGCATCGTTGTTGTTGGCTGCAGCACCTCTTCTGCCTTCTTGATGAGCTGTGATGCGAGGAACAGACGGGATTGGTGATTCTTTGTCGAGTAGCTTGTAGGCTTGCTCCGCGAGTTGTGTGATTAATCCATTACCACGCTGCACGAGCTGAGCTGTGGCTTCGTTGTCCCTGTCTTGAGGCATTAACGTTGTTAACATATTGATAGAAGCAATTGCCTCAAGTGGAGTATTGTGCTCTTGAGCCTGTACTGCATCGAATGCTCTTTCGAGGTTCGTGATGGGGATGTTCGTAGCCATCGACTGCCGTCGCTCAGCCCGAGTAGCGTTGCCCATCCTTCTTTGATTCCTTTGGTCGGAGGTTTCATTTTGTGGGGCGTCAGTTGTAGAGTCGTCTTTTGAGATGTTGTCGAGTTGTGCTAATCGCCTGGGGGTTCTGTTCTGGTTAGTACCTGGGTTGTTATTTTGAGTAATAACAAAGACTTCCCTATCTGGGTAGTAGCTTCCGAAGCTTGATGTTGCAATCTCTGTTGAACTTTCCTCGCAGTTGGAAGTGAGTTGGACACCCTCTTGATATGGGAGGTTGTCTATATGAGCGACAAGGCGTGACTCGTAGTCGCGGGCAAGAAGAGATGGTCTCAAACCTGGCCAATGTATGAATATGCCTTGTGACGTTGAAGTTATTACCAGTCCTTGGGCTGGACCAGATAATGGTATCTCTGGGGGATAGACCGAGTCAGAGTCTTCGTCTTTGTCATTCCCGAGTTCGAGTTGAATTCGAGTAAGGAAACTCTGGTGGGCTTCAGCCTTCTTGCGGACTCCATTTGGAAACCATTTTGGAGGCAAAGTTGACTTGAGAAACGACTGGGACCGACTAGTCCAAACCGAAGTCGAGTCCGACGCGTAGTCGAACTCGAAGTTGTCAACTTTGAAATCTTGGTTTTTTCTGACCAAATCCTCTGATTCCTTCTCCCGAGCGTTGATGATCTGGTGCCGGAACAAACCAGCACCATCGGCGATGCATAGCCAGGATCCGAAAATGAAGGTTGCGCCCGCTTCAATGGTGAAGTCGGACTTGATGATGACCGTTGCCATTGAGTTCGCGCTGAGAAACTCGACGAGTTCCCCTACTTGGCGCGCCAACTGTCGGTGTTTTAGACTGGCAACCCGCCTAGGGGGTACCCTAGGTGGTCTTTCATGCGGTAAGGATCGTCGAGAATCAAGGAATCAATGGTGACGCAAGGAACACGATTTAGACAGGTTCGGGCTGCTAGATCGCGTAATACCCTACGTCATGTGTGTTTGTTTGTATTGGTCTTAGATGAACTGGAGTTGTTCTGTTTGAGGGGGGGTCCCTGCCCGCCCTTATATGCACAGGAGGACAGGGTTACAAGTCTGAGTCCTAGTCAGGTACTATTACAAAGTTCTACTCGGTATGGCCCGAGTAGTTTTCCATACACATACTTGACTAGTCCGAGTGGGATACGCCTATCCCTTGTCCTGATCATATCCGAGTACGTCCCTTAGTGAGCCGTCCAGGGTCTACTCGTGGGCCTGGGATGCATGCCCGACAGCCGCTAAAGGATTACTTAACAAATATGACAAAACTATGCCCACCTGAACAAAAGTCCCCTTTGCTATTATACTTGTCAGCCTCGAGCTCAGCAGTCAGCGCCGCCTTGGTCCAAGAAAAATAGGTCGATGGCAAGATGAAACAAACTCCAGTTTACTTCGCATCGGAGGCACTATCAGGCTCAAAACTGTTCTACTCGAAGTTGGAAAAAATTGCATATGCTGTAGTTATGGCAGCACGCAAGCTAAGGCACTACTTCGAGGGTCACAGAATTATGGTAGTCACCAATCAACCGCTGCATGATCTCTTCACAAACAGAGAAGACTCAGGAAGAGTAATCAAATGGGGATCAGAGTTATCAGAGTATGTTGTGGATTTTGAAAAAAGATGCGCAATCAAATCTCAAGTCATAGAGGACTTTATATTAGATTGGACATCCCCATGTGCTAGCCAAACTGAGGTTGAGGTCCCTTGGATCATGCATTGTGATGGAGCCTAGTGTGACAAGGGAGCTGGGATGTCAGCTATCATCACCTCACCATCGAGCGTCAAAATAAGATACGCTGCAAGGCTTGACTTCACAAGCAACGCGAGGTCCATGAACAACACCACCGAATATTAACTTCACAAGCATTGCTTCTAAGGCTAAGAAAAATGAGGGCCCTGGGCCAACAAGTATTTATTGTAAAGATGGACTCCAAAGTAATTCAAGAGTATGTTGAAAAAAATAGCGAGGCTAGGGAGCCAGAGCTCATCAAGTACCTGGTTGCGGTAAGAACAATGGAGAGATACTTCAAGGGATTCACTATGCAACACATCCCAAGGGCAGAGAACGATGAGGCAGATAGGCTAGCAAAAGCAGCAGCACAAAATCAGCGTATGCCTCCTAATGTGTTTTACGAGACCATCTGTACACCATCAACAAAAGAGCCAGCCTCGAAGGTTGTGAATGCTATCACAAGATTTGGTTGGAGGGCCTCAATCATGGCCTATCTCAGGGGACATTTCGAGCCTCACGATGAAGCTGAGCTAAGTAGAATGAAGCAAAGGGCCAGAGGCTATGCAATTGTCGATGGAGAGCTGTAAAAATCAAGAATATCATCTCCTTGGCTACGATGCATAACCATAGAAAATGGAAAAGAGTTGCTAGCTGAAATTCACTGAGGATTTTTTGGTTCACACATTGGAACCAAAGCTTTGGTGGGCAAAGCCATAAGACAAGGATTCTACTGGTCTACTGCAATCCTCGATGCTCGAAGCTTGGTAAGAAGCTGCAAGGCTTGCTAGAAAACAGCCAATCAACAAAAGGCACCCTCGCTTCTAGTACAATTCATACTGCCAACTTGGCCGCTGCAAAGATGGGGCATGGACTTAGTAGGACCACTACCAACCGCTCAAGGCAACTGCAAATTTGTGGTGGTGATAGTCAACCACTTCACCAAGTGGATCGAAGCTAAGCCACTATCAAACATAACCTCAAGCTCGGTGCAAAAGTTCTTTTGGCAAAACATCATTTGCAGATTCGGAGTTCCTAGAGAACTAATAGTGGACAATGGCAAGCAATTTGACTGTATTGATTTCAAGAAATTATGTGCAAGCATTGGCACTAATGTAAAATTTGCCTCGGTATATCATCCTCAATCAAATGGAGCGGTAGAAAGAGCAAACAGCATAATCTTTACAAGCATCAAAAAATGTCTATTTGATCAGAATAAAGGAAAATGGGTAGACGAGCTCCCGAGGGTAATATGGTCCCACAACACCATAGCATCAAGAGCGATAGGTTTTACACCTTTCCAGTTCGTATTTGGTTCTGAGTCAATGACACCTGAAGAAACAAGAATGAAAGCCTAAGAGTGCTGAAAATCGAGGCTAACTCAAATAGTGAAAAAATTGAAAAAGACATGATAGAGCTTAACATACTACAAGCAGCAAAAAACCTTGACAAATATCAACAAGAAACAAGAAAGTGGAGGGACAAGAAAGTGATCCAAAAAGAAATCAAGGTGGGAGACCTCGTCATCAAGAAGAGGGAAACTGGGAGAACCTCAAGAAATTGCAAGAAACTTGGGAAGGACCATATATTGTCACTCGGAGCAACGGGTCGGGATCTTTCTACCTCATAGACTAGCTTGGAGCAGAGTTGCCACATACATGGAATGTAGACAACTTACGCAAGTACTATCCTTAGTCGTCACATTTAGCAAAGCATTCGACTTGTGAAACTATAAACAATGTCGAGGGCACCAAATTTACTTTTTCGCATTTACTTTTTCGCAAACGGACTGCTCTCTTTTCCTTGCTAGGGGCCTCCACATTGAGGCAAGGTTTTTAACGAGGCGGATCCATGTAAACCTTTTGCTATTTAATGAAATACAATTCCCCCAATGACTCTCGATTATCAAGTCTCAAAGAAGCTATTAACTTGCACTACCTTGCAAACATATACACTTTCAAAGCAACAACAAGTTGCCTAACCTCGCATTTCTGTGTGATGAAAACCTGCGTTTTTGCGTAAGTACACTAAAGCAACAACAAGTTGCCTAACCTCGCATTTCTGTGTGATGAAAACTTACGTTTCTACGCAAGTACACTGAAGAAATATCAAGTTGCCTAACCTCGCATTTCTGTGCGATGAAAACTTGCGTTTCTGCGCAAGTACATTCAAAGCAACAACAAGTTGCCTAACCTCGCATTTCTGTGCGATGAAAACTTGCAATTTTGCGCAAGAGCTACATCAAAACAGCAGCAAGTTGCATAACCTCACCTTTTATGCACCTTATATGCGCGAAAATGCATTTCTATACAAGAGCTATAGTAAAACGACAGCAGGCCGCAACACCTAAGCCTCGGATTCCTACACGATAAAGAATTCCTATATAACCTCGCAAACTTAAAAATGTCATGAAATCGGGTTTATAAAAATCTACTTAACCTCGAAGCCTTATAAACTTTATGGTCAAAGCAACCAAGAGTTGCGACATCGACCAAGCTCCAGCTAGATTTCTAAGTCAATAAAACTCAAGAACAAGTTTTTGTCGACTTATCTCAAAGCTTCCTAAGCTATAATTTAACTTGAAACAACAAAGGCACAAATTAACATCTTTCACGCAAAGGAATGAAAGGGGGGAGGGGTTGATGTTTTTTATAGAAAAAGCTTTTCATCCCTTTACGTGAAAAATATTCTTTTATAACGAATAGACACTATAAAGCTTTGGCTGCTCAAGCAAAACCTTTGCACAAAGGAATAGGGGTATGACGTTTTTTCAAAAAAGAAAAACAATTCTCATTCCTTTATATATGGGTTTTGCTACAAATCTGATGATGGTTTTTTATCGCATAACCAAACATTGAGCCTCGCAACCCAGCAATCTAAAATGCATTCAACAAAACGGATAACTACAACTACGAGCAGACACTGTGAATACTTAACAACCTCGGCAAAACTCCCGTACAAAGGAACAAGGGGGGTGACGTTTTTTCTAAAGAAACACGATGCTCATACCTTTATGCTACGAGTTTTGTTATAAATCCAAGAAAAGCCTTTGTCCAATCAACCTCAAAGTAAAAGGATTCACGCGAGTGCATAAATCGAAAACAAGACAATCAATGCAAATACTTAGCATTGTTAAAACAACTAAAGTAAAATAGCCAGCGTTAACGCCAAAGTTTACAACCAACAAATCTTATAGGCACCAAGTGTTTCATTTCACAAGCCTAAAAATACTACAGCAGTCATTCCTAGCTTCGAGCACTATTCCTCTTAACGCCTAGTGCCATCATCTTCATCTTCAACCCTCGAGTCCTCTCCCTTGGCTTGGTTCAAAAGCAAAACAGAATTAGTTAAAAAAAGGCCAAAAGAAAATGCAACACCAAAACAAGAAAGATAAAGAGCCCTAACCTTCGCAAGACGATCCTGGGCAACTAGCCTCCCATGTTCGCGCCCAGAAGCAGCCCAAAGTTATTTATAAAAATTCATTTTCACAATCCTAATATTTTTGGACATTTCCTGCTCTTCAAGCTTCGAGGCCAAAGGAAATTGATAGTTGCGCTCCCCAAACTTGAGGAAATCGGAACAATCCTCTTTCTCCAGCAGTTTAAGCATGCCCTTAATACAAAAAGAGGCACCATAGTCACTAGCTCCTATTATGACCTCAGGCAGACACTCAAACTCCTGGTCCATCCAATCGAACATTTCTTTTGCACCCGCATCGATGGGAAAAGGGAGATGCTTAGCACCAAACTCTGCTAAAGCTATCTTATATCCATTGTAAATTTTTGTGAACCTAGTCTTCAGCACAGGCAATGAAATTTTTTTTGTTCCTCGAGGTTCTTGGCAAGCGTGTGAATCATTGTGTCTCTTTCTTCACAAGCCTTATCCTTTTTGGCACAGGCTTTCTTCAAGAACAAGATGGTCGTTGAGTCTTCCTCGATTGTATTTCGAAGTTTCTCTAAAACCCCAAGATTATCTTGTAAGTTTTTCTCTAGGCTCTCCACTCTTTAAACGAGATCGCTGCACGTTTTCACAAGCAACTCCTTATTCTTCTGTAGCTCAGCGCTGGCTTTAGAAAGCGAAGTCTTGAGTTCATTTAAAGCACTATTCTCCTTCTTTAACCTCGTGACCTCAGCCTCGAGCTCCATAACCTTGGTGCTACGGCTGAGTGTGTCTTTCTCCTTCTCCTTGAGCCTCTCAACAACAACTTTGCCAGCAATTACAGCTTGGAAAGGAAAAACAATGAAAAACAAGTAAAAAACTAAGGAAAATAACAAAATTCATGAAGCAACTAAAATCTCGCTAAAAACTCCAAAAAGTAATACCTTATATCCAAGGGTAGTTGTTATCCTGGCCAAATGGTCAAGGTCGAAATAGCGAAGGGACCTCTCATATTCAGTCAAAATCGAAGAACAAAGTGTAGGAAAGCTAAGCAAATAAAGAACAAGTATAGATCAAGTCAAGAAGCGAAAGATACTAACTTGCAGGGTCAAAAGCTCTGCCTTCAGTGTCATCCTCGGCAGATAACTTAGTCGTTTTAGAGGCCTGAGGAATATTGACTTTGTCTTCTTGTTTAGGTCCCTCTTCATGAACCTCATCTTGGCCACCCTCAACCTTCCGCCGCTTTGGCTACCTCATCTACAGGATGGAGCGAGTCCTTAGAACCCCACAACAGTGGTGGATCGTTAGGATCATCATCCTCACCTGACCCAGACATATAAATAAACAACAATTTTTCTTTAATGTCAATACCGAACGCCTTATTGTAGCTAGCAATAGACGGCGGCAAAGCAAAGCCCTCGGGTAAAGGTTCCACCCTGAGAAGCAACAAGGGTTCGCTATATGCCTCTCTACCTGCGCCAATAGTATTCTGCAACTCCATCAAAAATTTAAAAGAAGCACCACTGGAATCAACAAGGCCTAACTTAGGTAAAAATTTGACAACTTTTTTACCTGGCTCAGTAGGCACCGGATCAGGCTTATCTGTCTTATCGCCAGCAATAACCTCGAGTTGCACCTCTTTTGGAGGAGACACAGCTTCCGAGCACTGAGAGGCAGTGGCAGCATCAAGAGGCACTTCTTTCAAAGGAGACCAGGCCTTAGCTTCAGGGTGCCGAGATAAAGCCAAAGACAAATCCTTGTCCAAAAAATCCTCATATTCCTTTTCATCCATAGCACTAATAATCCTTGACCCCCCAACTGATAATTTCCTGGACTTTTGGATGGCTTTCTTCACTTTCATACCAGCAAGAGAACTGGTAGCCTCGAGTTCCGACCTCGTAGATACTAGCTTAGCCTCAGGATTATGAGTTGCAGGCACAGAGCTCTAAACAACCTTCGATTTTTCACCAAGGACAATTAGCTCATCACTAGAAGAACTTTGGCCAAGCATACTTTTCTTCTTAAGGGCCTCGAGGCTGGAGGTCTTCGACTTCTTGCCAACCTCATTCACAAGCTTAGAGGCCAAGTCCTCAAATTTCTTCCTCTTTCCTTTGCCACCATTCCTGCCAATATCAACTAAGCCAGTAGTGCCAGCCTCGCGCATCCGCTTGGAGGGATTGCGAGGCTTGGTGCGAGGCTCAACCTCAGTGCCCATCTCCAAAAGAACACGGTTCACTCGAAGATCGTGTGTAACAAACTTGTGAGCAGACAAGCAGTCGTTCTCGTGATAGGGTCCAATAATATCCACGGCCCGCCTCTCATCCTCGTCGACGAAAATGCTAGAGTTAACCCCCTCCGGCAAACTCAATCCAAATATAGGATAGGGGACCGGGCTAAAGTACCTTGTTACAGACTTCATTACAATCTCCTTTGGCTCCCATCCGCTGGAAAGGGGCCAAATGATTGTTGCCAGGAACTTCTCAACTAAACCTCGTCCAGTAATCGACAACGAGGCAAGGACAAAAGCATGTTCGCACTCTCGGAAAGCTTTTGACTTCATGAATGAAGGAGCAGTGGTAACGTCCAAAGGAGCCATCGAGGTAAAAAATGGATAAAACTGACCATAGCCGGAAGCTTCAGACATATCCACCTTAATATAAAACTAATAGTTGAGCCAACCATCGTTCCATCTATTCTTTTGTGCCAAAGAAAGCTCGACCCTAGTAATCTTCTAGCTTTCATTCTTCCTTCGAGTTGTGAACGTGCAACAACCAAATTGCGTTTCAAAAATTCCATCCTCATCATCAAACTCCACTCTTTTCTTCTGAACATGAAGCTCGAACAACCTCGCAAACCCATCAGCATCAATCACACCTCCAAAAGTACGCTAAACCCAATAGAACTTAGAAAGTGCAACAAAAGAATTCAGGGTAAGTTGATGAAGTTTGGCATTGTATCTTTCCAAGATTACAGGCAGTGTTTTATCACAGGGAAACCACAAGCCAACAGTAAAAAAAGTCCCTAAACACAACAACCTCGCCAATCTGTGGTTTCGGCACTAACTCATCACCAAGAGGCCTAGCAATACCCTCGGGAAAGTACCCTTTACTCATGTAGAAATCAATAGTATTCCGTGAAGCCAATGATCTTCTAAAGCGATGAGTAGGAGGATACTCTTCCTTGCCGGCCATTAGTTCCGATGGGTCAACCTCTACGTTCAAAAGATCCTCCCCACTATCAATATCGGAAGATACCAAAATTTCACTAGCCTCGTCTGACCCTTGTCCTTCAGCAACGTCGTCGAGTAACCTCGTTTGTTCCACTTGTTCTTCGGCAGACATCAACCTCGTTGTTTGCATAATTCGAGCCAACTGAAAAATACAAAAGATCAAAATCAAAAAGGATAATAAAACAAAGTTAAGCAAGAATGAAGAATATGAACAACATCAGTACCTTCAAAGCCTTGAAGCTCAAGGAGAACAGCAAAACAAGCACAAATCATAAAGCGCTCAACGGACGGTGCGCAGAGTAGCAGCAAGATGCGAGGGTAATCCGAAAGTGACCTGCACCCCTGCCTTTTATAGGCGCGCTAGCGGGCGTGAACGAGCGTCTCAAACCTCAAACCGAAGACGAACCGTCGACCAATTGAAAGTCGACACATAAGACGCAAAAGGTAATTGTTGGCTCATCTCTCCTCCAATGCTCGAGGGTGACGTTTTTTGGTAGAGCGATCCTTTGTCGTGAGTTCGGCCTGTTGGAGTCAACCCTCGCCCACGAGGGCCTACTGTTGGGGATCGCCCAAGAACCAAGCAACCTCAAGCGACGTTCGTGAGTAGAAACCTCCTAACCTCGCAAGATCAGGGCCAACACATAAAACTCATTTAACCTCGCAGGTTAAGGAAACAACATTAACCTTACCACCTCTTTCTTATTTTGGCTACGAAGCTAGCGCTTATCAGCTGATGGCTAAGTTATAAATTAACTTACCCTCGAGTGCTCGAAGCTAGTCTTCAGCACTAAGCTTTTCACTCTGTCTTTTATTCAGGATCAGGACCGAGCTATACGCCGCGAGGTTGGACATTTGCCTCGGACTCGAGGTTGAAGGCACGAGGTTAAGGAGTTCTTTCGACACGAGGCAAAGGGTACGAAGCTGAAGACTTAAACTGACACAGAGAAGAAGTCCCGAGGTTAAGAACTCAAAGGCGTGAGAAGCGTCACTACATAAAGGTGTCAGAAGCGTCACTACATGAAGGCGTGAGAAGCGTGACTACAAGAAGGTGCGAGATGTGTGACCACGTAGAGGAGTTCAATTTGTACACATTATCCCAAAGACCTTTATGTATGTCATATCCTAGGAATGTAGTAGGTGAAGAAAGACATTTACTATATGTAAAATGACCTCCAGGTCACTATAAAAGGGGGATCCCTACCCCGTTGTAAAGGCAGACCCATGGGTTTCAAGAGATTGCGAGTGTTTTTCCTATTCCATCTGTTGTGCTTGAATCCCTTGGAGACCAACAGCATAGAACGGGTGAAGCTGAAGTTAGTATAAATTCCGCCAAACAGATCAATTATGTGCATACATTTTTTTTGAAAAGTTGAGAAAAAACAGTTCCGGAGTTACATAGATTTTATTACATAAATTAAGATATACGCTCGTTCACAAGTGCTAATAGTTGCACTAATCATAAAAAACTAAGTTACACATCTCTCCAAGTTGCATGGACTCTGATGGCCATCTCATCCTTGATGAACTGGAGCACCTGCAGTGGTTGCATAGATTTACCTTCAAATGTTCGCATGTTTTTCTCCTTTCATAAGTTTGATGCCAAGTACATCATCACCGCAGCCTTTACCCTTCTTTGGGCATCCCCTGAAGCTCCATGTTCCACCAATCCTCTACCCCTCTTTGGAATCTTGATGTTCATTAGATTGTCTGACCAAATGGTGAGCATGCTCCAAACTTCCTTGGAGAAGGGACATTGCAGGCACATATGGGCAGGCGTTTCTAGCGATCGGTCACATAATGCATTGTTCATTGCACAACCAGTTTCTATTTCGAGCATCTCCAGTGTGTGCTTTTAGGTAGTGCTAGCAGTAGACAGAGAAACGACTTGCGTGACAAAATCCTGGACGAACCTGGCCATCTCTACCACTGATGAATATGTGCATATATGGGCGTGAATACATTCGTTGTATAAGTACACATTGTAATAACTGGTTTAGACAATATATACTCATCTTTTGGAAGGTTTTCTTTGCCCTCGTGAATTTGAGGCTGGCGTTTTATTCTGTAGTGACAATTTGAGTTGTATCATTCTACATTTCTTATTGTGAGCTCTTTCATGGTTGCAGCCTAGAGGCTAACAATAAAACTGAAAGTACTACTTATATATTGTACCAATGCCTAATTCACATTATCTTTAAAACTAGTTCCTCCTCTCTCGTGAAATGTAGTACTGCTAAGTGCTATGGTCACAACTGGATAAGTTCACATGGTGCACCAAGCAGAAGACGGACATTCATTGAATCAGAATGGGAACATCAAATCGGTTTTAATGAAATTTTGAACACCAAATCGAACAAATGTTAGGACTCCACACGGAAGCTTTCAATGAAGTTTTAAGCACCAAATCGGTTGTGAAGCATTCATTAGGACTTCACACTTGATTGAACACCAAATCAAGTCACATCGAATGTTTCTTGAAATTTTGAACACCAAATCGACCGTGAAGGTAGTACAACAATAACAACAACGCCTTTCAGTCCCAAGCAAGTTGAGTTAGGATAGAGTTGAAACCCAACAAGAGCCACAAATCAGAGTTTGGGCACATGAATAGCTGTTTTCCAAGCACTCCTATCTAGGGTTAAATCTTTGGGTATATTCCGTCCCTTCAAATATCCTTTTATTACCTCTTCCCATGTAAATTTTGATCTTCCTCTGCCTCTCTTCACATTACTGTCACGCCTTAGGGTTCCCTACGCATCGGTGCCTCCGGAGGCCTTTGTTGGACATGTCCAAACCATCTCAGCTGGTGTTGGATAAGCTTTTCTTCAATTGGTGCTACCCCTAACCTATCACGTATATCCTCATTCTGAACTCGATCCCTTCTCGTATGACCACAAATCCAACGCACATACACATTTTTGCAACACTTATCTGCTGGACATGTCATCTTTTTGTAGGCCAACATTCTGCAACATACAACATTGTAGGTCTGATTGTCATCCTATAACACTTGCCTTTTAGCACCACTTCATCCACCACTCTTTGATTCTATGACTAACATTCTCATCAATATCCCCATCTCGTTGTACCATTGATCCTAAATACCGAAATGTATCCTTCCTGGGCACTACTTGGCTTTCCAAACTAATATCTCCCTCCTCATATGTAGTAGTGCCAAACTCACATCTCATATATTCAGTTTTAGTTTTGCTGAGTCTAAAATCTTTTGACTCTATGGTCTCCCGCCACAACTCCAGTTTTCTATTTACTCCTGCTTGACTTTCATCAACTAGCACTACATCATCCGCGAAGAGCATACACCAAGGGATATCCCCTTGAATGTCCTTGTTACCTCATCCATCACCAAGGAAAATAGATAAGGGCTTAAAGCAAACCCTTGATGCAGTCCTATTCTAATCGGAAAGTTATCTATGCACCATCACTTGTTCGGACTCTAGTTACAACATTGTTGTACATGTCCTTAGTAAATCCAACGTACTTTATTGGAACTTTATATTTGTCCAAAACCCACCACATAACATTCCTTGGCATTTTGTCATACGCTTTCTCCAAGTCAATGAAAACCATGTGTAGGTCCTTCTTCTTCTTTCTATACCGCTCCATAACTTGTCTTATTAAGAAAATAGCTTCCATGGTTGACCTTTTAGGCATGAAACCAAATTGGTTCATAGAGACCCATGTTATCCTTCTCAAACGATGCTCGATAACTCTCTCCCATAGCTTCATAGTATGGCTCATCAATTTAATTCCTCGGTAATTAGTACAACTTTGAATATCTCCCTTATTCTTATATATTGGTACCAATATACTTCTCCTCCACTCTTCCGGCATCTTGTTCGACCAAAAAATATGGTTGAACAACTTGGTTAGCCATACTATGGCTATATCCCTGAGGCATCTCCACACCTTAATTGGGATACCATCCGAGCCCATCGCTGTCAAAGTTTTATACGGGCAACCTACCGAGGGGATACCTGAGGTAGTAGATTGGTTGGTGGGGAATTGCCAGACCTAGAACTTGAAGGTAAAAGCGAGGACACAAGACACGGATTTATACAGGTTCGGGTCATCTGAGTAGCGTAATACCCTACATCCTGTTTGGGGTGTTGTATATTGCACCCTGCGCTTGGGTGTTGAGGTATGAGGATTTGGTCCTCTGTTGTCCCTGCTGATCTAGATACCCCTACCCTCCTTTATATACTCTAGGGGGTGGGATAACTTGTAACCGAGGAGTCCTAGTAGGATTACGTGGCATGAGTCCTGGTAGGATTATAGAGGAATCCTAGTAGGAGTCCGTCTTCTTCCTTCTTTGCGGGTACGAGGGATCTATCCCCAACAATCGCCTTACCACTTTTCATCCTTTTCAACGCCTCCCTAACCTCAGATTCTTGGATTTTCTGCACAAAGTGCTTGTTGGTGTCATCAAAAGAGTCATCCAACTGCAATGTTATGTTCTCATTCTCACCATTGAATAATTTGTCAAAATACTCTTGCCATCTATGTTTGATCTCATCCTCCTTTACCAAGATGTTCTCCATTTCATCCTTAATGCACTTAATTTGGTTGAAGTCCCTCGTCTTTCTCTCACGAACCTTAGCCATCCTATAGATGTTCTTCTCTCCTTCCTTCGTAGCTAATCATTGGTAAAGATCCTCATACGCCCTACCCTTTGCCACACTTATAGCTCGCTTTGCAATCTTCTTTGCCTCATTGTACTTCTCTATGTTGTCCACAGTCCTACCATGGAACAAGCGCCTATAGCATTATTTCATTGAAGTCCTTTCGACTTCCTCATTCCACCACCAAGTATCTTTATCTACGCCTCTACCCCCTGGTCACTCCAAGCACCTCCGAGGCCACCTTCTGAATGCAGTTTGCCATCTTCTCCCACATGTTGTTTGCGTCCTCTCTTTCCTTCCAAGGACCCTCTTTGATTACCCTTTCCTTGAAGACCTCTGACATCTTCTCTTTCAGTTTCCACCACTTTATTCTTGCAATCTTAGCTTGTTTATCCCTGTGTGCACACATCTGAAAATGAAACTCCGCCACTACAAGCTTATGTTGAGAAACAACACATTCCCCTAGTATCACCTTGCAATCCAAGCATGCCCGTTTATCCTTTCTTCTTGTGAGGATAAAGTCAATCCAGCTATAATGTTGGCCACTACTAAAAGTCACTAAATAGAACCATCTCTTCCTAAAGAAAGTGCCCGCTATCATCAAGTCAAAAGCTAATGCAAAGTCCAAGACTTACTCTCCCTCCTAATTCCTACTACCATACCCAAAACCTCTGTGAACCACCTTGAAGTCTGCACTTGTTGTACCTACATGCCCATTAAGATCTCATCCTATGAAAAGCTTCTCACTAGAAGGTACAATTCTAACCAGGCTATCTAAAACTTCCCAGAAAAGCCTCTTAGCACTCTCATCGTGACCTACTTGGGATATACGCACTAATTACGTTCAGGACCATATCACCAACGACAAGCCTAACTAGGATAATCCTATCCCCTTGCCTTCTCACGTCCACCACTCTATCCTTGAGACTCTTATCAATCAAAACTCCCACTCCATTTCTATTTGCATATGCCTCTATGTACCAAAGCTTGAAACCGGTATTGTCCACCTTCTTCGCCTTCTGACCCTTCCATTTAACCTCTTGAACGCATATGATATTTACACACCTCCTAGTCACTACGTTAACTAACTCTCTTAACGTACCTGTAAGAGAGTCTACATTCCAACTACCTGCACGAATCCTAGTTGGTTCGACTAGCTTCCTTGCCCTTCGCACCCGTCGAGAGAGATGTGAAGACCCTTGCTCATTTTTCACTACACCCGGGCGACGATGTAGCATGCCACTAAGGAAATGACGATCCGATCCTTGCTCACTTGACATCATACCCAAATCGCGACACAGCGCGTCACCAAGGGGGAGACAACCCAGCCCTGCCCATTGCTGGGTTCCGATATGGCGCTGGCGCGTCGCTAAAAGGATTACCCTAACGGATTTCTCTTGAGTTTCATCTCCATTAGAATATCTAAGTTTAACGTTTGTTCTCCAAACCTATCACAATCTTGCTCCTTTGTCAGGACCTGCTACGTTGAGCTAAAATAGGCGGAGTTCAAATCGGCTGCTACCCAAAAATTTCTACCGCCAAATCCGGCATCGTAAAAGGTAAAAGGCGGAGCCATGAGCCATCGCCGTTTCTCACGCGAGGTGGCACAGCCGCAGCGTGACTGGCACAGACGACTGCCGTAGAAAAGAAGCCTCGGTCCCCCAAACGCGGGTCCCCCGGTCTGCCCGCCCGTCCGCCGCTGCTCCTCGACCGAGAAAGAAACCCCGCCCGCTCGCTCGCCGAGCCACGCCGCGCCGCGCCGCAGCCGCCACCGAGCCAGATCCCAGGACTCCCCAGTCCGCAGCAGCGAGCGAGCGCGAGGTCAAGCTGGAGCAGCCGCCAAGCGCCGCGAACCCGACCCGGCCAACACCACACCAACCCACCCACCCGGGCACACACGACCGCGACTCTTCTTCTCTTCTCCGCCACGGCAGGAGGAGAGGAGAGGAGGGAAAAGGAGAAGAAGCGCCCGCCCGACCCCGACCCCGCGACACCGGACGCCGGACGGCGCCTCATATTCGCCCGGTCGCGGTCGGTCGGTTCGTGGCGTCAACCTGAAGCAGCATCCTCGCATGGCCACACCGCCCTTCGACTTCGCTTCCCTTGCTGTCCTGAGCAGCTGCGCTTCTGTCCTCCATCCCCCTGCGGCCCTGCCTGCCTTCTCCGTCGCTGGCGAGGCTTCTCCAAGCCTCGCTGCTCGCTAGCTCCACCTTGTTCCGGCGCCCGCGGCGGTGGGCTGGGTGGTGGGATCGCCGGGAGGGTCCGCGCGCGCGCGAGGACCTCCGCGGGGCCGGGCAGCTGGGTGCGGCGGCGGCTGTGGTGATTCCTGGTGAGTGGCTCTGGCATTGGGCTTGTGCTTTGCGGGGTTCGAGTTGCATTGCGGGGTGGCCGCTGTCGCGTCGCGATTTCCTGCGGAATTCGGGGTGCGCGTGCTCGTCAGCTTGCTGCTGTCTGACCCTGATCTCGCTTGCAGCGGGCGCCAGATTTCGTTGCCGGTGATCTGCGCATTTCCAAAGGCAGCGGTGCTCTTTCCTTTATTCTAAAAGAAAAATCTTCAAAAGAAATTCGTCGGTGGGGTTTGTGGGCTGACGCTAGATTCGCGGTGTCAAATTTCTGATTATTTTTCGCAATTTATTTTTGTGTTTTTCCCTGTAGTTGGCCTTTTTTAGGGCCCCTGTAATTGGCTAATTGCTTCTCTTCTCGCTGTTTTGTGATTTTGTAATTCTGTACCTGAAGCTTCTCGTGATCTGCATAGGTTGAGAGTCACCTGTTTCGTGCACTGGGATGCTCGATTTTTTTTACCCCTCATACCCATATAGCTCGGTTATTGCTGGTCACAATCCGATCTTGCAATTTTGTGATAATTTGCCTACTCCATTTGATTTTTCCTGAACATTTTTTCTTTGATGCGACTCATAGTCTCCCTTAATTCTTCACCATTGAAGCAGTAGCATGCCCGTATGCTGTATTGGCATGAGAGTTTGTTTGCTTGGGAGTTTGTTCCCAGACGAATTGAAGCAATGAAGCATGACTGATTAGTTAGTTTCTCTAGCCGTGGGTTTTGTTGACATTTGTGATAGATTCCGATATGTACACACGCAAGTACACATATATGCGACTGGAATCCTATTGCAACACACACATGGTGTGTTATTAAACCTTAGCCTTGTATGCGTGAATGAATGCTGTTATGCAATCAACATCTCAAAAGTGCAGCGTGGGAAAACATTAATGAGCATGCACCTTCTTCTTTACAGGATAAAGTTCATTCTTGTTTGGTGGCTTCTTCTGGTTAGTAGGGCACACCAACCTACCTCAAGTTTTCTTGTGGTTGTAAGCTTTCAGGATACACCTGGGAGCGTTTGGTTACTTTGAAGGAGTTGTTGGATATACCACATCAGGGTGACAGTTCAGCAGGAATTGTTCGACTTTCAGATCAGATGGTTTTGTTCTGAGTTTTTTCTTCCGAGATTATGCGATGCTTTAGAGTGAAGATATAGTGAATGCAAAACTCGGACCAACTTGTCACAAGGTTTTTGAGTGATGAAGAAATGGCATGGTGGCTTTGTCGTAGTATCCTTGTTCATCATCTTGATGTTAAGATATGTGATATTGGATAGCCCACTCGCGGAAAATTCGCTTCGGTATGTCTTTCAGCAAAACAGAACGGCAGAACTTAATTGGTTGGATGTTCCAAACCCACCTGCAATCCAGAATCCACAGAACTCTTCTGAAGTAATATCAACCAAACTCTTGGCATCCAACCTTTCCATTACCAGAAATCTCTCTGATAGAGAACTACAGTCTTTGCATTCTTGGAATCTTTTGAGGGATCTAGTATCTCATGCCCATATCCTACCAGATGGAGTGGAGGCAATCAAGGAAGCTGGAGTTGCATGGAGAGAACTAAATACAGCCCTGGCATATGATGATTCAATTGCTTCTGTTAATGGCAGCACTCAACAAAAGGACAAAGGAAAACAATGCCCATATTCTATCCGAAGAATGAATGCCACGAGGTTAGGGGATAGGTTTGCTTTAAAGATCCCTTGTGGATTGATTCAGGGCTCTTCAATAACTATCATTGGTACTCCTGGTGGTCTTCTGGGTAATTTTAAGATAGAGTTAACTGGAGCTGCAGTTCCTGGTGAACCAGACCCTCCCATTGCGCTTCATTATAATGTCCGCCTTCTTGGTGATAAACTTACAGAAGATCCTGTGATAGTCCAAAATACATGGACTGTAGCTGATGATTGGGGTTCTGAAGACCGCTGCCCATCTTCTGAATCGGATGCTAAAGACAGTGCAAAAGGTACTCTTCTTGTCTTACTCAGGCTATGCAAGCACCATTATAACACACTATTGCATTATATATGAGTAATGCCTAGTAAAATATTGGCTTGCAATATACTTATATTCACTTGTTGAAGTACCAAAGCTAGGAATTTGCAAACCAAACAATATGAAAATATTATTTAATGTGTTTTAGCTTTATATACATTTCTGTAATTATGTACTTCTCTGAGGTAATGCATCCGAAATGTCCTGCTGCTTGATCTATATATGTACTTTTGTTCATTTGTTTTTTCACTTATGATTTTTTCAACAAAATGTTTTTTGGTCTGGCGACAATATATTTTTAATCTTGGTCTCAGGATTGACATTGGTTCTTTGCCATCTCTTGTTTTACAGTGGATGATCTAGAAAAATGTAGTGGCATGGTAGGCAAGGACCACAAAGAAATCTTGGCCTCTAAGTTACGTTCTAATGTTTCGACCATGCCACCTGCAAGGAAAAAGAGTGCAGAACCTAGAAAATATTTTCCCTTCAAACAAGGATATCTTGCTGTAGCAATTCTTCGCGTCGGAGCACATGGGATTCATATGACTGTAGATGGCAAACATATCACTTCCTTTGCGTTTCGAGAGGTAAGTCTTGCATAAGTAATCCATCATGCCTTTGCATCCTATAGAAGTGTATGGTCAATGATTTTCCCTGCATGCTAATATTTTCTATCTCATATACACCAACATGAAACTAGTTTCATTACCTATGCACACAATATGCTTTGTGTGCTTCATTTTATAATTATTTTTACACTTTGTACATTGATCTCTCCAGGATTTGGAACCAGGGTTTGTTGGTGAAGTAAGAATTGCAGGAGACATTAAATTACTCTCTGTGATAGCAAGTGGTCTGCCTACAACCGAGGACTTTGAGCATGTCATGGACCTGGAAACATTGAAGGCTCCACCTGTGCCCATAGATAAATCAGTTGATCTTTTCATAGGGATCTTCTCTACAGCAAACAATTTCAAACGCCGGATGGCAGTTCGTAGAACTTGGATGCAATATGATGCTGTCCGCTCAGCAAAAGTTGCAGTCCGATTCTTTGTTGGCCTGGTAAGAATGAAAATTTGAAAGAGGACAGCTATATCATGGTAATCCGACCATACAGTAGGTGCAGGCCGCAGCATTGTGTTTTTATGGTTCTATGCTTAGAAGTAATATATGCATGAGACAAATTATGTACATAGAAGGACCACAGCATACTAGAAGGCATCATCCATGTTAATACATCCTAAACTATATGTTGAGTACATTATTATTTTTACTCACATACATCTTATGCATGCAATTACCACTCCATTGATGGTATGTCTGCCTGAGTTCATGGCATTCTCTATGTAGTTCTTGCTGATTTCACAATGCTCTTTCATCAGTACTGTGTTTGAACAGTAATTTGACATAATGATTTTACCAGCCACTCTTCTATTTGTTATGCTTTTCTCCCCTTTACTAGTTTGAATTAGAGCTCCCAACTTCAGAGTTACTCATCTTCCTTCCATTTTTAACAGCACAAAAATGAGGTGGTGAATGAAGAACTCTGGAATGAAGCACGGACATATGGAGACATCCAGTTGATGCCATTTGTGGATTACTATAGCCTGATTCTCTGGAAAACCATAGCGATCTGCATCTATGGGGTATGTATAATCTATGATGTGCTTTATTTAATTTAGAGGACACTTGACCTTATGTGTGCATTCTCTAAGCAATTTTTCTTTACAGACAAATGTTCTGTCAGCCAAGTATGTGATGAAAACAGATGACGATGCTTTTGTTCGAGTGGATGAAATACTTTCTTCTCTAGACCGAGTAAATATCAGCCATGGACTTCTGTATGGTCGTGTCAATTCTGATTCTCAGCCTCATCGAGATCCATATAGCAAATGGTACATAACCCCTGAGGTAAGCTGTGTTAAACAATATATTTTTTTTATATCAAGAGATTATGCAATTGTTATTATTTTGGCATATGAAAGACTGTTCCTTTAGAGTTTAGACCATTGCTCTGTCATGTGTTTTCTCTAATGTTCTAAAAGGTGGATCGAACCACTACCAATGCACTCGCTTAAGCAGCTCAAGCTTTGTATAATAGGCAGCATTAGGAGGTTAGGGTTCCCTATGAATAAGCAGCCAAATTGCTCAAACTTTGAAGCAAAGAGGACATGCTTTAGCCTCAAGTTGACCTAGTTCCTCCTATGTTGGTCAAGTTTTTTTTTTCTTAGTCATTGAAAAGTGGATGGAAAAGGTGATCACACACACCTCTACAGAGTGCTTGCCTGCTGAGGTGTAGATACATAACTTTCTCTTGCATTCCCTCTTTTTAATATTAAACATATGTAATTAAACTGCAAGTAAGATACCTTCTATTGCGAATTGACACATGCTTCTGAAACGAAGGGGTAATGCTTGAAGCTTGATTGCTTGTAAGTTGTAGCACATAGAGTAGACAGGGAGACATTTCATGTGCAAGCTAGAAAGAATGAATTTATGTACATTAGTCCACAAGCGCTTCTTACATAAGTGTTCAGTAATTAATCCTGGGAAGATTGAAGAATCAACATAAAAGCTGGTTAATCACCTGCATACTGTTTAAGCACAAATTAGTGCTTGTTTGTCACTTTATGCTTCAGCACAACTGCCTTTTAGGCATACACTTTTGCTGCTATTTTCAATAGTTTAATTTCTCTGTTCCTGTCATTTCTATGGTGGAAGTGTTGTAATTAATGCTTTACTTTGAGCTAGGAATGGCCTGAGGAGAGTTATCCTCCATGGGCACATGGCCCAGGATACATTGTTTCAAAGGATATAGCAAAGGAAGTTTACAGAAAGCACAAGAGGGGGGAGTTAAAGGTACTGCAAAACTTCTGTGAAATTTTCTTTTTGTGCTGTTGTATGGAGTAATTGTAAAGGTTTGGTTGCTTCAGTTTTGATAGCATTTAAAGTCAAACATAAAAATTATCAGGATCTACTCAGTATCTAAAAAAATGCCTGGCTTTACCAGCTCTTGGTTTAAACCACTGTGCTCATGGTATTGTGAATTACATCTACTAACTACAATATTGTCATCTTGGCTCTTACAGATGTTCAAGCTGGAGGATGTCGCAATGGGGATATGGATAAATGAGATGAAGAAGGATGGCTTGGATGTCAAGTACGAGAATGATGGGAGGATCTTGGTCGAAGGCTGTGAGGACGGGTATGTGATTGCCCACTACCAAGAACCAAGGGATATGATGTGCCTCTGGGACAAATTTCAGAAAACAAAACGAGGAACATGCTGCAAAGAGTAACAGAACTAAGGAAGAGCAGTCCATCATATTACGGTGGTTGCTGTTGGCCGTTGCCTGAACTGACACCTTCGTGCTAGGACAATCTTGACACAGCCCCATGTAAGAGGACTAGCAGAACTGGAAGGCAGCAAAGTTTTGGATACCTTTTAGTTTCGTTTTGTCCACAGTTGGAAGAGTTTCAAGTCTAACTAGGGAAATACGCATTGTAGGTGTTGTAGGCCACATCTATTTTTGGCATAGGTAGGAGGGTATTGCTTTGCTTAGAGTGTGATTATATAAGAGAATGTACTACTAGGATACAGCGGCGGCAGGTTATGTTGCTAGGATAGATTGAGAGGCAGTGTTACCATTCTTTGAAAGGAATGCATTTTGCATCTGGTGTAAAGCTATGTGACAGCTATTCTCTTATATAATCCATTCTCAATTCACTCCACACCTGAAATTTTGTAGTTGTACACTGCCAGTCCCCTTTATAATGCATTCTGTAGATATTCAAATTGGTACTGAATAACATAGGATTACATCACATCCAAGTTTTTTGAAAGGAGTACATATTCACATTACATAACAGGCGTTAAGAAAACATACAAAGCATAAAAAGATCAAAGACACCATTTGATCACTGGCACTGAATAGAGTTACACTGCCATGCTCTGGTCTGGTAGTCTGGTACTCTGGTCTGTGGCCTCTGCTGTCTTCAGGCAGCCAAGCAACCGATGCCGTAGCGGGTGTTGGGGAACACCAAGAAGAGGCCACTGCACACGGCCCCCACCACGAGCGGGAACCTCTCCATCACCGCGCGCCATCTCCTTGCGGTGTCCGGGTAGGAGGCACCTGGAGACCCTGTTGTCGGCGAGCGCGACGGCCGCGAAGACGAGCACCGACATGAACGCGTGCACGACGTCGACGAAGGCGAGCCGGTACCTGTCGTCCCGGGGCACCTCGACGCCGAGCCCGGTTCTGAGCAACGACAGGCCCCGCGGCGTGACGACGCCGTAGTACACCTTCCCGTCGGGAGCGCCGAAGCTGTCGGTGAAGTGGAGGAGGAAGCAGGAGGCGGCGCAGAGCGCGAGGAGGGCTCGGAGCATCGCGGCGCTGGCGGCGGAGCAGGAGCCGGCGTCCCGGCCGGACGCCGCCGGGAGCACCACCTCGAAGGCCAGGAGCGTGCCCGTGGGGACGAAGTTGGCTAGCAGCGACGTCCTCGCCAGCGTGCTCTGGACGCCCCTCGCCACCGCGCGGCGCCTCCGGCCCGCGCCCGGCGGAGGTGGCGGGGACGCGGCGGGCGCGCGAGGGGCGGAGCGGCCGCGCGGCGAGCCGCCGCGGATCACGACGGACACGGCGCTGGCCGTGGCGTTGCTGCCGTCCATGGGGCGCGTTCTTGGCCGGAGAGCGTGGAACTGCTTTTAGCAACGTTCCCAGGGAGTGCAGAGCAACTTCGCCGCGGGGTTATCCAGCATTCCGGCTATGTAGAGGTGCGGCGCGCGCGCGGTTGGGTGGGTTCGAGTTCGAATGCCATGACGATAACCAACTATTCCCTCCGATCCCTTCGAAATTCAGATAAACAGGAACCCATGCGTGTGCAACTACTTCAAGCGGGGGCTCTTCCACAAGCCGGATAGTTAGCGTGGGTTTGGATGGGGAATAATGTAGGATGGGACGGTTCCGTCTTAATTTTGTGGAATGAAACGGTCTCGTCTAGTATTTGGTTGAAATAGGATGGGTCGGTCCCGTTTTGTATTTGGTTGGAGAGGTTGAGATAGGTGATATGGATGATATTTTTAACACCGTTAGCTACAGTATTTGTGGGTCCCACATATCATCCTATATCCATTCTATTTCTTTTTTTCTTTTTCTTTTTCCCCTTATCTTCTCTGGTTCTCCCCACCGACCATGGAGACCCATCGCAGGGCCGCTGCCCAACCTCCTCCACGTGACCACACCGGCCTCCTTCGGTCTTCTCCCGCCGGCCGAGAGCTCCAGCTCGACCGCGTTGGCCGCGGCGGAGCTCGCACGCCCATGGCCGCCTCCGCCGACTCGCCGCAGAGCTCACCCTCGTGGCCGCCGCTCGAGCTCGCCCCCATGGCCGCCGTCCCTCGCCGCCAGTTCGCCCGCCCAAGACATCGCCTCCCTGCGCAAACCGCCGCCGCCAGTGCCGCCCTTCCCCTGCGTGCTGCCCATCGCGCAGGAAACGCCGCCGCCCCTATCCACCGCTGGCGCCGCCCCTTCCCGTCACCAATTCACCAAGGTGAGGTCCCAAACGGAGCCCCCACACCCTCCACCACCTTCCCCCGCCACCTAATCTCGCCGCCGGCTCGGATCCCGCCCTCGCTGGCCTTGGCCCCTGCCGTGCCGCTCGTCCCTCCCCCCACCACTCCCCTCACGCGCCAGTCTCTGGCGAAGACGGAGAAGGACGGCGCGAGACGACTCAGAAGTGGGATGATCCCGTCCGCTCGTTTTGGCCGAACAGGGTCATCCCGCATCTTCATAGCATATTCCTTTTTTGGGACCGTCCCGTCCCTCGCGACTTCCAACCAAACACCGTCAAATTTGGGATTGTCCCGTCCCGTCCTTGGGACCAAACACACCCTTATAGTCTATAACCCATCAATCTCTTCTTCTTCCTCCCAGAATTTTAACATTTTATAAAAAAAGATTCAATATTTTTTGAAAAATAGTTTAACAAATTCAAAAGACTAAATCCAACATTTTTTAAACAGTACTACATTGAAAAATCGATGCTTGTTTCAACATATTAGCAAAATGGATTCAACATTTTTCAACATAAAGATCAACATTTCGAGAGGGAAATCTTCAACAACAACAATGGAGTTGGCGTCGCATGAGGGTGGGTAGCCAGTGCGCGGTGGCGATGGGAGAGGTGGCCGAGTCGTGCGGTGGGGCGGCGGCGGCACCCCGCGATGCTCCGTTAGCCGCGTGGATGGTGACGGCGGCGGCATGGGGAGGCGAGGTGCATGGTGCTCGAGGCGGCGTGTATGGTGAAGTGGGAGGCAGTGGTAAGGAAGAGAAGTTAGAGTTAGATCGGACGATCAATAATTATTGTACGAATCTAAAAACAATAATTGCGTAACTGCTCTCACTACGAACTTCAACTGCGCGTTCGCTGTCCCTCTTTTTTTTTTTTACTTTGCATGTTTGCCCCCGTTTTTTGAATCCGGATTGGCCGTCTACCCCCATTTCTGGACGCCGTGAGCCGTGACCGAATAAAATCAGAAGAAAAAAGATTGTAAAAGAAAAAAAGGATAGGAAATGACTTCTGTGCCCCTGCCTCTTATCCTTACAGACTGCTCTCCCCTCCAAGCCCTCCCGTGACTGCCTTATCCTCTTCCTCTCACTGGCGGCGGCGGCCGGCGGAAGCACGACGAAGCGGCGTCCGGCGGCAGGGGCCCAGGAGGAGGCGAGCGGCGCGGGGCCGCGGCGCGCCTAGCGGGTGGCGGCCGGCGCTGGGCCGCGGCTCGCCTCGCGGGGGCCGGCCGGCTCAGGGCTGCGGCGCGCCTCGCGAGCGGCGGCCGGCGCTTGACCGTGGCTTGCCACGCGGGTGACGGCCGGCACAGGACGCCGGCGCGCAGGGCCTCAGCGGCCTCGGCTTGCGACGGGAAGCAAAGTGTGGCCATGGAATCGATTGCTCAACAGGATGGGTAAATTCTTCATCCTCAACTTCTGTAATGGCAATTGAATCGATTCGATTTGTAGGGCGATTTGGCTAACTTTGTTGAAGAAAAACTGTGGGGGAGTGATTTGGCTAACTCGAAAGGATGGTAATTAGGTTGTGCTTACTGTAGTGACTGCTGTGATTTGTAGGCTCAATCACAGTGAATTTAAGCTTGTTACTAACATTCGCTCACACTGGAGCTTGCCGGATGGGGGGCCAAAGACATAAAAGGAGGCAATCTCTCGCAAAAGTTGTTGATAGACATAGCTATAGCTTGCTGCAGTTAGTGGATTTCATTGGTGAACACTGTGTGGGGTTTGAAGTAGTACATTTCCTTTTGGCGGTCAGTGGAGGATGCATGTATCGAGATTAAGAGTGATGAAAATCTGTTGCAGTGGTTTGACCTCAACCAAGAGAGTAGAGTTGTGCACATTGATACCCAAATCAATGTCTTTGAGGGTCCATTACAGTTCTCACCCACAAAACGTAGATGTCACCCTGCAGTGAGGAACAAAGTAGTTCAATCTCCTACTCCACCTCCTCTTTTGGATCTTCCTGTTGATCCATCACAGCCCACTCAAGATATGAGAGAGCCCATAAATTAGAGAGCCTCAAACACAAATGAGACAGCCTCAAACACAAATGAGAAGCCCACTAAGAAAGGCAAGAAGCGCAAGAGAAAAGGTGCACATGATGATGGCAAGCTGGTTGGAGTTCATGAGGAGGGCAACTACTCTGGCACTGAATCACTTGCTGCCCTAAGTGACAGTAGCTATGACACTGACTTGGCTGCATCTTCTGACTCTGATTGCTCTGATCCTGAATATGAACGTGATGTCGAAATATTTGATGAGGATGACGAAGATGATAGTTCTGTCTTTTCTTATGATGTTGATGATCCATGTTTTGACATTGGTGTGGTATTCCCTGATGTGAAACAGTGCAAATCAGCATTAACCCAGCATGCAATATTGAATGGTTATGCTTTCCGTACTGTGAAGAAAGACAAGAAACGCTTTCAGGTCAAGTGTTTGAGAGCAGAGGAGGGCTGCAAGTGGACATTTTTTGCATCTACCAGCAGCAAGAAGTACCTTGGATGCAAGGTACGCTAGAATATCAAGTAATCCTTTACAATGCCTTTATTTTTTTCATGTATATTGACATAAAGATCCTTTCTTTTGCTAGGTTAAGAAGAATGGACCAATTCACAAGTGTAGTTCAGTCAACAATTGTGGTGATACAATGGCCACAATTAACTGGGTAGCTGAAAGGGTTGTTGATTGGTTGAAGGACAAGTCAACAAAGGGACCAAAGGAGTTGCAAGCTGCATTGAGGAAGAAGTATTCTATGGAAATTCCATATGACAAGGTTTCCAGGGGCAAAGAGAAGGCTCTTGACATGATATTTGGAAAGTGGGATGACAGTTATGACTTGCTGCCCACATATAGAGCTGAACTACTCAAAATCAGTGCTAGGAAGCATTGTTGAGTTTGACACAGAAAAGCATCAAGGGGACGTGTGTTTCAGGAGATTTTTTTTAGCTCTTAAGCCATGCATTGATGGTTTTTTGGAAGGATGCAGGCCATACATTGCAATAGATGCCACCCACCTAACAGGGAGGTCAAGAGGCCAGTTGGTGGCTGCTGTTGCAATAGACGGGCACAATTGGTTATTTCCTGTTGCTTATGGAGTGATTGAGACTGAGTCAAAGGAAAGCTGGACATGGTTCATCCAGAATTTGAAGGTTGCTATTGGTACACCTATTGGTTTGGTTATTAGCACAGATGCAGGCAAAGGAATTGAGGGGGCTGTGGATGATGTCTATCCAGGAGTGGAGCATAGAGAATGTATGAGGCATTTGTGGAAGAATTTCAAGAAGTTATACTATGGACCATTGTTCAATTATAATATGTGGCCAGCAGCCAAGAGTTACACCATTGAGAAGTTCAATTGGCACATGGCTAGGATACAGGAGAAGTGCCCTGAAGCCATTGCATACTTGGATGAGAATCATCCCTACTTATGGAGTAGAAGCTAATTTTCTGATCATTGCAAGGTAGATTACATCAATAACAACCTCTCTGAATGTTTCAACAACTGGGTGAAAGAAGTGAAAGATCTGCAAATTGTGGAGATGCTTGAAAGATCATCCGTCTTATAGTGTCAAGCATCTCCACAATTTGCAGAGGAGCTCATCATTGAAAGATGTTCAACTAGCCAGATCAACTTGACTTTTTACTCCATTGTTTTGAAGTGCTGGTACAAGTCAAGTTGGAGGAGAAATACCACCATCTGGCAGGGGGAGAGGACGAGGTGTTTCAAGGCTTGCTGCATACTTCAATGCTTAGAAATGACAAGTTATTTCGTCTCATGTAATAATAGTACCTGGCATGCTTTGTATGGCCTACACTGTGTATGTGCATATGACATGGAGACCTGGATATGTGATCTGGGCATGTACTGCCATTATTTTGGTGAGCAAATGTGACGTGGACATGTATGTGCTATTGTATATGCCGATACGGGCATGCAGTGACCACTATTTTGGTATGCTCAAATATGATCTGGGCATTGCATTGTGAAATATTATCCTTAAATATTGATCTCTTCTATGGATTATCATGCCTATGTGATATGGACATGCACGGGGTTTGTACTGTGTATAGGTTGCTAAATTTTATTTCATTTACTTGAACATATGCCGTTGTTTGATTCAAAAATCTCCAAAAATGATACATATACGCAAATCCCTATGGAATAGGGGGTCATTTATGCCAAGGGCATATTTGTCTTTTCATCCTTCACTTAACACTGTTAACCTCGTTTCACAGAATAGGGGCAACTGTATGGTTCGGTTTCAAAAAACGAGGGCAAACATGCAAAGTCCGAAAAATGGGGGCAAACGTGCAGTTGAGGATAAAAACAAGGGCAATTATGCAATTGGCCCAATCCAAAAGCACCGGAAGCTGTATAAGCAACTGGCTTCCGGAAGTCAGATAGGACTGGCGACTTCAACTTACCACACCTCGTGCGGATTCCCTCGTGCGTGGTGTGGTTGTGTGGCAAAGTAGCTCGCCCAGACCCAGGAGTGTATTGCGGGCTCTGAACGAAATTGTATTCGAGGGCCGAGTTTTTCATCCAGATTTGGCCCAAAACCACCTCTCCAGCAAAGGCAGCAAGGGCCAACTCTGTTCCAGGAACGTATATGAAACGGAGGCAGGCAAATAAGCAAATTTGCTATAAACAGCCAACTGATTCTATTTTTTTAAGCTAATCTTGTTGGTCGCAAATTTTTCATCACCATAAGCTTTATACTTTTTTTAAAAAAATTATCGGCTCCAAACATAACTAACCAGAGTCCACAATTGGGCTTGAAGCATAATGCAAGTCGATCTTGAAACAAACTCAATGCGAGCCAATACAGAAATAAACCATAGCCGAACACGAGTACGAGCCGAACACGAATAGGCCCGAAACTGGGAAAAAAATTTGGTGCAGGAGGGATGCAAAGCGCCCTCCGTGCAGCCCTATCCCCGATGTGCGCCGCGTGTCTTCCGAGAAGATCCAATGCCTCGTCTCCATTGCTTTCGGTCGTTCGGCTCCTTCGATCGGCTCGGCTCAGGCCCCTGCACACAGCTCTTTTTCCCTACCCTGCAAGCCGCGGTTGTGACTTTTCCCCTGCTCGTCGTCATTCCCCGTTCCTCATCCTTAACATGGCCGGGCCCGCCGCCGCCGCCGCCGCCATCCGACCAGGGCTCCCCGATGCTCGATTTTGCTCAGGAAGTCCACACGCTACCGCCCTCCTCCTCGCCGTCATCTCGCTCTGCATCCAAGGCCCGCTCGTCGGCTGCAGCAGATGGACTTGCCTCCGGGTCAACGTGCTGAACTTTGACCAGACCGAAGGCGCCAGCATTGCGTAGGACGGGTAGAACACCTGTACAGTCAGGCAATTCAAAGGAGAAAGTGACAACACTATAATACAGTAGAACGTTAACTGATAATCTGTAAATGAAGTTCAGATCGTTAACTATAACACCTTTATGTTTCATGAAGGCTCGTTTCAAGAATTCAAGAATGGACGCTCATGTCTATGTCTACCCGATTCTAAACTTGTGGAATTATGCAGGTTCTCCTGGCCATAAGATCTCAAGGTGGTTAGCTTGCCGCTTTGCTTGCCCAATGTGCCACAGCAGGGACCTGTAGTCTCATCCTGATGATATGATGAATTGAAGGAAGCAGATCATCCTAGATGCGTACAAATAACTACATTAATCAAATAAATTAGCATATGAATGAAAATCACCACTTGTTAGATCCTACACACCCATGTCAAATACAACTAAGAAACAACAAGTTCCATTGTTCCAATTTTGATTGCAATTCGCTCTTGCATCCCAGCTCCCAACCCATCGATGTTTTTTGCGTTTGCTAAAGTTAGGCTAGGAACCACCGGTCAACAAGGAAGTGGTAGCCCTAGCAGACGAGCCGCATGTCCGTTGGTGTCGAGCAACTCCTAGTCTCGACGCTGGGACACGGGCACCGACCACCGGATCTGCACCACGGAGGTACCAGGAACCGCCACCGTGAATGTCCATGGACTGCAGGAAGTGGAGTGCGCAGGAGATGTCCTTCTTCCCGATCGCGGCCTCGAACACGCGCTAGCCTACCGGAGGTCGCAACAGACTACGTATCCAGCAGCGTCAAGACTTAGAACGAGAGCAGGACGGTGCTAAGCCGACTCAAAGAGCCGAGCCGTAGGAGACTAGAGAAACTTCCAGGCACATGTTTTATGTTTTGGGAAAAGCCGACCTGATAATGCGTGCTAATTCCTATTAGATCCTGTGGGAGTCCACGCGGTGCACATCTAAGCAAGGGCTGCACGGAGGGTGGTTTACAGCCCTCCCGGCACGGAATTTTTTTTCACCGAAACTGGTGTATGTACGTTCGCCCTCTCGACCTCCCTTTGACCGTCTGTCAGAAATCGCGCATTGCGTCTCGAAACAGAAGAAAAACAACAAGCGCGTTGCCCACCACCGGATCGGAGCCGCCGAATCGCCGATCATGGAGACGGAGGCAGCCAAGAAGATGAGCGCGGGGGCAACTGATATGGTAGAATCGGAGGAAACCCTAACGCCGCTGCCATCGCAGACGGATGCGTCGCATGATGATGTCGCCCCGCTCAACCTCGTCCACAGGGACCTCCAATGGCCGCCGCTACGACGAGGAGGAAGTCGCCAGCCTCATCACCCGTATCCTCGCCACCCACCCGGGGCCCGGCCGCCGCTTCTCCGCCCATGTCGTCCACCTGCTCCGCCGGCCCGCCACGGTCGACGCCTGGCTCCAGTCCCCGGCGCTCGACGGCCTCGAGGAGCTCGAGTTCGACATCGGGGGGCTCTACGAGGCGGCGCCGGAGCTCCCGCTGCCGGCCTCCGCCTTCAGGTTCTCGGCCACCCTCCGCGTTGCCACCATAGCAAAGTGCCGCTTCCCGGACGACGCGCTCTGCCTCCCCAGCTCCGGCAGCTTGGGCTTGAGGACGTCGGATCTCGGAGGGCGCGCTGCACGGCGTCATCGCAGGATGCCCTGTCCTCGAGTCCCTGCTGCTCACCGGCAGGTCTCGCTTCAGTTGCATTCGCATCAACTCCCAAAGCCTCGTAAGCCTCGGCCTGCGCGTTTACACAGAGGAGCTCATCATTGAAGACGCTCCTTTGCTTGAAAGGCTGCTCCAGCTTGAATTTCGTATTGCCACGCATCTGTCAGTGATCTCGGCACCCAAATGATCTCGGCACCCAAACTGGAGACCTTAGGCTGCCTTTGTGATCTTGATTTCTACTCCAAAATGACGTCCGAGGCCGCAGTAATTCAGGTAGCATTATCTCTCTTTGGTGTCTTTTACTGCAATTTTCATGTGCATATAGAAATTTCAGATTATTTTCATTTTTAGAAATGGCCTAATGTCGTGTTTTGTGTTTGATGAAGGAATTGAGTGCTGCTAGCTCCGTTACGGTGGTGAGTAGCGCCAAGAATTTGGCTATTAATATCCCTTCTCTTAGCATTGATATGTTCGTCGACTTGATGAAATGCTTCCCTTGCTTGGAGAAGCTGTACATCCAGGTGAGAATATTTCATTGGTAGCTGATTGTGTTAACTGTTCAGCTACTCTTGCTTCATCAATAGTACAATTGTATCAAACCTTGGCCTTAAAGTTTTTCTTGTGTCGTTTCCGACGAATAATGTGTCAGAGCGCAAAGATTTGTGGCAAGATGATGTTATCAAAAGCCTTGGCATCCCTCTGAAGACAGTTGCGTTGAGAAAGTATCAAGCCACAATCTCACAACTTAACCTTGCAACATTCTTTGTGTTGAGTGCAAAAATGCTGGAGTTGATGAGATTTGAGGGTCGCCACAGCGGCAAGAGGAAGTTCATTAAAGAGCAGCATATGATGCTTCCGCTGGAGCAGTTTCACTTTACAAGTACTAGATGCGATCACTTTCTTCCGCGTATCAGTCATGTCCGCGATTTGTCTAAAGCTGATCTCTTTAACTGTGATTCAGAGTGAACCTTTTGAGTCTGGGCCGAATTTTGTTTGATAATTCACACACGATTATGTTGCTTCCATAATTTGTTTGCTTCTGCAAGTTATTCTATTCTTGCCTTTTTTTTATTTTGTGTTATGTCTAAAGTAAGATTATTTCTCTTTTTTTATAATTTCTGCAATGAGATTGGGTTGAGTTTTGTTTGATACTTCACACGTGATAGCAAGAGACGGTAAGGTGGGAATATTCATAAATAAATTATAAGATTTTTCCTGATGGTCCTAATGAAATTGCAATTGCTATTCTGAAGTACAGTCGGTGCTAAAATTTGTGGCACTGTGATCTTATCAGATGCTTTGACATCTGCCTCAAGATAGTTGGGTTGAAAAACTATCAAGGGATAAAGTCACAAGTTAACTTCGCGAGATTCTTGTACTGATGTAAAAGTGCTGGAGTCAATGAGATTTGAGGGTGGAGCAGACAACGACAAAATAAGTTTATTGCGGTTGCTTTAGCTTGAGCAAAGGGCATTAAGAGGTATTCGGTTTTACTTTACAGGTAGTACATGCTGCCAATATATTGCACATACTAAGCATGTCGGTGATTTGTATAAAACAAATACCTTTGAACATGGCTTGGTTCATGTCCTGGGTAGTTATTCTTGCCTCCTTGTGTTATGTCTGGACATGATGATTACTTATCTTGCTTAACAATCACATGAGTCTGTGCTCTCAAACTCCAGAAAAGAATTTTATTTAATCCTGCTGTATGTCGGTATGTGGCTCACAATATTGAGGTGCATTTCGATGAACCTTAGCTCGCCTTGCCTCGGTATGTTGAGGGTCATGGAATTCTCAGTGTACAAAAGAACCTAACAAAACCCTCCTCAGGTTAGCAAGCTAGTGTGAATAAGGATAATTCACGTGAAGTAAATATATACACAGTATAGAAGTACCAAGATGCATGTAAATCATCTATTAGACAGGTCACCATTCTCCAGGAAAGAGAACAAAGGCATCCAGTCATCAATAACACATGCTTGTTCTTGTGTAATCGACTAGAAGAGAGTTAGGGTGAGCAATTGGGTAGTAAGAACTCAGAAACTAAAAGACGATTGATAACATAGAGGCCTTGCACTTGAGGAAGAAAGGACAGAGACAAATTAAAACTTGAGCAGCTCAATATGTTAGGACATAATATTTGTAGTTAATCATGATCAATCATGCCTTCCAAGTGGATTAAAGTATATGACATCAAACGGGTTTTCTCTGTACGCATGCTGTCGAAATGAAAAGGAAACCATTTAAAACAGTTCTTGTGTCACAGAAAAATTCAAGAACCTCTCAAAAAAGGAATTCAAGCATGCGCTTCCTCATGTGCAATCGATCAAAATTAGTCCCATCGTGTAGAAATAAAACATCAAAATCTACAACAACATTTGTGTTTCTAAACTTATTATGTTCAAATTCAAAAGGTTGACGAAAAGTTCATGTTTAGCGATAAAAAATTCAAATAAGCCATCTCGCCAATGAACAATAGCAACTCTTTTCTGCTAAAAAAGCAATACCCACACTTTTCGAAAATGGTAAAACTCTCTGATAAGAGGATTATTCGTGGAAATCATATTAGGACTCAAGGACAGATAAATCACCGCCTGGCTGACGCTACCTGACAGCGACCAAATGAGTAAACCATCTCATGTTAGGCCAACTCCTCTACTTACCACCAAAAGCTCCTTCCCAAGCATTCGCATGTTGGTAGGTGCATCAAACGCCAAACCACATCCAACACTCTGTTCGCCGCTTCAAAACCCACGAACTGATCACCGTCCCGAACCTCCAAACCTGCCCATGCAAATCGAGTCAAGCCGCGGTAAACTACTAGTAGCACCGGCCGGGCGGCCGGCAGATCACCGCACCTCACCGTTTAAAGAAGGCATTCCCCGCTAGTTGATCGCCGCCCTCGACCTCGAGAAACAGAGCCTTTGCAAGACCGACCAGCAACCGACGGCAATGGCTCGCGAGAGGAAGCCGCTGGCCGTGGCCCTTGCCGTGGCGCTGCTCCTGGTGGGGCTGTGCCGCGGCGACGTGGTGCAGTTCATCTTCGGCGACTCGCTGTCGGACGTGGGCAACAACAACTACCTGACCAAGAGCCTCGCCCGCGCCGCGACGCCGTGGTACGGCATCGACTTCGGCCGCGGCATGCCCAACGGCAGGTTCTGCAACGGCCGCACCGTCGCCGACATCGTCGGCGACAAGATGGGCCTCCCGCGCCCCCCAGCGTTCCTCGACCCCTCGCTGGACGCCGACACCATCTTCAAGAACGGCGTCAACTACGCCTCCGGCGGCGGCGGCATCCTCAACGAGACGTCCTCCCTCTTCGTAAGCCGCCCATTCTTTTATCTAGAATCAAATTAAACTTGGTTTAACGACATATTCGCGAGGCTGTTCTCCGTTAACCCAAAAAAGTGTTTGCAGATCCAGAGGTTCTCGCTGTACAAGCAGATCGAGCTGTTCCAGGGCACGCAGGCGTTCATGCGCGAGAAGATCGGCGGCGCGGCGGCGGACAAGTTCTTCGGCGAGGGCCAGTACGTGGTGGCCATGGGCGCCAACGACTTCATCAACAACTACCTCCTCCCGGTCTACTCCGACTCGTGGACCTACAACGGCGACACCTTCGTGAAGCACATGGTGAGCACCCTGGAGGCCCAGCTGAGGCTCCTCTACGCGCTGGGCGCCCGGCGGCTCACCTTCTTCGGGCTGGGCCCCATGGGTTGCATCCCGCTGCAGCGCTACCTGACCTCCTCCGGCGGGTGCCAGGAGTCAACGAACAAGCTCGCCAAGAACTTCAACACGCAGGCGGGCGCGCTGGTGGCGCGGCTGTCGGCGTCGCTGCCCAACGCGACGTTCCGGTTCGGGGAGGCGTACGACTACTTCCAGGACATCATCGACCGGCCCTACATGTACGGGTTCAACAACTCGCGGGCGCCATGCTGCACGCTAGGGAGGATACGGCCCACGCTCACCTGCACGCCGCTGTCCACGCTGTGCAAGGACCGGAGCAAGTACGTGTTCTGGGACGAGTACCACCCCACGGACAAGGCCAACGAGCTCATCGCGCTCGAGACGCTCAGGAAGCTCAACATCACCGTCGTCAGCAACGGCACGTCCAGCTAGCGATCGAGCGGATGGGTCATGGACGACGACGAGCGAATGGGCATATGCGTTTCTGTGTGTTTTATCTGTATAAATAAGTTGAAGAGAGTAAATTCATTGCAAGGAGCAGATTACACACATGTGTATGGATGTAAGCATAGAAACAAATTTTGTACACTCTCTCTGGTCAATTTAAGATTGTCCAGCAGGCAGGTCATGTATGAACCTAGCTGGGAAGCGTGGGAAGGAAACTTCGGAGCTTTTGGTGGGCAGGTAGACTTGGTACAGGAGTTGACCTAACAAATTTAGAATATGCTTTTTCGTTGCATTTGCTTCTGCTTGATATTTCTTTGGGTCTGTCTCCTCATCAGGTGACTAATGGGTTGCATTTCCGTCAGTCACATGTATCAGCCATCCGATTGTTGATGAACTACCCAGATCACTTCCCAGTATTTCCCACCAAAACTTGTGGGAACCAAGCTAATGGATGGACCTGCATTTTGTCAGTTACGGACCCGTATAAGTAGCCTAGCGCGTTTGCCTGTACTACTATGTCGAGCTGTCTGTCCAGCAGGACTAATTTGGCAGCTGTTACAGCTAAAATATCAAGCCCCATTAACTGTATATTGACGTTAAAATTTTGAAAATTCCAAAGAACAAAAATTGGCGCCCATAAGCTGTCTGTTCAACGTTCATTCCGCAAAATTCTGAAGTACAAAAAATTGGCACTCAGTTCCTGTCTGTTAACAGAAAATTTTTAAAAAGTCTAATGTACAAATTCTAACGTACTCGTTTCCTGCCAGCTCTTACAAATTGTGATGCCGTATAAGTGCTTTGACCACCCCTGAACCATTCAAAGGTCTCTGACAGACCTGTACATTAACAATAATTCCCTTGGGAAAATGTTCATATCTATACACACAATACTGTCATCCTAAAGTGTCCAAAAATCTCGTGCAGGAACTAAAGTTGTAGGAGCATATACATCTGAAAAACACAACCAAGAACTATATATAAGAGCCTGTTATTCTTCAACAAATGGAATGATCAGCAACAAATTACTAACCTGCATGTAAACAAGCTCAATGGTCCCACCATTTTCTGCTGGTAACATTGTAAAGACTTCAAGAGTCCGACAATCTATATGAAGCACACAATCATAAGAAATTTGAGGTTAGTTACAAACAAAACGTCAACTTCGGACTAGTTCTAGCATTATACATTCAAAACAACTTCTATGTGTATCCATGGAAATCAGCAACAGATAAAACATTTTAAATGTATTCCCATGGAAACTAAAAATAGAAAAAATTTCAAGTAATATAAAGTTCTGAACAAAGTGATGAACAATAAGTTGGAACATTGCACTCTACCGTGCCAACAAGAGCAATAGATCGACAAGACTAAATTAGTAAGATCTACCAAGGCAACATTACAGTACATTGAAGAGTGTATTTAACTCATCAATGCGGGGACATACAAGTGGAAAATGCTCCAAAAAACCAATACTCTTATGCAAGCCATACAGTAAAATTACTAGAGATATACAACCTATAAGATTTAACCAAGCAGACTGTATTTTTTGTTGCTACAACATATTCGACATGTCAACACATTGCTAATTGCTGAACAAAGATGCAAGCATCCAAAAACAATACATATCATATCTAGGAGCTGCAGTAGACGCAGAGAGAGTGGGGTACAATCAGAATCAAGCTTGGAAGGAAGACCTTATAATAAAGCTTGGAAGGAAGACTTACTGTATGAGCCTTCTTCAAAACCAATACTAAAAATCCATGTCACTTGCTGCTGACAAGATCAGTAATAATGGGCATGGCATGACATTGAGTGGAGCAGATAGCTAGTTAGTGGCCTGTGGGACTGGAAGTAAAGCGAAAGATGCATGTAGCCCGCGGCTTTGTCAACATATCTGAAAAAGGGATCAAGAATATGTCAGTTGAATCATCAAAAGGACAGATCCGCAGACCTGCAGAGATGAGCATGCATGTGTGATGTTCTGGAATGCCAAGGAGGAGAAGAAACATGCTTAATTCAGTTGCTCAAAAAACAGATCAGGTGCTCCGTTTAGTAACAAGGCACTCGAAAAACAGACAAGATTAGCTAGCTCACTTTATCATGAAAATAGAAGTCCCAACCAGATCTGACAAATCTGACAAATCGAGTGTTTTGGCAAATCTGACAAATCGAGTGTTTTGGCAGCTGCCGCCACTGGATTATCACAAGCACCTGATTTAGATTTGATGGCTAAAATTTGTGCACATCTAATTTACTATTTGAGACACAGAATTCACAAACAAAACTTAAATAATCAGTCATACAAATTAATATAGAGAATTGAAGCATAAAATTGGCAGACAACTTAAATGATCGAAGGATAAAGCATACTGTGAAATAACCAAATTCAAATATTACGAACTGGAATTGCAGTTTGAGAGTAACATTACAGAGCCTAGTAGCCAACTAGGCTGTGCTTGATAAACTGTGGCTGGATGAAACCGCTAAAGACCATGACACAAGAAAAGAAGATATAGAGATAAAAACAGCTGGTAGCAGTTGATATGTGAACAGCAATTGATCTGCAAATGATGGAATATAGAGTTAGAACATAAGTTGAAGAACACATCATAAGTTACATGTTAGGAAGTTTAATGACATATAATTTTCTAGTGTAATAAAAGTAACACAACCATGTAACTGAAACTAAATGATAGAATCCGTATGGAAAAAAACTAAGACTGAGACAACAATAATAACCAAATAATAACCATGTAACAGCTAAACTGGAAAGGAGATAAAAACAGCCACTAGCAGCTGATCCATGGACATCAATTGATTTGCAAACGATGCAATCAGATGAACTAATCAACACAAGGCTAGCAGAATAACAGTGAAATATGTATTTCCATGTCATTTAATAATGTAAGCACTCCTATTGTATGCATATAGCATATTCAGATACAACAATGGAACACATAGATGACAGAATAAAAGTTATTAGGTGCAAACATCCACATCAATAAGAACTCAACATATCCACTTCTAAAAAACAACGAGGCCTATGTATCTAATACTACAACACTACTTTTGATGAAGTAAAACTTAGCAACAAGAAAGCCTCTAGAGCCAAATAAAATTTCACAGAAAAACATATCTGATCACATTAATGATATGGACAAAAAATAAGCTATATATAGCAGACAAAAAATAGGTATTCCACGTATATGAATAAAACCCGAAATGTGTTCCAAAAATCATTGAAACTTTGAAATTACTTAAAAATACATGTGACACCCATGCAAGTTAGGTGTCATTAGCTAATGTAATATGAGTAATGCCATCATGTATCTTATCCTAAATATGTAGGTTGCATGTAGGAGACAAATGAATACAGCATAAGAAACCAAGTTAGTTGAAGGGAACATCGAGTACGTCGAAAATGGAAAGAAAATAAATTATAAGTAAAATAAATGATTATCATTAGCAGTCTAAGAGATAAAAAAATTGAGCTATTGACCTAAATTATTTAGAGAAATGTACGTATTACCAAATTGATATAGGAATTGTGTAGATGGGAAAAAAGTTCATTAACTCACGGGCTAAATCTGACTGGCCATCGAAAACAAAGGGATTAAAATCAAAATACACAGAAAACACCACCCATCTGTCGAGGATAGATCCCAAGGAAGGAAGAAGACAAACTACTACTAGGATTCCTCTGTAATCCTACTAGGACTCATACCATGTAATCCTACTGGTAATTCTGCCCCCTGAGTATATAAAGGAGGGCAGGAGTCCCTAGATCGGTAGGCGAAGACCTCATAGAACCACAACAGAGGATCAAATCCTCAACACCAAACAACACCCAAGCGCATGGCGCAATATATAACACTCCAAACAGAATGTAGGATATTACGCTATTCTGACGGCCCGAACCAGTATAAATATGTGTCTTGTGTCCTCGCTTTTACCTTCCAGTTCTAGATCCGGCGACCCCCCACCAACCAAACTACTACATCGGGATATCCTCGGTAGGTTGCCAGGTATAAAATACCAACATCTAGCACGCAAGGCAGGGACGATCATCAAGATTATCGGGCGAACTTAAAGGACCTCATCATCCTTATCATCAAGATCAATTTACTCGGTGTGGTGTGTTGACACTCCGTGCAGATGAATCGGCAGATCAATTCATTAATTTCGAGATGGGAGCGGACAAAATCTATGTCCATCGCCAGCAAATTAGCCGCCATCATAGTCGGTAGGAAAAGAAAAAAATTCACATATGGAGCGAAGTGACTCCGCGCATGTTCTAGCGGTCACCAGTTCGTTGCTACCTCAGTTTCCTAAGCGGAATCGCCTAGTTTCCTTTTCCGACTCCATCTTCTAGTCGAAGTCACCAGGCCACAAGGAAATTGCCTCCAAGTTGCCGAGTGCCTGAGTCCCATACGAAAACGGTGAAGGCCAATTAAGGGTCTGTTTGGTTCCTCTTGCTAAACTTTAGTTGCTAAAAGTTGCTAAACTTTAGCTGCTAAACTTTAGCTGCTAAACTTTAGCCAAAAATGTTTGGATACTCTTGCTAAAAAGGTATTTAATGAGCTGTAAAAGGACCTATGTACCCTTATTAAAGGTACGCAGGAGGGGGGAGACAAGCAATAAATAAGGGGTATATGTTGTCCAGCCCACCTAAACTTTAGCAACTCAACTGTAGCAAGTTTTAGCAAGGGTGTTTGGCAGTTTAGCAGCTAAAAGTTGCTAAACTTTAGCAACTAAAGTTTAGCAAGGTGGAAGTAAACACCCCCTAAAATTCACACGGATCAAGGAGGAAAAGCATCCACTGCTACGAAATAAACATCAAGGCGGCTAAGCTACCACCGATGGACATCAATTTATTGGATCTCGTCAAAAGCACACGCAAGGTGTATGCGGCCTGCATGTTCTTTGATTGGGCTATACAGTGCCCTAATAATCACCGACCAAGCGCCAGGCAGCATGCATCACCATACCAACAAGATTACAAGCGCCGAAGCTCCGACAACAACCACTTCGAGTACTTAGGCTCGACCTGACAAACTAGTCGGGAACAAGTCTGGCAAGATCAGGAACTAGTCGGGAACCTAACTATTCCGACTAGTCGGCTTCATCAACACCTGTCTGGCTTCACGACAACCACCACGGCTTCGTCGACAATCGTTCATGAATCAAACTAATTCACTTTTTTAATTATTTTATATAATTTTTCTGGCTTGTTTTTCGCATGCAGGGCAACACACCGAGTACTTATTTGTGTATGCCTCTCGAAGGGAATTACCCTCTAGGGCTACACTTTGCCAATTATTCCTAAGGCATGTTAACCGCCAGCCACGAGCTTGGTACACCGAATTATGGAGGCTATCACCACGGGTTTGGTGTACCGAGTTTCGTAAGTTCCGCCACAAGCTTGGTACACCAAATTAGAAGGCTCTGCCATGAAATTTGGTGCACTGAGTGTGGAGGCTCGTAGCAGCTACACCCTAAGGAGGCACAAATCCTATGCGCAGCAATACGCACTCTCTTCGCCAAAAGGCAGAAAAGTCTCAATGACTACTTTACGCACAATCGCGCTCTCTTTTTATTGCAACGTCAACTACTTATTTTTGTTGTCTTCTCTTAGCGGTCACTAATCTCCTCAAGCAGAACACTCCTTAATTCATGATAGCCTTGGATTTTCTATCATGCCTAAACACTAGGACGCGAGAAAAATATCTCCGTAGCAGCAGTGCCAGTACGCATACACAAGATAAAGATCTCACACACAGTGACAATGGCTAAATAGGGACTGGGAGCCTAAACGTAATAGGCTAACTACTCGGGAGAAATATGGTCAAAACAAGAGCATGAGACATAACATTTATATTATATTCATCATTGAATAAATTTCTGCAGTTCCAAATACTACAAATATGCTACATAATGTATGCATTTCTTATTTCAGGTAAAGTTTTGGCGATGACTCTCCAGGACGCTCAGCGTACTTATAATGGCTCCGCTACCTCCCAGGCTCAGGGGCTAAGCGTCAATTACTACTCGGAATATCTCCAGTGGCACAGCTAGCTTCCAAACTCAGGGGCTAAAGCGCCAATTACTACTCGACGTGGCTCCTACGGTTCACCTAGCGCATAAGATCGGGGGCTGGATGCTGCAAAACTACTCGGATGATGGCTTGTGCGAAGACTAAAGACCCTCGGATTGATTAATTAATCATTCCAAGGTCGAGGGCTGATAAGCTACACCAAACAATTAATTTTTTCAAGATGAAAGAAGAAGATTTAAGATTTTATTGACCCTCACCTGATTCTTCAATTCAACCTAAGGCTTGGGGTCTACTCCATCTGGAGTGCGACTTCCGCCGCCCTCCATGTCACATTCCAAAGATGAAGATTACAAAATCAAGACGATCAAGTATTGAGCACACCATAGCCTCATGGTAGCTTTGAGGAACTTTGAAGATTCAGCCAGACAAAGTACTCGAAGAGCACCAAAACTACTCGGCGAGGATCTGAAAAGTACTCAAGGCTGCTGCATTTGACTATGAAGCGCTCGGGGGCTTGTCGGGGATAGATCCCCAGTACCTGCAAGGAAGGAAGAAGACAGACTCCTACTAGGATTCCTCTATAATCCTATCAGGACTCATACCATGTAATCTTACTAGAACTCCTACCTTGTAACCGACTAGTAATCCCGCACCCTATGTATATAAAGGAGGGTAGGGGTTCCTAGATCGGTAGGCAAAGACCTCATAGAACCATAATAGAGGACCAAATCCTCAACACTAGACAACACCTAAGCGCAGGGTGCAATTTACAACACTCCAAACAGGACGTAGGATATTACGCTACTCTGACGGCCCGAACCTGTATAAATATGTATCTTGTATCCTCGCTTTTACCATCAAGTTCCAGATCCGATGATCCCCCACCAACCAATCTACTACCTTGGGATACCCTCGGTAGGTTGCCGAGTATAAAACACCGACACCATCTAACCAGCAACAACTTAAAAATTATAATCTTAACAAGGAGGGAGAGGGGGAGGTACCAATCAAATCAGAAAAAGGGCACCAAACAAATTAGGCAATCGACTGCCAAAATCAACATGTGAATCTAGGTAATCACCCATTCCAACCCCAACTAACGATACACTAGTAACCTACAGGAATTCTTGCTCATCTAAGGGCACACAAATCATAAAGACAGTGACAAAAAAAGACAAGTCACAACTCATCGAGCAATAGATATCAGACAGTTAAAGTTCTAGATCTGATAAGAAGAATATAAATGCAGCTAAGAAGATTCTTAAGGTTTCCCAAATATATATATGCTGATTGCATAGATACTTTAGATTAAATTTCTACTAAATGCAAAATATCAGATAGTTAAGGTGGTTAGTGAAACCCCCATATATAAGCAAATTGTTCAGAAATTTCAGATTCCCATAAATATACGAAGATTAATCAAATACAATAGACTTCTTTCCTATGGAATGCATATTACCATACTAATTTGGGTGGTCAATGAAACCCCAGATACAAGAAGATTGCCAAATTAGAAATTTTAAATTCCCACAACTATATGCAAATTAATCAGATAGAAATGATTTTTTCTATGGAATGCAGATTACCAAATTAATTTGGGTAGTCAATGAAACATCCAAATACAAGCAAATTGTGCAGATATTTTAGATTCCCAGAAACTACGGAATGCATACTACCATATGATTGGATGGATTATATATACTTTGTATTTAAATATACATGAGCTGGGTGTACAGTTTACACTAAATACTTAGCACTGGGAAAATGTATATTTTTTTACAAAAGTGCACATGATTTTTTTTGAAATGCAGATTGCAGAATTAGTGGGTTAAGTGAAAACCCCCAAATGCACACAAATTACCTTGCAGAATTGCAGTGGACTTGTAGATTGCAAGTTGAAATGATCAGTCTATAATTAAGAAGAATACAATACGAGTAAATCATCGTGCACAAAAGGAATCATGTTGGAACAACTACACTCGAGTAGAGTGATATTAGATAAATATTACTGCTTACTAACTAGCCAATATGAGAACTTACTACTGCATCACTAAAACCACCGGCCAAACATGCATAGATAGCACCTAGAAGGATTAACCCAAATATGCAAGCATACAATTACTTGTCACTTCACTGTAGCTAGAGACTAAATCGAAAGAACTCATGCTATCGAAAGAAGGTCCTAGCATGTGTAACGGCCAAGCTACTATATTTGATTAATACAAGGGAGGGAGGGAGAGATTCATGCTTGAAAGATTAAACAAAGATAATTGCACTATAGCATGAAAGAGACATTTCAAGACATATGAGTTAGAGCAGAACTAAGATCAAAAGGCTAGCCGGTAAGCAAGTATTAGCACACTGGAATTTTGGAGTAAACAAACAACTGAACTGCACCTTGCAAACCTAATGATGGAACATTGCTGCTTCTCACCTGCTTACCTGCACAAGCTAGTGATAGAAGCTTTGTCAAGTAGCCTGAACATACCTGATGGCTGGCCAATGGAGAAATATAGGTGCAAGCAACTAAATAGGTTAGTGTCGTTACAAAGATGAGCAAGAGCAAAAAAAACAAATTATGTAATCACTGACAGAACAATAACCAAAAGCTGGTGCTGTTGTAGCTGTTGGCTGGTTGAATCACTCCAACGCTGGAGAGTACTTCTGCAAGTGAGATCATTTCGCAGACTGAACAAAGAACAAACAACATGCTAGTTTTGCAAGGAAATTAGTCAAAACACATCGAGTCAAATCCAATCGATTTGAAAATAGAGCCACAAGCTCATATCCTCAAGGATAAACAGACCTGGGAAGAAGAATCCCAAAAGATTAGAATCCAACATTAATTTTGAGAATTTTGGTAAACCCTAGGTGAGGCATAAATTTGAGGAAAATATCAAAATCATGAGGGAAATTGACTAAGTACAACCCATTGCAATAATATAGAGATGAAGCTCATCATAGACAGATATCAATACGGACAAATGGTAGAGCAACCTCACATCCCACCAAGGGGAATGAACCACAAAGACATGAAATGGATACATGAATCTTATTCCAACATAAATGAACAAAGGAATCATCATCCATTGACCAGCGAGTCCTAGTTGCAAAATTGATAGGAGAAATTTCAAAAATTATCATGAAACAAACCTGCCATCACAAACATAAACAAAATCATACCTCATAAATCGAGACAGGAGGAATCGACAATAAATGAGAAATTTAGTGAAGAGGAGCAGGGGGAGGGGGGACAGACCATGAACTTGAATCGAAAACATAGATTACGCAACGAAAACTAAACAGCCAAATCACACCGCAACATACCATGCATACTGCATCCATGAACAATCGCGGCTAGACAAATCGAGACAACGGATATAGAACAACCCCACCAAGCAAAAAGCATACACAAATGCAAGGGCAAAAATTAGTGCAGATAGCTGGGGAAATCGAGCAATCAAGCTTCCCACGGATGAACAACACAAATCAAATACCCGATCTATTGTTCGAAATCACATAAGCGTGAAAAACTCACCAGGATGGCGGAACCCTAGGGGCCCCTCACCTGCTCGCCGAGCTCGACGGGAGAACGGGAAAGGGGAACAAAATCGGAAGGGATGGGAAATACTTCAGCATGATTCAGTAGAGACTGTTAAAGTGGGCCCAGCCATCATCGGAACAAAACAAGCAGCTCGCAGGGACAAGTGGAGCGCCAAGATCAAGTGAGAGAGAAATTGAACGGCCGCCAAATCGAGTGAGCGGAGGCCACAAATCACATGGGTGAGCTATAGCTTTCCTTCTACATATATATTATTATGCATCTAGATAAAAATGACCTACAATTTGGAAATAATGGAGGGAGTAGAAACAAATTTACTCTCTCTGGTCAATTCAAGATTGTCCAGGTCATATATGGACCTAGCTGCAAAGCGAGGGAAGCAGGAGACTCCGGAGCTTTTGGTTGGCAGGTAGACTTGGTAGAGGAGTGACCTAACAACTTTAGACAAAAGATGATTTTTTCCATGGTTGCATTTGCTCCTGCTTGATATTCCTTTTCTTTAACAAAAGACGTCGAAGACGGCGCTGTAACCTGCAAGGATGAGCATAATTAACCAAGATTGAGGAAACGAATCGAAAAACCGGACTGGAACCAAAAATTTCAGTCATAAATTTGGTCAGCGTTCAACTATCTGAATTAAGTTCCGTTAATCCAGTTTCTAGTCTTCATTAACCGAAAAGATCGGGAAAAACTAAGATATCACAGAAGTCCAACAAGCCATACAGCCCAAGCCCAACACCACCTTCAAACTCTCTCTCTACATATATATTTTTCAGTAAACAAACTCTGTATATAAGACATCCATTTTCTTTACCTTATGTCATTTGCATGCCCCCACACCGTCGCCACGGCTTGATCCTCATTTCTTTCATGTCGACCCCGGGCTTGATCCTTTTGTGTTTTGGCCAGGTCTTGCCAGCATGGCATCTAGGACAAGTATATTAGTGTCGTCTAATAGACGATCTCATGCATTGACACGTAATCTTAAGACGACTCAACAATCAAATCGTACAATAAGACAACCGTACAATAGGTTGTCTTATAAGTTGTCTAATAAAACTATATAATTTCTTAATTTGTGCATATGAAAAATAAATATTATAAGTTGCATGGCAACAATAACTTGTACAATGGTTGTTGAGTTGCCTCGTAGTTCTACAATTTAACTTATGAGGTGGTTGTTTCACGAAACAATGATCTCTTTCTCTCTACTCACTCTCTCTCCTCCACATCATCAAAAATCATACGTGGCACATGAGACGAACTATGAAACCACTGACGTGCAGCAATGTCTCAACTTGGAGTCAGAGTTCTACGGTAGGTTGCTGCAAGTAGCGTACCACTCTTAAAAAACCGAAGCATTATCACTCGCCGTAGTCGAATAAACGTCTCAAAAATGTGCTCTCCACTACGGAGGCAAGCGCTACCGTGTGCCAACCAGATCAGGAACGTAGGAAAACTGATAGTACGCGGCTGATCGTTGTTCGTGTGCGGCACCCCTGCCCGAACAGGCGAACAAACCGTCTCCCACCGACCCACCCGCGCGACGGTGCGTTTGCACTGGAGAATATGGGCGTGCAGCTGTGGCGCACCGCTGCCACACGGCCACACCACCGTAGGGACAGGGTCTAAAAAAAGGTTTCCTCTCACGTTTCAGCAGAATGGCTTAACCCCCTTCGATCTCTTTATCAAAAAAAAAACCCTTCGATCTCATCTCATGTTTATCATGCGCCCCGGGCAGTCTGGCTTCCAAGACACGGCCCAACGGTCAGCACGCCACGCTACCCTCTCAGCAAGTGGGGCCCTCTGCAAGCAACCAGGATCGAGAAGGATCAGGAGAACGAACCCCCGGACGGGTCACGCCGTTTTCCGCTCCTCGTATTCGGAAACCCCCGCGGAGCGCACCCGTGCGGCCGACCGGTGGGACCATGCGGCCTCCGGGCCCGCGCGTCATTGGTGGACCACCGCCATTCGCTGCCACTGCAGCCGAAACGCACCCAGGTCGCTCTGCCTGCCCGTGCGCCGGCCGCGTCTTTCCAAAGCGCACCAGGCACACCCCCACGCGCGCGCCGCAGCCGCAAAAGCGCGAGCAAACGACGCGAGGCCGTTCGCTCGCGCGTCCGCCACCACCCCCCACCTCGTGAGTCGCGCGAGCCCGGTGGGCGTCGCCCGTCACCGCCAGCTCGGGGGGCGCTCGCCGTCCGCGCCGCGATCCCTTTTGGCCCCACTCGCCAGCCACCGCAAACAAAGCCACGGCCGCGCGCCCGCCGTACACTCCAACCCCCCTCCTCTACCCTCAGTCCTCACTCCGCCCACTCCTCCACCGCTGCCCGCCCGCCCGCCCGCCCGCGTGCGCCGGCGTCCGACGACGATCGATCCCGCGGCGGTGCCATGTCGTCGGCGGCCGCGTCGGCCGCTCCCTCAGCCTTCATCCTCGCGCCCTCCTCAGCCACCCCGGGGGGCCGCAGGCGGGGCGCCCCGCCGTTCCTCCGTGGGGCGAACCTGAATTTCCCATTCTGGGCGCCGCCGCCGCCACCTCGGGGCGCGACGGTGGTGCGCGCGGAGGCTGGGACCGGAGGCAAGGACGACGCGGCGCGGCCGCCGGAGCGGAGGGGCGACGCCGACGCCAGCAGCAGGCAGCCCCGCGCGCGGCGCAAGGCGGCGGTTAGTTGGTCTCGGTCGACGCCTACCTCCCTGCCCCTCGATATAGGATCGCACTGCTTGCTTTTTTATTTCTGAAACCGACATGTGTCCGCGTGCAGGTCTCCAAACGGAGGGATCCTGTTCAGCCGGTCGGCCGTTACGGCTCCGGGTCCGGGGCGGGGAACGCCGCAGCCACCAGGGGCGCCGCCGCGTCCGGCCGGAACGGCGCGCTGGCGGGCGGCGAAATCAAGTCCATCGTCGCCACGCCGCCGGCGAGCATTGTGAAGTTCGAAGGCCCGGGCTACACCGTGATCCTCCCCGCCCAAGACATAGCGCCGGCGCCGCCCAGGACTGTCGCCCCCTCCTCGAAGCCGCCGTTGCCGCCGTCTGAGGAGGACTTTGTGCCGCCGCCGCCAACTTCCATTCCCAAGCCTGACACCTATGGCAATGCTGAACTTGCAGAGAAGAAACGTGCACAGGCTGATATCGGTGGAGTTCCAAATCCAATTCCACCTCCGACTCAGCCGCCTGTGCCTGAGGTGCAAGAGGCCGCTTGGGATTTCAAGAAATATATCGGTTTTAACGATCCTGCCGAAATGAAGGGTGATACCGGGGCTGATGCAGATGGTGCTGGTTCTTTTGAAAATTACGAGAACGATGATCCTGGGCCTTTGGCCGGGGAGAATGTCATGAACGTGATCGTGGTGGCTGCTGAATGTTCTCCTTGGTGCAAAACAGGCAAGAATAACAGTACTGTTTGTGGTTTCTTCTAGAGCTTCTGTTCATTCCAGAACACCAGGTTGCTTGAATTACTGATGTGAGCCGTCATTGAGTATTATAGGTGGTCTTGGAGATGTTGCGGGAGCTCTGCCCAAGGCTTTGGCAAGAAGAGGGCATCGTGTTATGGTAGTACTCTCAGGCTTCTGTTTTTCATTTGGTTGCCTTTCTCTTTTTTTTCAGCATCTTCAATATTTCATCAGCTGGTAAATGTATGCTTTGATGACTTGAGATGCACATAGTTAGATGTGATGAAATGTAAGGCGGGTTCTGAAAGTGATTTTTCAGTTCTTACGTTGCAAGCATCTGAAACCTTGATCATATATATTATATACAAAGCACTAGCATTACTCCCTTATAGTGGTTTATATTGAAATACTTTGTGCTGCATATATGATCATCTTGTCAGAAACTATTGCTTAAGATAGTGATACAAAAATGAATCATCTTATTATAAATGACTAGAGTATTATGTAACTATAAGATATTGTGATACTTTAAATCAGGTACTCTGAGTAGAGTTAGATGGCTTATCTAACATTTTGGGGGAATGCTTGTTTCAATCTAAGGTTGTGGTACCAAGGTATGGGGACTATGCGGAAGCCTCTGACATGGGAATCGTGAAATATTACAAAGCTGCAGGACAGGTATGTGTAAACCTCTCCCAATCAAATATAGGACATAGAAAATGCCAAGGTCTAAAATCGCAATAGACTCAATTTAATTGGCATTTGTTTTGGCTTGCAGGACTTGGAAGTGAAATATTTCCATGCTTTTATCGATGGAGTAGATTTTGTGTTCATTGATGCGCCTCTCTTCCGGCACCGTCAAGGTGACATATATGGGGGGAATAGACAGGTGAAGTTTCACAATTCACTTTTACTGCACTGGTTATCTAAGATCAAGCCAAAGTGCTTTCAATTGAAATACATTTTTCCCATTTTACTTCAGGAAATTATGAAGCGCATGATTTTGTTCTGCAAGGTTGCTGTTGAGGTACTCCCCTGAACTTTACTGTCATCCATATTGAAAAATTCTGAATTTTATGGATTTCACACTTATCACTAGTTTTCATATACAAATCCAAATCCAAATCCAGCCAAATGTCAAATTATTGGACTGCTAGGCTCATCTTTTGCACCAACGAATAATACTTTCATCTTGACTCTCTATTGTGCATGATAATTTTATTATCTTCATTTCGTTGGCACGTTCCTCCATACACTGTACCTGAATATTATTCTGTTCTATTTGTGACTAAGAACACTGGACTATCTGTTGTGTTCCTCCACAATCTTCAGGTTCCTTGGCACGTTCCATGTGGCGGTGTGTGCTATGGTGATGGCAATTTGGTGTTCATTGCTAACGACTGGCACACTGCACTCCTGCCTGTTTATCTGAAAGCATATTACAGAGACAATGGACAAATGCAGTACACTCGCTCCGTTCTTGTCATACATAACATTGCTCACCAGGTCTTTTCCTTCTCATATCATGATCCTTTTGTACCCTGCCGCTTTTTTTCTTTAGATTTTAAAATGGTTCAGTTACAATCATGGCACATTTAAGGTTACTGAACGATGGCATGCGCTTTTGCAATTTGTCAATCCTTCGTTTCAGATCTTTCAGTCAATTATTGCTTTTGGTCGGTTCTCAACTGGATTTCAGAAATTTCTGGATCCTAATGATTTCCCTCTTGTTTGCAGGGTCGCGGCCCTGTAGCTGAATACCCGTACATGGACCTGCCTGAACACTACCTCCAGCACTTCGAGCTGTACGACCCCGTCGGCGGTGAGCACGCCAACATCTTCGCCGCGGGTCTGAAGATGGCGGACCGGGTGGTCACCGTAAGCCGCGGCTACCTGTGGGAGCTGAAGACGGTGGAAGGCGGGTGGGGCCTCCACGACATCATCCGGTCCAACGACTGGAAGATCAACGGCATCGTGAACGGCATCGACCACCAGGAGTGGAACCCGGAGGTGGACGTGCACCTGCGGTCGGACGGGTACACCAACTACGGCCTCCGGACGCTGGACGCCGGCAAGCGGCAGTGCAAGGCGGCCCTGCAGCGGGAGCTCGGGCTTGAGGTCCGCGACGACGTGCCGCTGCTCGGTTTCATCGGGCGGCTGGACGGGCAGAAGGGCGTGGACATCATCGGGGACGCGATGCCGTGGCTGGCCGGGCAGGACGTGCAGCTGGTGATGCTGGGCGCCGGGCGCGGCGACCTGGAGCGGATGCTGCAGCACTTGGAGCGGATGCACCAAGACAAGGTGCGCGGGTGGGTCGGGTTCTCGGTGCCCATGGCGCACCGGATCACGGCGGGCGCCGACGTGCTGCTGATGCCGTCCCGGTTCGAGCCCTGCGGTCTGAACCAGCTGTACGCGATGGCGTACGGCACCGTCCCCGTGGTGCACGCCGTGGGCGGGCTGCGGGACACGGTGGTGCCCTTCGACCCGTTCGGCGACGCCGGGCTAGGGTGGACGTTCGACCGCGCCGAGCCCAACAAGCTGATCGAGGCGCTCGGGCACTGCCTCGACACGTACCGGAACTACAGGGAGAGCTGGAGGCGCATCCAGGAGCGCGGTATGTCGCAGGACCTTAGCTGGGACCACGCCGCCGAGCTCTACGAGGAGGTCCTCGTCAAGGCCAAGTACCAGTGGTGAACTGAACACCCTCCGCGTCGATCGATCCGTCGGTCGGTAGAGCAACTTCGTTCTGCTTGTGTTGTTTTGATTTAGTTTCTCCGGCTTTGATCCATTGTACATTCCGCATTCATCGGTCTCGGTGAAGAGCTTCGTATGCAACGCCGCGGTGGTGTGGCCATACAGGGGGGAAAGACAGAGATAGTATGGTAGAATGGTAGTGGGTTGAGCTGTGTGCTTTCGACTGGGTTCGTACATCGTAGAGCAGTAGTGGATGTTGTGTGGAAGTATGCATTTCTACAGATTTGGGATGCCAACTTAATAAGTGTAGACGTGTAGCTACTAGCCTGCTATATCAGTCGATACAGTGTTACTTCTTGAAAGTGACGGCTCGCTGTTGTCATATCTTATGGAGTGATGGATGATTATGGGATATGGTGCGGTACTGTACATCAACGCTTAGTATACTAACTACTCTGTCCAACCTGCAGAAACATGAGAATTGTAGAGGTTCAGACAGGCCTTATTCTATTTTTTTTGAACGAACGGGCACGAGACAGTGCCTATTTCATTGAGATAGTGGAAAAGTTGTGGAAGTTACAAGGAAATTACAGAATAACACGTAGCGCTATTATTCTCGTGATAAAAGGACGCTAAGGCTTTCGCCCCTGCTAATATCCAGGTGCCTGCTTCCTCTTTGATTTTTGCCAACATTGAAGTTATTGCCATCTCTTGATGATTAAAAATGTGTCGATTTCGCTCCTTCCAGAGTTCCCATATTATTAGCAGGCCCATAGAGGCAATTCCTTTTCGTGGTGCTTCAGTCCTTGTCGTCATATTGATCCACCAGTCGAGGGCATTGTCGGTTGGGCGCCATTCCGAGGGTTGTATGCTGGGTTGTGAAGCCCAATTGGCAACATGGCTCCATAGACGCCTTGTGTATCTGCATTGGACCAGGATGTGATGTGCTGTTTCTTGCTGTCCTCGGCATAAAGGACAGGTTGGTGAGTGAGGCCATCCTCGTCGCGCTAGTCGATCAGCTGTCCATACTCGGTCGTGTAGTATCAACCACGCGAAGAATTTGCATTTCGGTGGCGCCCAACTTTTCCATATTGTTTTGCTGTGTGGTGCTTTAGTGGAGCCTAGAAACTGCGCCCTGTACGCTGATGCCGCTGAATACTGTCCGTTTTGTGTGAATTTCCAACGTATTGTGTCTTCTTGTAGTTCTTGCAGTGTTACTGGCGCTAATAATCGCCATAAAGAGATGAATTCTTGCAAGTGTTGTGTTGTCAGTCCGGCATGGATGTTAATGTCCGTCACCCAGCTATTATTGTGTAGGGCTTCTGCTAGTTTTTTATGTTTCCCCCTGGATAGTTCATATATGTTGGGCGCAATGTCCTTTGGTCTGATGCCCCGTTGCCAGGCTGAGTGCCAGAAACTTGTTTTGCGTCCATTGCCCACAGTGATAGTTGTGCAAGCTGCGAATAAAAGTTGGTCAGAGTCATCACATGGGGTACCCATTCCTGTCCATGTTTTCCCCGGGGATCCCCATTCGTGCCAAAGCCAGCGCAATCGCAAGGCTCTAGCAAAATTGGTGAGATTCAACACTCCTAGTCCGCCGTTTTCTTTTGGTAAGCAGGATTTTGTCCAATTGACCTTGCATTTGCCACCTGTCAGCATGCTACTACCCGCCCAAACAAACCGTTTCCTGATTTTGTCGATTTCTTCCATTACTTCTCGTGGAGGTTTTAAGACTGTTAGTAGATATAACGGTTGTGCCGAGAGGACGGCTTTGGTGAGGCAGACTCGGCCTGCTTGTGTAATGTTGCGATTGTGCCATCCAGAAAGCTTTTTAGCTGCTTTGTCTATTAGTGGCTGAAAGTCCACTCTCCGTAGACGTCTTATCGCAAGTGGGAGGCCAAGGTATTTTAGCGGGAAGCTTGTACGAGTGATCGGCCATTCAGAGAGGGTTTCATCAAGGTCCACGTTATTGCAACTAATAGGTGCCACTGTTGTCTTTTGCAGATTTGTTTTTAGTCCTGTGGCCTCGCCGAATAGCTGCAGTAGTTTCGTGACATTTGTGACGTCTGCCTGGGCTGGCTTTAGGAAGATGACCGCGTCGTCCGCGTACATCGAGATGCTGGTGCGTGGAGTACGTCCACCTATCTTGTTGAGCAGCCCCATGGCCGTCGCCATGTGTATGAATTGGTACAGTGGATCTATCGCCAGGATGAAGAGGAAGGGGGATAGTGGGTCGCCTTGTCGTAGTCCTCGCCCATGCATTAGACAGGCCTTATTCTAGGGCTAAACTTAAAAATATGCCTTCACATTTGTGTCCATTGCTACTGTCTGACTGTCTCGTCTAGAACTATGGGCCTTTTGCATTTTGTTTACTGAATTATTGCTTTCCATCACGTCCAGCAAATACAAATTACTGCTTTAGCAGATAGGACTACAGGAGAGCATCCATGCCGAGTCGATGACTCGAACCCGAACTTAGTGTGCTCTTATTATCATTAGATAGAGTTCTGATCTATTGACAAATTAATGTAAGATTGGTGCAACTTGTTAAAACACTGACTATATGCGTGTGCAGAACATACATTGCCAACGAGGGGTTGGTTGCTCGGTTTGCTAGGCCTAGGATGCAATGGCCAATGGCATCATATAGAAATTTATCTCATGCTGCCTCCCGTTATTAAAAGATGACGTTTTGTAGACAAGTAAATCAGGCGGAGAACAAATTTGTTTTCCTAAAAACTTCATTTGAAAGATTTCTTATCGTGAAAGTTTGGCAGAGCTGGTTTTAGACAAAAGAGATGATGATTAAACCCCAAAGATTTTATCTACTCCCCCATTTCAATTTTCAATTTGCAGGTCGTTTTAACTTTTCTGGATACAAAGACTTGGCTATGTACATAGATGTAACCTATATGTAGAAGTATAACAAAAAAATATGTATTTAGAAAAGTCAAAGTAACCTACAATTTGGGACGGATGGTGTAAAAGCACGGTGTATAACTCAATGTCCAGTTGTGATTCTTGCTGCTATGTTACGACTGCAGCTGCAGCCTCAGTAACTCTAGTTCGTGTAGTTTTAGAAGGCTAGTTATTGCAGCCGCAGCTGTAACAATCTCAGCCGAACAGCTTGTAAATTTCCAAAGACAATCTCATTAGCTAGATGGACAAGAGAATTGTTCCTGTAACCGTGTGCATCAATAATGCACGTTTGTACGTGTACCTCGAGTCCCATCCGCATGTTCATCGCGCTCATGCCACGTGCACGCACGGATGCGTCCGGTTGAATTGTGCCGCGCCCCCGTGCCTGATCCAACTATATCCAAATTCGAGAGGTGTGGTCGCTTCGAGCTGCCTGTCCTGTAGGCTGTAGCAGAGCACGCGAAACACGACGAGGGGAGCATCCAAAACGCTGGCGGGAGGGAAAGCTATCACGCGGCCGGCGCGTCTTCATCGTGGCCGGCCGGCCGCGGTGGGCCGCGGCTACGACGGGGACACTTCGGCGGGCGGCAGGCAAAGCCAACCTCACCGAACGAACGAATCCCTCCGCGTCCACCTCCGGGACGTTCGCTTTTGGCATTTCCCTTGACCCTTGGGCTGTTGATGGGCTAGTGAGCTAGTAGTACGTACGATAGTGACAGGTGGGCCGTAGATAAAGGCTGGAACGTGATGCCCAGTAGCCCACCGGAACGTGATGCACCGGAACGTGATGCTGAAGAGAGAAGCTTGCGGTGTACGCACCAGTCAGCTCCTGAGCTAGTAGTACGGTGGTAGCGGTACCCCCACAGCACTGACATGTGAAGTCCGGTGTAACGCTGGTCCCACATGTCAGTGATTCAAGCTGCAGTGAAGCCAGCGGACCATCAGACTATCAGAGCGGCTGCCTCGTGAGCACCAGTACTCCACCGGTCCACTGCCTCATCACTGGGTTATAAGCCAGTGCGAAAGCGTCCTCCCGCACCGACGCGACCCGCGAAAAGCAACGTCGCCCCCCCAACCCAAAAGCTGCAGGCCCGCGCAGGGGGAGAGGGCGGGCAGGCGGACGCACGGGCGGGAATGGCTGGCGCACCGGCGGGGGCCTCCTTGGCCGCGGTGGCAGCGGGGTGGCTCGACCTCGACGGGTCGACGTCGACGACGGCGACGACCCTGCTCCTTCGCCGGTGGTGGTGGCCGCCGCTGCCGCCGTCGGGCGCCGCCGAGGCGCTGCGGGCCGCGTGGGACGTGGCGCGAGCGGCGGCCGTGGCGCCGGCGCTGGCGGCCGCGTCGTGGGCGTGCCTGGCCCTGTCGGCCATGCTGCTCGCCGACGCCGTGTTCCTGGCCGCCGCCAGCCTCCTCGCGCCGCGTGGGCGGTACCGGGCGGCGGGCCCCGCCGCCGCCGCCGAGGAGGACGGGGACGAGGAGGCGAGCGGCCGCGCCGTCGGCGGCGGCGGCTACCCCATGGTGCTCATCCAAATCCCCATGTACAACGAGCGGGAGGTGCGCGCGCATTTGATTTACTCGCTGCTCGGCGTATACAAATACAGCTACGCAATGCGATGGATTTATACGGTTTTCGTGCGTATAATACGCTCCGTTTCCTTTTTGTTTGGGCGCGCGCGGGACGCAGGTGTACAAGCTTTCCATTGGAGCAGCGTGCAGGCTGGCATGGCCGTCCGATAGGGTCATCGTACAGGTTCTCGACGATTCCACCGATCCAACGATCAAGGTGAGTTTGAATCTTCTCGCCCTTAGCCGCGCTGCCCTCCTCAAAGATCACATTTCTAGTGTGTTCTCAACAGGATCTGGTGGAGCTTGAATGCAAGTTTTGGGCTAACAAAGGCAAAAACGTGAAATACGAGGTGAGGAACAATCGGAAAGGGTACAAGGCCGGTGCACTGAAGCAAGGGATGCTGTATGACTACGTTCAGCAGTGTGATTTCGTCGCTGTGTTCGACGCTGATTTCCAACCGGAACCTGACTTCCTCGTGAGGACCGTCCCGTATCTCGTGCATAATCCACGGATTGCACTTGTGCAAGCCCGATGGGAATTTGGTAAGCATGGAAAACACTCGACTCTAGCTACCTTGCTGAGTAGGCTGCATCTATCTGATGCTCTCTTGTTCCAATTGACAGGAACTTGCTGACTGGCATTTCGGGACGGTTTTTGCAGTTAATCCCAATGAATTCCTTATGACGAGGATACAAAAGATGACATTAGACTATCACTTCAAAGTAGAGCAGGAAGCAGGTTCATCCACGTTTGCCTTTTTTGGTTTTAACGGTATAAGAGGAAAATCTCTCAGCCAGAATTCAGTCATACGTGGTAATTCTGTAGGATTATAACATATTTAACTTCAGGAACGGCTGGTGTCTGGAGAATTTCTTCCATTAAGGAAGCCGGTGGCTGGGAGGATCGAACCACAGTAGAAGACATGGATTTAGCAGTCAGAGCAGGTCTCAAAGGATGGAAATTCATCTATGTCGGAGATGTTAAGGTAAGAAAGTACTAATGCCCTCATTAGATTCAATTTTCTAGTCACATTTTCGTCCACAACTCTACTTTCAAGTATGCCTTGAGAGGAACTTACTGTTGAAATCATAGGTCAAAAGTGAACTGCCAAGCAATCTGAAGGCGTATCGCCGTCAGCAACATCGGTGGACGTGCGGGGCAGCAAATTTATTCAGGAAGACGGGTGCAGAGATAATTCTGACTAAGGTAAATTTGCTTATTATACTCTAGTAGCCGCGTTGTGCATTTTAGAGATAAGGTAAATTTTCTTGACTAGTGGTAAGCATGAGTACAATAAGCACCATTCCATTTTTAACTGATACTCAGATGAAAACAGAGTATCAGTTTTCTGCTTGAGTGGGTGATCCGACCATTCCATTGCAGCATTGCCGTGTTTCCTTTAACCAGGCAGCATTGCTGCCTGTTTCACTTGTGATTTTTACCTGATGCCGTCTAAATCCTGGAGCAGGAGGTGTCGTTGTGGAGGAAGCTTTATTTGATCTATAGCTTCTTTTTCATTAGGAAGGTTGTTGCCCATGTGGTACCTTTCATGCTCTATTGTGTAGTAATCCCGCTGTCAGTCCTGATTCCTGAGGTCACAGTTCCTGTATGGGGGGTGGTTTATATCCCAACAACAATAACACTTCTCTACGCAATCAGAAATCCAAGGTTTGTATCTTCAAGAGCTATCTCACACCAGATAGGATGTTTGTTATTGTTTCTAACACCTGGTTTGCCTTCAGTTCGCTCCACTTCATACCATTCTGGATCCTCTTTGAGAATGTCATGTCTTTTCACCGGACGAAGGCGGCAGTCATCGGTTTGCTCGAGCTTGGGAGCGTAAACGAGTGGGTTGTCACAGAGAAGCTTGGTAATTCAAGCTGCACCAAGCCTGTGCCGCAAATACTTGAAAAGCCTCCCTGCAGGTCTTGGGACAGGTAGCATGGGCGTTTTGTATATGGTTCCTGAGAAATTTCATCAAGATTTAGCTTTAACTGACTCTAATTTCTGCATCCTTCGTGCTCGTTGCAGATGCACCATGTCAGAGATTTTGGTTGCCATTTTTCTCTTCTTTTGCGCGACCTACAACTTGGTTTACGGAGGCGATTTCTATTTCGTTTACATATATTTACAGGCTATAACATTTCTTATTGTTGGCACCGGTTTCTGCGGAACATCCAACTCATAGCGGTATATATAACTGTTAGGACTGATCCAACGGAAGAAATTGTCAAGTTCGATCATGAACTCGTGATGACTAATAACTTCATTGCACTGTCAGGCATACCGTGAAAGCATGGATGCTGTTTTCTCTCTCTATTTTTCTTCTTCTGGAAAAGGCCTGTAGGAATTTACTATGTAGCATGTGATTTTCCAATGTCTATGTGCCGTATGTATTTTAATTGTCATTGTATATGTTGCACGTTGGACACAAGATAACTCTGGATGTTATGATAATTCTTTTAAGCCACTACAATCTAGCTGGCATGGAAGTTTTGAAATGAGTAACGTTGACGATAGTAATCATACCACACACAAGGTGGCATGATAAGAATATATGAAATGGCACATATATCTGGTGTAAATTAGAACTCCATTATTCGTACAAGTCATCTTGAGTAGGAGGACAAGATAACTGTGGATGTTCTGAACTTATGATAATTCTGTCAAGGCACTGCACTCTAGTTGTCATGACAAGATCGAAGTGTTGAAATGAGTAACGTTGACGGTAGTAGTCACACAACAAGGTGACATGATAAGAGATATGAAATGGCACATATTTTTTTTCTTTGGCGTGACAACGTTGCTTTGTCGTATGACCCACCCACGACACCAAAGGGCACTGCCATGACGAAGATGGCTACTCCCTCCGTTCCAAATTATAAGTCATTCCAACTTTCTTGGAGAGTCAAAGCATCTCAAGTTTGACCAAATTTATACAATAAAGTACTAACATTCATGATATCAAATAGGTACCATTGGTTTCTTCATTAAATATATTTTTATAGTATATCTATTCGGTGGCATAAACTTTTGTAATTTTCTCTATAATTTTGGTCAAACATAAAAATGTTTGACTCTCCAAGAAAGTTGGAATGACTTATAATTTGGAACGGAGGGAGTAGTTTCTTAAAATACAACGTGATAAAGTTTAATATAAAAACTTTTAAATTAAAAAGGTTAAAAAGGAAAAAATCAGCCACTTAAAATAAAGCCAATTTAAACCAGCCAATTAAAATAAAAAAGGTTGAAAAGAGAATTTTTATGGCTGATTTTCTCTGATCAGCTTGTTGTGCCATGGCTTCAGTTAGGAGAACCGCATGGCCATTCTCTGTGCTGAATACAACTCTGACGAAACTGAACGTCCAGGTTCCTGTCATCGCGACCCCTCTTCTTCGCGAGGGTGGCTGGCCTCTGATCGCGAGGAATTTGGCGCGACTCTCCGCTCTGATCGCGGGCGGCGGACACGCAGCGCTTCTTCGCGAGCCGCGCTAGGGGATCCTCGTATGTGAGCCGAGCCGAGCTGTCGTGGAATGGACTGGGCGGGGCTGCGGCCTCTACGAGTGAGCGCGAGCGAGCGCGTGCGAACCGGGGGCGGATTGCATGGCGCCCCGCAGAGATCGAGGCCGGGGCCGGCCATGGCCGCTCCACGTACTCCACCTCACCTCCACCCCCTCCTCCCCCTCCACACCGCCTTCTACACATCGCGATCTCCCTCTCCACTCCCCCGCTTTTGCACCGCGCCACATCCCCTCCCCCCGAGGCGACGACGACGACGGCGGCGGCGTTGGGGGAAGAGATTGATATGCGTCCGCCTGCCCCCTCGCTCACAGCATTGTCATCGGACTGATCATCCTCCACACCGGGAGCCGGCGAAATGGTGAGTTCCATCTTCTCGTTGCGTAATGTAGTGCGGAGGCAATTAAAATTAATGGTGATGTTCGCCGGTTCGGGTCGTAGCTGATGCTCTTGTCTTGCCTGTGACGGATTGGGGGAATGCAAATGCTTTGTGAATGACTTGCCAAATTAATTCAAAAACTCTTCTGGGTGATATCTGAGATCACTGAAACACCCAAATTTCCGTTGCAGGGGACTAAAGTTAATATAATTGTGGGCTCTCATGTGTGGGCTGAGGACCCTGGTATCTGCTGGGTCGATGGAGAGGTGGTTAAGATCAAAGGTGAAGAGGCCGAGATCCAGGCAACCAATGGGAAAAAGGTAACATGCATTCGAATTTTGTCAGCTTTCATTGACAGATAAGTTGGGTCTTGTAAACCGCTTCGGGCTTTATATTTGCTGTATTGTATTGCTGCTAATCAGTGTGCTGCCACATTTTTAGATCGTTGCAAATTTGTCGAAACTATACCCCAAAGATATGGAAGCAGCTGCTGGTGGAGTTGATGACATGACAAAGCTTTCCTATCTCCATGAGCCAGGAGTGCTGCAGAATTTGGCTATCAGATATGAGCTGAATGAAATCTATGTATGTTAATTCTTTTGTCACAGATTGTTGCATGATCACCTACTGTAGACGTGTTATTGTGCCTGTTGCACTGTCAGTTTTAAACTCTGAGACTATGATCCTTATGGCTGACATTTTCCCATGTTTGCAGACATACACTGGCAATATTCTCATTGCTGTCAATCCTTTCCAAAGGTTGCCTCATTTGTACGATCCACATATGATGCAACAGTATAAGGGAGCACCATTTGGAGAGTTAAGTCCACATGTTTTTGCTGTGGCAGATGTTGCATACAGGTAACTCTGGTAGCTAGAGGAGGTTGGAGCGTTGTTCCTTACATGGCAACTGTTAAGTGTTTTCTCCCTTTTTCTAGCCTCCTATGTTTCTTTTAAGAAAAACTTATGTAGTTTTTGATCAGTTGGGGCGTTGTTCCTTACATGGCAACTGTTAAGTGTTTTCTCCTCTTTTTTTTCTAGCCTCCTATGTTTCTTTTAAAACACTTATGTAGTTTTGTATACTAAAACTGCTGTGAACTGAAAAAAGGCTGATAGCCAGAAACATTTCAGTATATCCTTGGAGTACGAGATGTCTCACTCTTGTCTTTTATTAGGGCTATGATTAATGAACATAAGAGTAATGCCATTCTTGTGAGTGGTGAGAGTGGTGCTGGAAAAACAGAAACAACAAAAATGCTTATGAGGTATCTTGCCTATTTGGGTGGTCGGGCTGCAACTGAAGGAAGAACAGTAGAGCAACAAGTTCTTGAAGTAAGACAGCCAGTACTTGCCCTTGCAAGATAATTGTAGTGTTAAGTTATTTATACGTTAAGTTATTTATACTTTAATTGATCATGTATCATTTATACTTGTGCCTGCAGTCAAATCCAGTCCTTGAAGCTTTTGGCAATGCAAAAACTGTCAGGAATAACAATTCTAGGTAAAGGAACTCTAAAAGCAAGTTTACCAAATCCTGGAGTTGCATATATGTTCGGGTCTCATTTTTTCCTCTTCATAATGCTTGGTGCAGTCGATTTGGTAAGTTCGTCGAGATTCAGTTTGATAAGCATGGGAGGATTTCAGGTGCTGCAATCAGAACTTACCTTCTAGAAAGGTCACGTGTATGCCAAATATCTGATCCAGAGCGCAATTACCACTGCTTTTATCTCCTGTGCTCAGCACCTCAGGAGGTAATGATTTATATTCTGCTTGTGCATTTATTATGAGCCTTACTGCACTTGTCACTGGTGTCCTTTTCACCAATTTTAAATTTTGATTACATTGTTTAGAAGACATTTGGTTATTAATACAAACTATATCCTTCGACATTGAGCTTACAGGAGGTCGAAAAGTACAAACTAGGAAATCCTAAGACTTTTCACTATCTCAATCAATCAAACTGTTATGAGTTGGTTGGAGTAAGCGATGCCCATGAATATTTGGCTACCAGAAGAGCAATGGATATTGTTGGCATCAGTACTCAGGAACAGGTAGCTCAATTATTTCCATATGTTTTTTTATATGATTGATGGCTAATTTAACTGAATGTTTTTTCTCACTTGTCTACAATTTAATTTCTATCCAGGATGCTATTTTCAGGGTTGTTGCTGCTATCCTTCACATTGGCAATATTGAATTTTCCAAGGGGAAAGAAGTTGATTCCTCAGTCTTGAAAGATGAAAAATCTAAGTTTCATCTCGAAACAACTGCTGAGCTTCTTATGTAACTACCTGTCTTTGGTTTATTTCAAGTTCATGAGATTACTATGTGTACCCTGTATGGAGTGTTGAGTTGTACTCTTTGTCAGGTGTAATCCTGGAGCCTTGGAAGATGCTCTTTGTAAGCGTGTCATGGTAACACCAGAAGAGGTTATAAAAAGGAGTCTTGATCCTTACAATGCTACTATTAGCAGGGATGGTCTGGCAAAGACGATATATTCTCGCTTGTTTGACTGGTAACGTAATAATGCCATTTTATTCTTTGTTACATATGTTCCATAGCATTACGAATGCAACATAGAAATAAGAATATTGCATTCATCATTGTGACTCATCTCTATCTATCAGGCTTGTTGATAAAATCAATAGTTCCATTGGGCAAGATGCTAGCTCTAAATGTCTTATTGGTGTCCTGGACATTTATGGTTTTGAGAGCTTTAAGGCAAACAGGTAAGATTTCCTGTAGTTTAATCATGCATCTACAATCCACTTGTTCTTTTTCAGAAACTGACGAATCATAATTTCTGCAGCTTTGAACAATTCTGTATTAATTATACAAATGAGAAATTGCAACAGCACTTCAATCAGGTAACATTTATTCACAAGGAACGTTTTCATGTGCACCAGATGCACTGGCCATTTATCAACCAAAAGAAAACAAATTAATGTGAAATGTATTTCTGTGTTTTTTTCAGCACGTTTTCAAGATGGAACAAGAGGAATACACTAAAGAACAAATTGATTGGAGTTATATTGAGTTCGTTGATAATCAAGATGTTCTTGACCTTATTGAGAAGGTATAGCCGCATAGCCATTATACATAAAACAACTCTAAATTTAGTTAGCAGTTTAATGTAAAGCGTGTTGAGAGTTGAGACTGAACATTCCAAACATCATAATATAGTACACGAATTCTTTTCATTATTTTAATTTATGGGCATCAATCATGCAAATATCCCCTGCTGCTGAATGCAATTCCATCATTTCCAATTGTAAGCAATGAAGATTGTGTGGAATAGTATATTATATTATATTGAACCTTGAGGGCAAATATATAGGGGGTACAAAACTTGTGGGCCAAGAGGCCTCCCCGAGATATTTCCTATACTCCCAATATACTCTAACACCAATGAATGATATTCATAAGAACTTAGGCTTTGCCGTTAGGCCTATAAGCTCGGGGGGGGGGGGGGGGGGGGGGGTGTAATTCATTGGAGAAGCCCAAGCAAGGCAAACAATCCTTGTTTATGCCAGGGAAAGATGTCGCAGTCCCTTTTGTTGTACTTGTTTTAGATCTCAGAAAGTCTTTAACAACCAGTTTTCTATGGATTCACACTTGTTTCTTTGCATATATTACTGGGTTTAGAGACTGAGTTTTATTTGTTTAAACTGTCTGTTTGCAGAAACCTGGGGGTGTTATTGCACTTCTTGATGAGGCATGGTATGCATAGCTATCATCTTTCATGTCTATCCTGTGTCATATAGTTGAGCATTTGAGTTTATGACCACTGAATGGATGGTGACATGCTTCCTCTCTCTCTCTAACTTCATTCAGTATGTTCCCCAAGTCAACACACGAGACGTTTGCCCAGAAGCTCTACCAGACTTTTCAAAAGCACAAACGTTTTGTCAAGCCAAAGCTATCTCGCACTGATTTTACAATTTGTCACTATGCTGGAGAGGTAGCTTTTGTTCATCAAATTCAGTTACATCAGGACATTTTCCTATTCTGGTGTTAGCTAATGCTCGTGGAATTGTGATATATTCAGGTGTTGTACCAGTCTGATCAATTCCTTGACAAAAATAAAGACTACGTTGTGGCAGAGCACCAGGAGCTCTTAAGTGCTTCTAAATGCTCATTTATCTCAGGATTATTTCCACCTCTGCCAGAGGAGACATCTAAATCTTCCAAGTTCTCTTCCATTGGAGCTCGCTTTAAGGTCAGATCTACACCCACCTATCACATTTCCTTTTCTCTCCATTTTGCGTTATGCATTACTGATTTTTCGTTATCTATGCTTTCTATGTGGCAGCAACAACTTCAAGCCCTTATGGACACATTGAATTCTACAGAGCCTCATTATATTAGATGCGTGAAGCCAAATAATGTGCTAAAACCGGCAATTTTTGAGAATGTCAATGTTATGCAACAGTTGCGTTGTGGTGTAAGTGATTTTGAACAATGATTGATGGTGTATAAATTGGAGTCTCTTTATTATAGCAAAACTACCTTGACTAAATCACACACCATCATCAGGGTGTACTTGAGGCAATCAGGATCAGTTGTGCCGGGTATCCTACACGTCGCACGTTTTATGAGTTTTTGCATCGTTTTGGAATACTTGCACCAGAGGCCCTTGAAGGGAAGTAAGTTCTTTGTTGAAATTCTGTGGATTTGTAATTTCACATTGGTTCTAAGTTCTAACAGAGCTACTTTTATTTTAAATGTCAATAGTAGCGATGAAAAGGTTGCTTGCAAAAAGATTTTGGAAAAAAAGGGCCTTGCAGGCTTTCAGGTAACATGAACTCAAATCCACTCAGCTTGTTGCATATTTTTGTTTTTCAAAGCAAAGTCAATGCCTAACCTACATTGAGGAGCTATTAATGATCTGTCAAAGGAACATTTTGTGCTTAAAACTTGTGTACTTATTTTTTAGTGCTTTCTTGCATGATTACATGCAGGGCACAACCTCATTATACAATCATAAGACTAGAAACAAGATGAATACTACGTCTTCATAATTGTTTACTAATTTTCATCACATTAACACTGATCTATATTTTTCAGATAGGGAAAACAAAAGTTTTTCTGAGAGCTGGTCAGATGGCTGAATTAGATGCTAGGAGGACTGAAGTACTCAGTGCTGCGGCAAAAACAATTCAGGGGAAAATGCGAACACATATCATGCGGAAGAAGTTCCTTTCTTTGAGGAAGGCATCCGTATGTGTTCAGGCAATATGGAGAGGTCTGTTTTGCATATAATTAACTGTAGCCCTGACCAGATTTCATTTTACTAACCAATTCACAATATCATGCTTTGTGTTTTAGGAAGACTGGCTTGTAAACTATATGATAACATGCGAAGGGAAGCAGCTGCCATCAAAGTTCAGAAACATCAACGTAGGCATCAGGCGAGAAGGTCTTACAAACTCCAATATGCTTCTGTTCTTGTTGTGCAAACTGCATTGCGAGCATTGGCAGCGAGAAATGAGTTCAGATTTAAGAAGCAATCTAAGGCAGCAGTTACAATTCAGGTGGTTTTGAGTTACTAGTAAACAATAATTCAACTCATCTGGTTCTAGTATAGAATATGTACCTGAATGCCCTGACTCTCCATGGCAGACTCGTTATAGGTGCCATAGGGCTCATTCATACCATAGGAAGTTGAAATGTGCAGCCATTGTTGCACAATGCAGATGGAGGGGAAGAATTGCAAGGAAAGAACTCAAGAAACTCAAAATGGTATGCATTGTATCCCACTAAATGCACTATTCTGCATATTATCCTGTTCTCAAAACGTCGTGCTTTGAAAGATTTAGCTGTGTGGCAGAGGAGAGTAAGTATTACCATGAGAAACATTCTCTGTGGAGAGGTCATAAAGTTAAGAACGAGGTACCACCATCAGAGAATGTAAATGCTTGTCATATCTAATGCATTTCAATTTGCTATCATCTTTACTTCAGGAAGCAAGAGAAACAGGTGCCCTCAAAGAAGCAAAGGACAAACTTGAAAAGAAAGTAGAAGAACTTACATGGCGTGTGCAGTTAGAGAAACGACTAAGGGTATAATTGTGAACTTATTTGTTTCTTCTCATATCTTCCACTCTGTAGACACGTCTAAGCAGTAAAACATATGGCATCATATAGTTTTAATACATGCACTCAGATATTAATATGTTATCTATTATAACAATTATTTGACACAAATCAATGTATGTGCATACAGACAGACTTGGAAGAAGCAAAAGCTCAGGAGTTGTCAAAAATGCAGGGCTCTATGGAAGCATTGCAAGCTAAACTGGAAGAGGCAAACACAATGCTCGCGAAGGAACGAGAAGCTGCTAAGACTATTGTAGAAGCACCTCCTGTAGTGCAGGAAACTCAGGTTATCGTCCAAGACACTGAAAAGATTGATTCCTTGACAACAGAGGTGCAAGAACTTAAGGTTTGTAGTCTCGAACCATCATTGTCCAGGATATCCTAATCACTTGCTTGTCCGATTGTTTTCAACGATAACAGACTACCAGATGAATCGAAGCACTTCATATCACTTGCAGTCATTTTGTGACATATGACTTTATTTTTCTGTAGATCTCATTACAATCAGAGAAACAAAGAGCTGATGATTTAGAAAAGAAACGCTCTGAAGAAGAACAAGCAAATGAAGAAAAGCAAAAGAAAATGGAAGAGACTGAAATAAAAATGCGTCAATTTCAGGACTACCTGAGAAGGTTATGCTATTCAAATTCTCCTTTTTTCCTTTTATGTGGTTGTCACTGTCTCACTGATACTTCTATGTTTAATACTATTGTGCATGAACCATGTCCAGATTCTCCTTGTGTATAATCTTCAGAATACTACTATGTAGCACAAGACATGTTAATCCTTGTATTTGTTCACTCTTCTACCTAGGGCAGGTTTAACTTGGTTAAACTATTTTTAGAATTTGAAAAAAAAGCCTGCATAACATAAGTACTTTCATTTTATAACCTAATTGTATTATTACTACGTTATCCGCATCAAATCCTCACCTGATGTGTATGTGATCTGCATATTCTCGTTCAGGCTAGAGGAGAAACTCGCTAATGTAGAATCTGAAAATAAAGTGCTTCGTCAGCAAGCTGTCTCAATGGCTCCAAGCAAAATTCTGTCTGGCCGCTCCAAGTCCAATTTACAAGTGAGTGTTGCTAATTTTTTATATTTTCTTCCTTTTTTGGTGACTAATCAATTATTTGTACCTCTTGCTTGTTTTACAGAGGAGTTCTGAAAATGTGCAAGTATCAAGCAATGACCCAAAAATAACTCTAGTGAGTTCCTTTCTGTAGGTTAACAACATATATCAAATCACATGAAAAAGCATCAAAACTAACCTTTGTTTCTCTGTTGGTGCGTCAGGAGTCCAATAATACATCCTCTCCTAAAAAGGAATATGACATCGATGATAAGCCACAGAAATCTCTTAATGAGAAGCAGCAGGTGTGGTCTGCCATCTATTCATGCCTTTTTATGATCACTGCATATATCATATAGATTCATGTTGCTCTTCTAAGTTTCAGCTGATATGTTCAGAACCTTTGCAGGAAAATCAAGATCTATTAATTAGGTGCATCGCACAGCATTTAGGCTATGCTGGGAATCGGCCAGTTGCTGCTTGTATTATATACAAATGCCTTCTTCATTGGAGATCATTTGAAGTAGAGCGGACAAGTGTTTTTGATCGGATCATTCAAACCATAGGACATGCGATTGAGGTTACAATCATGTGATGCAACTGTCTTACCATTATCTACACTGATGCTAAAGCATCATAATATCTTTTTGTTGTGTTATGCAGACACAAGACAACAACGAAGTCTTAGCATATTGGCTTTCAAATGCTTCGACACTGTTGCTATTGCTTCAAAGGACATTAAAGGCGAGTGGATCAACCGGTATGGCTCCACAGCGTCGGCGATCGTCTTCTGCTACACTTTTTGGACGAATGACGCAGGTATATGTTCATATTTTTGCTCTCCTTTTATTCTGTTCTTCTTTAACTAAAGCTTCATAGTAATGAATAAACCTTTTATTCCCCTTGTAATTTCAGAGCTTCAGAGGTACTCCACAAGGTGTAAATCTTTCTCTCATAAATGGAAGCATGGTTAGTGGAGTTGAGACACTGAGACAAGTCGAAGCCAAGTATCCGGCTTTACTGTTTAAACAGCAACTTACGGCATATGTGGAGAAGATATATGGAATGATCCGGGATAATTTGAAGAAAGAGATCTCTCCCTTGCTTGGTTTGTGCATTCAGGTATTCATGAATTCTGAGTCCAGAGAATGATAGCAGTCTTGTTGGCTTTTTCTTTCCTTGTGTGTCGTGGAATGGCCAATATGAGTACCTTATTTTGTCTAACCGATGGCTTAATGTGATTCTCCCTTCCAATTCAAACACTACAGGCTCCGAGAACGTCAAGAGCAAGCTTAATGAAAGGCTCTTCACGTTCAAACACTAATACAGCTGCCCAGCAAGCTTTAATTGCTCACTGGCAAGGGATTGTGAAGAGCCTAGGAAATTTCTTGAACATACTGAAAGTGAACAATGTCAGTATAAAGTTTCCTTTTTCTTCATTTATTAGGATAAATATATTGAACAGCTTCAAGAGCATTGCTCATATAAGTTTTTGCATGATGATTAAAAACTTGATTAAAGGTGTATATCACCGCATCCTGCTTATATATGTCACTGCTGCAGGTTCCTCCTTTCTTAGTCCGAAAAGTATTCACTCAGATATTCTCATTTATCAATGTACAGCTATTTAACAGGTAAAATACGTACCGAATAGAGCACCTACGTTACTTTTGGTTTGCAAAACTCCAGAAATGTCTTATTGAGCTTTATTTCATGGTCCGTCCATCTGTGTGTCTTCAGTTTGCTATTGAGAAGGGAGTGCTGTTCATTCAGTAATGGCGAGTATGTAAAAGCGGGATTAGCTGAACTTGAACATTGGTGCTATAGGGCTACTGATGAGGTATCATTAGCTATTCTTGTTACATGTCTCGATTGATGCTAGATAATATAAAATATTCATGAAGGAAGATTGCACAAAAATGTCCATATGTCAGTGTTTATATTCATGCTTTTTTTACAACAGCAAAAGGAAATAAAGATAAAGACATTTTTTTATTTCAATACAGAATATAGATAAAATAGTCTGTTTTTTAGGGTTATTGTTTGAACGCTTGCAACTGAGCGTCAACATTGATTTCTCATCTAGTGCTTCTCCTACTTCTAGTATGCAGGTTCAGCTTGGGATGAGCTTAAACATATTAGACAAGCTATTGGTTTCCTGGTAATCTATTTATCCATTTTCTCCAATAATGTCTGCCACGAAAACTTTTGTTAGCAGGACAAAATAGTTAGGTTATTGCTGGCAAGAGAAGTTGTACAATCAAATACGAGTCAAAACAATACAAGAAGTTCTATAGAAAATGTCGATTGTAGCATTAAAATTTGCTAAGTCAAGCAAATATACAGTTTTCATGCATATCTTTGTTACAGGTAATACATCAAAAGCCAAAGAAAACATTGGATGAAATAAGTCACGACCTTTGTCCGGTAAGGGAGAAATAGCTACTGTCTAATTTTTACCCACTATGTTAACGAAAGATGGACTTCTTGTAGATTGTTAACAACCTCATGACTTCTTTTTCAGGTACTTAGTATACAACAACTATACAGGATTAGTACTATGTACTGGGATGACAAATATGGAACACATAGTGTCTCGCCAGAGGTAAGCTTCACACTGTATTGCATTGTGTATTTCATTTCACCTGGATAATAATTGAGCACACATGATTTACTGTATTAGGTTATATCAAACATGAGAGTGTTAATGACAGAAGATTCCAACAATCCTGTAAGCAATTCATTTCTGCTGGATGACGACTCGAGGTTACTATCTATTTGCTCCTATCAACCGTTTCCCATGCTAACCTATTTGAAGTGCTTCTACTTATGCGACTGCACTTTGTAATGCAGCATACCGTTCTCCGTCGATGACATATCCAAATCAATGCAGCAGATTGACATATCTGACATTGAGCCACCTCCATTGATCCGGGAGAACTCAGGCTTTGTATTCTTGTTGCCACCACCTGAATAGACGCGTGGCATGAAGGCCAACATGGTCAATGATTGCAGGAACCCAGAATGATGATTGGGCGACAATCTATGCAGAACAAGGTTTCTCAAGTTACTAATGCCCAAAGGAATGAGGTGGCTTTACAGATAGGAGCTGATCATCTACACCATTGCAAATGTAGCAAATTAAATCCACTATTTCTTTGTGGCATGCCTGGCCTCACCTAGTGTTGATCCACCTCTAGTCTACGTAGTTGCACCTAGTGCTATTCTTTGGCCTTTTTTCTATTCATCTTTGCCTTTTGATCAGTTTCCAAAGTTCAGAGCACCCTAGTTTAGAGGTCCCTGCTCCCTAGTGAAGTAAGTAGAAATTCACCTTTTCCATAGGTTATTTTTAGTTTCTAGGGCACTGTGAGGTGAGTTTGCAAGAGCTGGGCAATAGGATGTTTATTTTCCTCTTCGTGTCGATGGTTCGGTGACTTCATTGTACTACGACAGCTCTTGTGCATACGGGCAACATTGAACACCATAATGATGTTGATGACTATTTTGAATGAAATTAACATGTGAGTGAACATTTTTTTTATTTTCTTCCTTTTTTATGGAAGTGAGTCTAGCTCAACTGATTAGGGTGAGAGGTGTGGCAGTGCACCCTAACCATCCAAGTTCAAGTCGCCTCTAGCTCGAATTTAGGTGCCTTACTTCCTTTTTCTTAATTTTTAATGATTAATGAAAAACCCCCTAGTTCCTCCTAGGTTGGTTCTAATTTTTAATTTTTTTTCTTCCCTTTTTGCAAGACGTCAGCATCGTCCCCTGCGCCCATCCGCACAGAGCCGAGTGCTGCTGCGCCATGGCCTTCCTCCGGTCCGACCACATGCAAAGAAGATGAGACATCCACTGCGGAGGAGCAGCAAATTCCTAATTCGATGTTATGTGCATCCAAACACGAATTGGTATTTGCCCTCAAGTTGAATTCCATCTATCAATTTCATGTACATCCAAACAATCGCTTTGGCATTGAACTCATTTCAATACCTAGGCTGATTTGGTATTGAAGCCAATTCAATACCAAGGCCTCCAATATCTACATCCAAACGAAGCCTTAGCTGAATTGCAATATTGGTAAGGATAGGCTTTCTAAGATTGACGTGGGGTCGCTATCAGCACCAGGAGAACCAGGGGCCCCCGCGCAGAGGATTTGTGGAGATGCTCAACCGCCACATCATCCAGAAGGGTGGGCCACGGAAGGGTCCCACCTAACTCCGGGTTCGAGGAGCTTGGGGACCCAGGAAACATCGCTACAGAAGGATTCCGGGGGAGTGAGTGGGCTGCCTTCGCTACGAAGGAAGAGCCTGGTGGGTTACAAGGCAGGTGGCACTAAATAGTCCCAGGCTGTCACACTGACCGTGTGAAAGGATAAAGCAAGTTTCATACCTCTACCTTATGGCACATGCATCCTAAGATAAAGACCACTAGCCAATATTGATGAAGCAAACATGCATGTACCCTGCGGTGGCTCTTGTGCTTCATGATATGGATGGCATGCAGCATGCAGGGCACGGACAAGATAAGACCAAAAAACAACTCCTCCACGACAATACATGCATGAAACCCCAAGGCGTGGTCCCAGGGTCAAGATACATCATGAGGGGTAGCAACCATGTGCTCTCTCTCTCCACCCATTTGCTCTTTTCACCCAGCGTGAGAGCATGTGGTCTATGGTGAAGATTCCAAGACGAGGGCATGCAAATGCATGCATGCGTGCAAGCAATAAAGAAAGAGGTGGCCTACACACTCCGGCGGACGGCGGCATGTCGGCACCCATGCAGCATCCCGTCAACTATGGGGGCCAGTCTTCTGTGCCACCTGGTATGGGATCCCTCTTGGAGTATAAAAAAGGAGACTCGGGGCAAGGATAGCGGGGTGTTGACGCTTGTTATTGACACACTTTTACCCTATTTATCTTCAATAATGACATGAATTTAATACCTAAACTATTGATTACACCTAATAAACCGGTCATTTTCACATGTGCAACGCATTTTGGAGAATGTTGTGTTTTTGTAGGAAATTGGGTCTAAAAGCATATTTCTGGATAAAGCACTGAATGAGCATCGAACCAGACGAAGACAAAGGTCAACGGGACCAGGAAGGGGCTAGGCCGATCGGCCTAGAGGAGCCCAGGCCGATCGGCCTGGCACCCTCTAGTGTCCTCTGGTGCCCATCTTTGGCAAGCAACCCTCCAACATTGCTTAGGGGCTAAGTTTATGAAGATATGGAAAGAACTAGCTCGGGATCAAAGAGAAATCGGAGAACATCAAGCGGAGATTTGGACAGTTATTGAAGATCAATCTCATCCCGAAGCTACCGACATTCCAAGCCCACATGCAAGTGAAAAGAAGATTCCAGAGCACCTGAGAATACTCGGAGATGAAGCGGGACGCGAGAGGGCAAAATGAAGGCTCAGGCCGATCAGCCTGGACCCTCCCAAGCCGATCGGCCTAGGGTTTCCCTCGCTACCTCACCTTCCAATTTTTGCCACGCGCCCTCTGGACTATAAATACCCTGAAAAATCCACCAAGCCCCATATCCAAGATAACGTACTCGACATGAAGCAACAGAGAAGCAAAAGGAGCTTGAGGGATACCTCTCCGGAGAGCTGAGGGTTGTGCAGTTGTTGGGGGTTAGCGTTGGCAAACCTCTGCCGGCGTGATCACCCTGCGAGGAAGATCACACTGGAGTTCAGGAGTTAGGAGTCATCAAGATTAAGGTAGGATCCCGATGGTGATCTTGTGATGTACAATCATTTATGGTGAAGTAATAGATGTGTTCATGTCCTTAGCGATCTAAGTATCTCCTTGGATGGTTTTATGTTTTATTGGGTTTGCTTGCTTTTCATTCTATAAATCGATGATAGATTGTCTAGGGTGTTCTTGTGATCGTGGTGATCAGATTTGCATGCTTGATCTACCGATGAGTATGACACGTTCTCTTGATCGTGCCCTTAACCTGCTTGCGCTGATAAAGGTGATCGTGATAGGATCTTTCTTGTGTAAGGTGAGTGGTCTCGGGATCCGAACTGGAGGTGTAGATTTAAAGATGCTTTTTACTAAGATCATATGTGTGTTGCTTTGCTATCCATGCTTTGAATTACAACATATGCATAGTCTAGGTTGCTCTAGATTGGTTACTTTTGCTCTATCTGTTATCTATATGTACATGCTTAGTAGATTGGATCTGAATCTCTTTAAACATCAAGTTAATACTAACAATGCTAGTTGAAATAGATCTTGTACTATAAGTTTTATGGATTGATAAACCTTAGGGGAATACTCTGAGGGAAGAGCTAAAACTGATCTGTACGCTTGTGGTTCACAACTTAGCGTGCTAGCAGTTGTCAACAGGAGGCTTGCTCCCTCAGTTTTCCAGAGCTCAAAAACAAGTTTTCCTCATGTATTCTTGAGTACACACCCTACAACAAAAAATATGCACTTAAGTAGAACGTAGGGCTGTTATCCTTCAGGAGACCTAAACCTGGGTAAAAATCTCTCCTATTCTAGAAATTTAGCGTGTTCAGCCACCGGCTGAATCTCAAAAGGAGTTCCGTCGAACCCTCGCTCCGGTGTTTACCACCACCGTCAGGTAGGGGGCTGTGGCAGTTGTCTCTTCTTACTCTGCATCTCCGGTGAGCTCCCATAGTAATCAAGCATCGTCGGCAGGCATCGCGTCGTGAGGATGCGAAAAAAGGCCTTAGGCCGGAGGGTGTTCGACCTGCAGTATCCTGAGAACAGACCAGGACTCCACTACGACACAGGTTTACTGTGACGTTTTCAATTCGTCAGATCCTGTTTATTTAAATGGTTCACTTGCAAGCATCTCCTAATCCACGTTTTCAATGCGCGTGGGTTTGTTGTGTTTGTTTGCCTCTTTTCTTCCTTGTCGTATTTCGCAGGTTGACTAGCCGCGCGCCCGCGTACATACTGCATGCCGCTGGCCACCCCGGCAAGGCTCACGTGCTACTCCGTGAGACTTCCGGCCGTGCTGCTGCCACCCCGGGACGCGTGCTACTGGTGCCCCGGGCACCCGCTGCGGCCGCTCCCGGGGACATACGACCGCTGCTCCCGGGCGCGCGCTAACGCTGCTTCCGGGCGCGCGCTACGGCGCGCTCCCGGGCGCGTAGTGCCGCTGCTCCCGGGCAACTACGCTGCCCTGGTCATGCGCTACGGCGCTCTCCCGGGCACGTGACGTCGCTGCCCCCGCGCGAGACGGCGGGCGGCTCGCATATGCTCTGGTGTAGCTAGGGATGTAAGCAGGCGCAGGTTTGCCTGCCAACCTGCTAGGCCCTCCTGCAAAAATAGTTTTGCATTGCGGGCACAAGCAGGCGAACCTGCAAAGCCGAGCGGTCTCAAGTGGGCGAACCTGCGAGGCCTGCGAACAGCCTGCAGAACCTGCCTCACCCGCATCACGCTCACACCCCTAGCCTGGCGCCGCCCGCCGCCCCTCCAGCCGCGCCGCCGCTGCGCCATACTAGCCGTCCTCGAGCCCTTGCACTCCACGTCTCCACCCCGCGGCCAATCTACCTCCAGCCAAATCCCTTCAATTCCCAGCCATGTCCGCTCCGGCCGAGCCCGCCCCTCGACGAGTCGCGCCGCCGCCGCACCTCACGCCGCCGCCGCCCGACAATCCCGACTGAATCAAGGCCGTCGCATGCGGCCCTGAACTCAAGCTGCAACCCATCCAGCGGGAGGCAAGCGCAGCAAATCGGAGAAGCGAGAAGACACGCAGGTGCATGGCGAGGCGAGGAGAACGCGGAGGGAGGAGGCGAGGTCACCGCCGTGCATCCACTTTAACGCCGGCGTTGCCACCTCGTCCCGGGCCGACGCCTAGGGCGTGTGCACGCATTGCCGCCGCCCTGCTGCTAGAGCTCTGCGCGTCTGCGCTAGAGACCGCCGCGCCGCCTGCTCAGCTGTTTTGAACTGAATTTTCCTTACAGGCGGGCTCCGGCAGGCGCCTGCAGGCTGCTTGTTTTCCTCCCGCAAAGCCCAGCAGGATTTGCCGCACGAGAAACAGA
>NC_028453.1:8737766-8913665 GCF_000263155.2 Setaria italica
GCTGCTCCGGGCACGTATTGATGCTACCCCGGGGCTCGGACACAAGCCGGATGGGGTTTCGACTGCCACAAAGACCTGCATGGCCATGAGGCCTCAGGTAGGAGGGAAGCTGGTACCCACGTCTTGGGAGGAGACCAGGACTCCACCACGCCAACGCAGGTTTATGGTACTATTTTTTGATTCGTGAAGTCTTACCGTGAACGTCATTTAAATGCCTCGCATGCAAAAGTCTTTTAATCCATGCTAGAGTGTTAATTAGTGGCATGTGAGGGCACGTTGTAAGACTCTAGCTGCTAATGCTGCCTGCGCTACTTGCTGGTAGAGCTAGTTCATGCACACCTTGCTGGCGTCGTGTCCTGTCTCTGTTTCCGCCCGTCGTTTTTTGCAGAGGTATGACCAGTACACACGCCTACTGCATCCTGCTGGCCCGCCCTTCCAAGCGGCTGCATGTCGGGCTATTCATTCCATGCGCCCAAGCATCCGGCCGTGTGATGCCACGGCCCACGGGAGCGTACGATGCCCCGGGACCGGGAGCGTGTTGTTGCGGCCCCAGCCCCCGGGACGTGTATATCGCTGAATGCTCCCGGGCGTGTACTATGCTGCTCCCGGGACGTGCGCTGCATGCTAATGCTTCCGGGCATTTACTACAGCTGTTCCCGGGCACGAACTGCTGATGCTCCCGGGCAACTACCGCTGCTCCTGGACATGCGCGCTACGGCGCAATCCCGGGCACGTAACGTCGCCGCCCTCGGACGCGAGTACGCGGCCGCTCCCGGCCACGTAGCGTCGCTGCTCCCGGGCGCGAGTGCACGGGCGTGTACACGGCCGCTCCCGGTTGTTGGAGTTGTTCCAAATTCACTCCAGGATATAGGCCGGGCTTCTGACGGAGCGGAGGCCCGTCGCCCACGGTACAGTATATACATCCTCGCTAGGGTTTCGTGGAGACTTGATTCTCTTGTAAGCCGCCATAGGCGTGTAACCCAAAACTCTTGAGATAGTGAGATTGTTGCTGGCTGGTGTTCGTGATTTTTCCCCTTCACATCGAAGGGGTTTTCCACGTTAAATCGTGTGTCTCCTCTGCGGCTTGATTCTTTACTTCATATTTCCATACGTCGTTCGTAACACCGGTCACGTGCCGTCATTGAGCCAGACTCAAGCCCGGACCCCCGGGGCTCCCCCGAGGGCTCTCCTGCCAAGATCACACCCAGGTTATCCCGGAGGCCTCGGAGTCCCGGCTGGCCGCTTCCGGGTAGAAAATTGAGCATTAATCTCGATCCGGAAGTGTTATATCTCTTCAATATTCAATCAGAATTAATTTTTTGAGATAAAAGAAGATCCTTTAGTCTCAGATCACCGCCCCCTTTAGTACCAGTTGGTGTTACCAATGGGGACTAAAAAATTTTGAAAAAATAAAAAAAGCCGCACCACGCCCGCCGGCCGGCCGCCCGCCCTCGGCTCCGCCCCACCGCTGCCTCAGCCCGCCTCCGCTCCACCCTGCCCCCACGCCGCCTCGGCCCCACTCCGCTCCGCCCCGCACCGCCGGGCCCACCCGCTCAACTCCGCCCGCACCGCCGGCTCCGCTCCACGCCACCGGCTCCGACCGCTCCATGCTGCTAGCCCCGCCCGCCCTCGCCTCGTTGTCGTTCCTCACCGCCAGTGAGGGGCGAGCAGAGGGGGAAGGGGAGGGGAGCATGGGAGGAGGGCGCGGGAGAGGAAGAGATGTAGGGGAGGAGAAGGAGAAGATAGGCGCCGGTGGAAGATAAGGAAAAAGGAGAGAGAGAGATGGAAAAGGAGAGAGAGGAGAAGTTAACGGGGAGAGAGGGGGGGCGCGTGGGAGGGGGTTTTATCCCGGTTGGAACCACCAACCAGGACTAAAGGCCCACTTTTGTCCCGGTTGGTAATTCCAACCGGAAATAAATCTTTTATCTCGGTTGTAATTACCAACCGGGACAAAAGGGAGGTATTTTGTCTCAGTTGGAATTTTCAATCGGGACAAAAGGGGAGGACGTCCGTGTTAGATCCTTACAACCGGGACTAAAGTCCCTCCCGTCGATGTCCTTTCGATGCTTCATTTTTGATTCGGGACTAAAGGCACTTTAGTCCCGAAGGGTTGGATGGAAAGTTAGTTCTCTGGTAAAAAAAAAACTCATCCACACTGCTTGCGGTGGTCAGCGAGCCAAGTGCTGGTGCATGCACACTCGCTCTGCTCGCCGCATGTAACGTGCACTCACTGGCCAGGTGCATGCGCATGTGCACTCATGTTGCCCGGCTCGGTCACCTTCCTGGCCATGCGCTGGGACTACTACGCTCTAATGAGTGTGCGTGTGCAATCAGCCGTTGGATCGGCTCTACAAGCATGCGTACTGATTGCTTAACACATCCCAGCACGCTCGTACCACTGCTGCTACTCGTCACTGCCGACATCAAGGAAGACAAGCACATGCTGGTTGGGCAGGCGCGAGTGAAGGCTGGCTCCTCGGGGCCGTGGCCTCACGCGGCGACGGCGACAGCTCGAGGTGGCGCGGCGACGACTCTGAGCTGCGACCCCGAGTTACCGGTGGCGGCCGGAGCTGTCAGGGAGGACTCGGTGCCGCGCGTTAGCTACCCCAACCCGCCGGGAATGGCCCGGCTCAGGACAGCGACAACTTCGAGCTACCGGCGAGCACTCCGGGTGGTTAACTCGAATTCCCCGCGACCGCACCAGACCTCGCATGACGACGGCGCCACTGTGGCCATGGACGGCACATGGTGCTGCAGCAACGACGTGGAGGTCGGTGACTTGCTGCAGCAACGACACGGAGGTCGATGACGACGGCGCCGAGCACCGGGCGACAACGACTACCTCCTCGGGCCGAGCTATGTCCCAAACCCTCGGCCTCGCGCATCTTCCCCGAGCAGCTAGGCTGATGCGACCCCGAGTCGCCGAATCCCGGGCTGACGGTTCCCGGGATGCGGCGGCCACGCAAGCAGTTCGCCTACGTACGATCTTACAAGCTCGTGCGTCACTAACTAGCTAAGTATTTAATCGCTTAATCACTAGTAACTGTTGGTGTATGATGTAATTATAAAGTCTCTAGGGACCAAGCTGTTAAGTGTATAGAAACAAAAAGAAACAGCAGAGGAGAGGAGGGGATCGTGACAAGGCCTCAGAAATTCCCCATCTCTATGGCTTCCTTCAAGAACCCAAAACCAAATACCACCGATTAATCTTCAAGATATAATCAGGGTGATTAATCCAGAGTGATCTCAACTCGTTTTATTGATTTTGTGGTTGCTGCAGTGCTGTATTGCCGAGATTCTTGCGGTTCGTCATGTGTTCCGGCAGATCGAGAAGTGTCGTCGGCGATTCTGAGACTAGCTGTTGCTGCTTAATAGCTTACATCAAGGTCTGTAATCTATTCCCCTTGGATTTCATTGTGGTGTGCCGAGTTGGGAGTTGCTGCATCCAAAAATATTTCTGTCAAGTGGTGCTGTGTCACCTGCACTTGACCATTCGTGAAAAAAGGGGTGCAATCTGTATTAGCATCTTGGTTGCTTGGAAGCTTGCGAGTTTGTGGTATCTGCTGTGTTGCAAGGCTGGCCAGATTAAATAGATCTTTTGCCAGTGTTGCAATCTGAAACCTGTAGCCCTATTCCTTAGTGTATTGTTCTGGTGCTTTTGTGCAGTACAAAATCATGTCAGAATCAGGTGGAGACAAGGCAGGAAATTCTAGTATTGATAAAATGTATGAAAGTTTTAGCAAGCTACTTGAGCAACAGAGCCAGTTCTTGAGACAACCAAGCATGCACTGGAGCCTAATCCTGTTAGATTATCAGGACCGGGTGATTACATTAGCTGGGCACGCCATGCCAAATTGATTCTGAGTGCCAATGAGTATGATTACTTGTTGCCGGTGAAAACAGCTTGGAGAAAAGTAGTGCTGGGAAGAAACAAATCAATGACAAAGTTCTTGTCTGGTTGTTGGGAAGTATGGAGCCACCAATCAGAGAACAAATGGAAAATCTGGACACCGTATATGAGGTATGGATATCTTTGCAGAAGCAATTTGCAGGAAAAACAAATAAGATCGTATCATGCATGAGTTGACTAATCTGAAGCAAGGTTCAAGATCTGTGATTGAGTATGCAGGTGAAGTAAAGAGGCTATATAGAGATTTACATTACTATCACCCCTTTGAACCTGTTGACAAGGACTTGGAAATTCATCATGTATGGTTCGAGTCATTTATGAGCAAGCTCTTTTCTTGATGGTCTCAATCAAGAACTAAATCTCCGTCGTCAGCTGATATTTTCTAAGCCAGAGTGGCCGAGCTTGATGATATCATTTCTAGTGTGATTGAGGAGGAAACTCGCCTAGCTCAGCCCAAGGAAGATGGTCAGAAGTGTGCAGATTCACGTGCAGCATTGTCCATGCAATCTCGTCGAGTTCCAAACTCCTTTGTAAAGGAGGATAAAAGTAAATTGTTTTGTAACCACTGCAAGAACAAAAGGCACACAGAGGACATGTGTTTTGAGGTGATTGGGCTACCCACCTTGGTGGGAGAAAGGGCGATCACAGCCGGGGGAGCACGAGGTTCAAATAAAAGACAACCTAATCACACGGCATCTACAAGAGAGCTGCCAGTGGTAGATATGCAAGCTCTTGAGGAGTTTAAATCCAAGCTCAAACTCTCTAAAAGCCCGTCTTCCTCTTATAGTACCTCCAAAGTTGATTCTGGTTATGTACCACCTCTCAAGGTAGGAAATCTTGTCAATCCCAACCTATTAAATCATGGATAATTGATAATGGTGCCACGAACCATACGACAGGAGCCTCAAAATTATTTACTTCCTACACACCTACATCAGGTAAGGACAAAGTTCATGTTGCTGATGGTTCCATGGCACCTATTGTCATCTATACATCTATGGGTCCACCAGAAGGTTTATACAGTCCTACAATATGAGGTTATACACCAAGACGTGTCAGACATGGAGACTACGGTGCAGGACGGCGTGGTCTATGTGGAGGACAAGAACTAGTCGAGAATTAAGAAACTACTCGTAGCAATTAGAGTAGGACTCTTTAGTCGAATCCGACTAGTATTATTGTAAGACAACCGACCTGTAACCCTACCCCTGGCAATATAAGGCGAGGCAGGGACGCCCTCCAAATAAGTTGAATCAATACAACCCAACCAATACATAGGACGTAGAGTATTACGCGACATAAGCAGCCCGAACCTATCTAATTCATGTGTTCGAGTTCTTCCTGATCTCGGCGAGCCCCACGCGTAAAATACTACCTTGGGTACCCCTTGTAGGTTGCTGGGTCTAAATACCTACAACTGACGCACTAGGTAGGGGATCTCGCTAAAGATACACTAGCGAACTTGATGGCTCAAGTCATCATCAAGCCCACCGTCGCGTTCGAAGCGGGCGCGACGTTCATCTTCGTCTCCTGGGTTTGCGTCGCAGATGGTGTTGGAAACTTCCACCGCCACATTACGCCGGCCCCAGGGGAGAAGCAATACGACATCAACCTTCATTGCCAAGCTTTGGAAAATTTCGCTGAAAAATTCAATGAAATTTTTGACCTCTTCCGAGGCTCGAGGGACGAGTCCGAGTACAACTCAACTTCTCCCCCTACTCGGACTGGTTCCCACGAGCTTACGCCTAAGACGATACCATCGTCTGAATCGGTCTACAACACAAGTCGATTCCCATTCGGACTCCGAAACTTGGGCGCTATCTACCAAGCTACCCTATCCAGATCACAATTCAACTTGGATTTGATCGAGGACCCCAATTACTACTCGGATCTGGACGGGGAGACTCCCCTATGAGGTCCACAGCAGGGCCTGGTGATCACATCTACTCCACAAGATAAATTCGTCTACTAGCCCAACATGAAGCCACCTGCTCTCGCCAAGGACGACGAGTCACGCCTTGTCGCCTGTCTTGACAACCTTCCATACTAGGAGGGAACTCCTCTGTCGCCCATCTATGAAGAAGACGGCTCCACAGAGGTCATCACATCAAGTTCGGATAGTTTCTCTCCAGAGCGGGAACTCCTTGCCATCATTGCTGCACAAGAAGGTGAAGGTGAAGAACCACCAGAAAGGAATCTGCGGCATGAACGTCACCCAGACGACGTCTCGCAGGATGAGCTCACCGCCAACATGGAAGGAGAAGAGAATGAATCTCAACGAATCGATGGTGAGCAAGAAACGCGGCAAGAGAAGATCGTCGCCTCCGCCTTGCATCTGACCTATCCATCATGAACTTGGATCACGTGTTTGAAGCAGTTCAATCGCGTCATCACCGTACTCCTTTCGCCACCATCGTATCTATTGACCTGATTACTCGGGCAATGCCACAAAATAAGTACACCATGCAATTGGCTCAGCTGACGGAGCACGCATACGAGTAACTCGATCAGCAGAGTCCGATACACTCGGTTTGATGCACCTCATCCCGAGGCGCCTAAACCGGTACTAAGACTAGCTCGCCTGTCCCGAGGCGCCTATCCCGGGTCCCGGGAGCTCTTCCCGGAAGCTCCCGTCAAGACCAGCTCACCTGTCCCGGGGCCCGGGAGGTCCCCTACCAAGACCCGCTCGGCTATCCCGCTCGGGGTCTTGGGTGGCCGCACCCCGGAACTGGAGCCTGCGCGATTCCCCTCTCCCGACATGAGTCCCACGTCATGCACACGTGGCCCGGGGACAGGCTTCACACTCACTCGTATAGCTCGCACCTCGCAGGGCTCCTATTTTAGGTGCAAGAGCGCTCACGCCGCTTGCCGCATGCAGACCCAGCGCAACCGCACTCAGTCGCACTCAATTAGCCTTTCGCATGTGCATGGAGGACCATACTATGCCCATATACTCACATAAAAAAATTCGACGATCGAAATATTCAAGAACAGAAGTGTCGGGGGGAAATATCAACGGCCCCCTAATACGCAGCTTAAGGAAACAAACCTGAAGGCCCAGGCCCACCAAAGTGTGATCAAGTCTCCGCCTCGACCGACCCCAGCGTCAGGACCGGGAGCGCCCGACCTCCCTCCGCAGGGTTTCCGCCTCGACCGACCGCGCCCCCAAGGTCGGGAGCCCCCGACCCCGCACCACAAAGGTCCCGCCTCGCCCGACCCCGAGCGAGGGAGTCGGGCATGTTGAAGCCCACGGGTCAGAGTCCTCCTCGGATACATTCCGCGTAGACAGAACAAATCCGGTGGGCCCCCCCGTCGGCCTCACCATAAATGCGCCGCAGAGAAGGCGGAGCGCAGGACGACCACGCCCCCCACGCGACCCGGCGCAAGTACCCGCGCACAGCCATCCTATACGAGCTACAGTACTGGCGGCCAGCCCCCATTCGTCACAAAGTACTCATGATCTGCGGCGACCAGAGCGGAGTAAGGGGCGGCCCCGTCCTCGGGTCCCGCACGCCCTCGGGCCCCGCGCAAGCGGCAAAACCGGTGTGGAGCTCCCCCTCTCAACAAGCCATCGTCAGAACGGCGGTATCCACCGTCCTCCCTAACAGACGGCAAGGTGACGACGAAACCCCCTCATCATGATCTATCCTGATACCTACGAACGTCGAAGTAGCTACCTGCGAGAAGCTGCAACACTTGGCATCCGGCGACGACCCCTTCGAGCATGCACGACGGCACGCGTTCAGGGTCGGCAGGACGTCGGGGGCCATGGGCCCCTGCCCTCTTTCCCGCCAGGCCTTTTTACCACCTCACTCTCTACCTTTTACCCGGTTCCCAATTGTAACTCCGGCCGGCCCCTTGCGATATAAAAGGGGAAACCTAGAGCCGGGGGAGGGGGATCGATCAATCGGCATCTCGACAGAAAAACACTCCTCCTAGAACACAAGAGACTTGGGACCAGTCCCTCTCTCGCCCATCTGTAACCCCCTACTACAGAACCCCCGCGCGGGCAACACGAGCATCCTCCATACTGGACGTAGGGCTCCCTTTGCCCGAACCAGTCTAATCCGTGTCTCCCGTGCAACCATCTGAGGCTCACGCGCATAAAAGAAATTCACTAGTCTAAAGTCCTGATCCGCCGATCTTGACAACGACAGTTGGCGCGCCAGGTAGGGGGCCTTTGCGCGTACATCACCAAGTCTCAGATGGCCAATCGCGATCGCAGCTTCGCTCCGGGCTTCCTGATCCGCTTCGGGAGCCTGGACTTTCTGGCCACCGGGAACGGGATCGAGCTGATCCCTGTCCACGTCCTGCCCGCTCGTCCTGCTGCCCTCGGCACCACCGCCAGGACGACGACGACGAGAGGCCGGACACCAGCCGGAAGGGCCTCACCAGAAGGATGGCTCTTTGGGCTACGCAACGCCGCGGGGGCTCATGGCCGCCTCCTAACGCGGTCCCTCGCCATGTCGCCCGCGAGCAACGAGCTCGTAGGCGTGGCAAGGGTAGCCTCCGACACTAGCTCTGGTAACGAGAATCCTGACCCCTCGCGCGAGTGCTTCATGGCTGACGCGCACTCCGAGGGGTCCAACGGCGATGGTGCCGAGGGGAGGCAACGGCCTCCCCCCTCGCGCGCCGCAGCTACGACTGGGGCCCTACCCAGGGCGCCAGAGGGCTCTCTACTGCCGGAAGAGCACATGGGTGCACGCCGAGAAGTAGAGCACCCCCACCACGAGGGAGGAGCGCGGCAACGAGCGCGCGACGTCCAGGAACGCATCTGCGCAGATGGAGAACGTCCACCGCTCTTTGCCCGCGCCAGCCAGAACGTCGCCGCTGCGGCGGTACTGCTCCGACAGCTCCCCGAGCCGGCAACGCCTGAGGAGCGACGGGCGCGCCAAGAGATGCGTAACCTACTCGAGTGCACCGCCGTCCAGCAGGCGGAAAGCTCGGCGTCTCGACGACGCAGCCAGAACGCCGGTAGGGCAACGCAGGACGCCCCCCCGGAGCGGTGGGGGGAATCTGTCCATCAACCCCCTCCGGAGGCGAATCCAGCTGCGACCGCCCAGCGAGCACCGCCACTCGCGATAGGCGAGGCCCGATCCATCCACCAGCGCGTCGGTCCCGTTCGCGACGCCCGCGCCACACTGAACGCGCGGAGACGTTCCCGCGCGGACAGGGCGGACGGGGCGGACCGTGGCTACCATGTCCACCGTGGCGGACGCTACGACAGCGGGGAGGATCGCAGTCCGAGCCCTGGAGCAGCTGGACCTCGAGCCTTCTCTGCGCGCATCCTAAATGCGCCCTTCCCGCCGCGCTTCCGGCAACCTACGAGCGTGGCCAAATACTCGGGGGAGACCAACCCTGGAGTATGGCTCAGCGATTACCGACTCGCATGTCAGGCCGGCGGGGCGGACGATGACCTGTTCATCATCCGCAACTTACCTCTGTTTCTGGCAGACTCCACGAGAGCCTGGCTAGAGCACATCCCTTCAGGATGCATTCGTAACTGGAACGACCTGAAGGAGATTTTCGTAGGAAACTTCCAAGGGACGTACACTCGCCCTGGCAACTCCTGGGAACTCCGGAGCTGCCGCCAGGGGGCGGAAGAGTCCCTCCGGGATTACATCCGGCGCTTCTCCAGAAAGCGCACCGAGCTCTCCAACGTCGCCGACGCCGACGTCATAGGAGCTTTCCTAGCAGGGACCTCATGCCGGCCCCTCGTCCACGAACTAGGGCGCCGAGGTCCACGAACCACGGAGGAGCTCCTCAACATCGCCACAAGCTATGCCTCCAGCGAAGAGGCTGTCGGAGCAATCTTTGATCGCTCCAAAGGCAAGGCAAAGCGGGAGGAGGACGCCGGCGAAGGCACCTCCAACCGCCAGCAACAAAAGAAGAAGAGCAAGCAGCGGCGCGAGGCCTCCCTCGTGGCCGCAGTCGAACGAAAGCAAGGGCAGCCGCCCCCCGAGGGCACACCCGGCTTCTTCGACAAGCTGCTCGAGGGACCGTGTCCGAACCACGAGTTCCCCGTCAAACACGCCTACAAAGACTGCAACCTCATGAAGAGGTTCTTCGTGGGCAACCCGGTGAAGGGCGATCGGAAACGGAAGCCCGAGGAGGAAAAGAAGGGCGACGAGGAGAAAGGAGACGACTTTCCTAAAGTGGACGGCTGCTTCATGATCTTCGGGGGCCCCGCTGCGTACGACACCAGGCGCCAGCACAAGCTAGAGCGTCGGGAGGTTTACGCCGCCGAGCCGGCGACCCCGACTTTCCTGGATTGGTCCGCGCCGGCCATCACCTTCGACAGATCCGACCACCCTGGACGCGTCCGGCATCCAGGGCGCTATCCTCTCGTCGTCGACCCCATTATTGGCACGACGCGTCTCACCAAGGTACTCATGGATGGGGGAAGCGGCCTCAACCTCCTCTACGCTGAAACCCTCGACGCCATGGGGATCGACCGCTCCCGTCTCCGTCCTAGCAAGGCCCCCTTTCATGGCGTTGTGCCAGGGAAGCAGGCAACGCCCGTCGGGCAGATCGACCTGCCCGTCACGTTTGGGACCCCTTCCAATTACAGGAAGGAGGTCCTCATCTTCGAGGTGGTGGGCTTTCACGGAACCTACCACGCCATCTTGGGCCGCCCATGCTACGCGAAGTTCATGGCAATCCCCAACTACACCTACCTCAAGCTTAAGCTGCCGGGGCCCAACGGAGTCATCACCATCGGCACAACCTTCCAGAAGGCATACGAGTGCGACGTCGAGTGCTGCGAGTACGCCGCGGCTATCACCGTCTCGGGCGACACGGTGGCCCAGCTTGAGGAAACCGTTGAGGACCGGTGTTGGCGCTAGAAATCGGTCAACCGACTCCCAGCGACCGACACACGACCCGGGAGAATCTGCTTAGCTCCTGTTCGGGTGAATGCCCTGGTGCGGTTCGCGCGGCGTGCCAGCCAATCTGACCTGTTGATTGGCAAGGAAGAACACGTGTCAAATTCAGTAGCTACGATCGGCTAGGTTTCCGATCGGAAGAGCTTATCGGCAGACCAGCCGATTCACTGTGATGATGGAATCGGTTACAAGACAACACGATCCCTGTAGCTTTGTAGATAGAAAGAATACTAAAGCAATCGTTACAAAGCTTATGGAAACAGTACTAGGAAAAGATCTAATCGGTAACGAATGAATCTAACAACAGAAAGCAATGAAAGCCGATACTACCGATTCCTAGGGGGATAACTGGTGATAAAAACTAGGAAAACAGGTAAAAACCTATGAATCTAGTCAATATCGATAACTGGTGAATAAATCTAAACGAAACAACAGCGATACGCCGGAAGTTAAAGCCTAGATATTACTCGATAAACGGAACTTACAGAATCGGCCGGAGATCAAGACGATGCAGCCCTGCCAACCTGTACGAACTCGTGAGAAAGAAAATTGATGGCGAAGTCGCCTGTTCAAAAGTAGATGCGCAGAAGAAAGTAACTTGTTGTATTGATTGATTGTTGTGTTTACAGATTTACAAAGGTAGCTATTTATAGCCCCGTACAAATAATCTTCTTAACCGACTAGAACTCTATCTCTAATTCAAACAGAAAACAAATATCTACAAGCACAATCCGTGCTAAACTAATTACCCCACGCTTCGTGGGCTGAACCCCACCTTATCCTTCCATCTTTCCAAGCCCATACAGGCCCACCTTAGTCCACCTTCCTGATCGGCCGATTTCTCATCAGCAAAGGATTGCCGATTGGGAACCTGGCGTATTCACTCTGAAGCGAAGTAAAAGCCACTTGACCGATTCCGCACTGTAGCACCTTTTGGCCGATTCCCATCCGTACTCCTTCAATTTCTTTCTTCTTTGGCGCCGATTCTACTGATGACGAAATCCGGCGTCAACACATGCCCCCCAGTTTCGGAGTAAAACATAGTCTTTTACTTCGAAATTCTTTATAACCTCTCCTCCGAAACGGCCGCAGTGAAAATATCCTTCCGTTTCGCGGTCTCCCGGCTGATCATTGCAATTTTTTGAAACGGGCGCCCACGACAGCCACTACCCCGAAAAACTCGATGCGCCGGCGCGGTGAAAATTCCATCTTTACCCTTTCTTCAGGCACCCTATAAATATCATTTCACCGCAACTCATCTTCAAGCTCGCATCTCCTTTTCCAGCGCGCGCACCTCCTTCTTTCTTCAATCTTGCCATCGAAGTCTTCCAGTTTCAGCTCCAATCACTTCTTCCCCTTTCCCTTCAATGGCGACTCCCTCCGGTAATTCCCCAGCACGCGATGCTCCAGGGACAATGCCCCCGGTGGAGGTAGCGCCTTTGGTAACGGTGGCGACAACCGTCACTCCATCCGCAGATGAAGGAGCTTCATCAGAGATCCCAATGGCGATCCCCATCGCGACTCCATCATCCGCATCTGCATCGGCGACCACACCGATTACTCAGAATTTTATACCGAAGGTAAATACCGAATCTTTCCTCTATCGGTAACGTATTTATCTTAGATCTACTCTTTATATTTCTTATGCCCCTTTTCCTTTTTTAGGCGGTTAGACATAGAATTACTATTCATCTCACGGGTAGTCCTGGCCTTGTTTGCCTCGGTCCCATGGGAGACCCGGATCCAGCAGACCTCATAAACTTGGAAACTGATCGGATACCTTTCAAACGATCTGATATGAACTTAGATCAATGGGCCAGCACTTTTAGATCTTGGCCGAATGAAACCCCAGGTTGGAGGGAATGGTACCAACGGGTAGCCGCATCAAGGAGCGTCTCGTGGGATGAGCTCAAAATCGGCCAATGTATCAACCTTTCCCTGTCGCAAATGGAGAAAAACGAACCGCTAGTGATGGCGGCTTCCTATTTTTGGTCTGACGCACTTAATGCATTCTTATTTGGACACGGTCCCATGACTCCCACTCTGGCCGATGTGGTCCTCTTGACCGGCCTGGATGTATCCTCTCCTGACACGCCTTTCCAACTTCTGACCGTACCATCGCATCGGCTGGACACAAGAAGAATCGGCGGCTGGAAGGGCTTTATTAATGATAATAAGAAGACCGGTACTGTTGATAACAGGGAGCACACCGCTTTCCTGATGATGTGGCTCGAAAAACACCTCTTCTGTGGAAGAGCCGCCGGCCCAACAACCAACACCCAATCTTTAGCCGAGGCACTGTCCAAAGGAAGCCACATTCCTCTCGGGAAACATCTTCTGGGTGCTGTGTACCACATGCTCCACCAAATCGGCACAAAACTTTCCAAGGGAGAACCAATCGGCAACCCAGGTGGGCCTTGGTGGTTCGTCAATTTATGGTTGAACCTTTATATGAACAGGATCACTCGGCAGCCAGTGGACCGCATGACATTTCCCAATATTGAATCGGCAGAAGACCCTACCGAGCGCCGCCGATGCATGTCTTATGGTAAAGCAGCATCAGCTTTTCCAGGTTGTGCGTATTCCGCTACAAAGGTAGCCGAGTACTTTCGGTGTTTTTATAATGGATTTAATGAGGACGCAACTATCTGGTTTCCATATCAGCGAGACATTCCCATCTTCGAGCTCCCTTCCTGCTTTGATTCAACTTCTGGCCGGTTTGATGAAGATCTCTATGAAGGGTTGATCAAGCCAGGGATCCTACCGGCCAACTTCTTCTCAGGGAAGGATGCCCCTACGTACGAATTCTACAACCCTTCTGCTGCAGCACGACAATTCGGCATGGGTCAGCTGCCGATTCAGGTGTACTTTGCTGGCAAAATCAAGTTTAGAGATGATCTCACATCTGGCCTAGATTACGGTCGGTTGCGAGACCGAATTCCAGATTCCAGTACAATTAACTTGAACGACTGGCTAGTAGCTCCATTTGCTGTCCAGCCGTTCAAACTCTGGTGGGCTGATTGGAAGCAATTCCTCTTCTGCAACTCAGCATCGGCATACTGCAATCTTCTGGACCCGACCAACATTGATCCAAACGCCGAGGTACTTCACATGGCCGATTTTTATTCCCTTTTATTCCTCTTAACACGATCGAGTACTAATGATTTTATTATTTTAGGCCGAGAATCGGATCCCTCCAACACACAGCCGCAGCGGACGACTGATAGAGAGTCATCCATACACTACTTATCCCCTTATCGGCCATAACGCCCCGTCTGTTGACGTGATTACTGGCCGATCGAAACAAGTTCATAAAAGGACTACCAAGACGACCAGTCGCCGAGTCCGGGCTCGTACGGGATCGGCGGATCCTCCTGTGAGCGTATCGGCAGAAACTTCGGTCGTACCACCTCCTCAAGTCATTCAAGGTGCCGATACTCAAACCATGACGCAAGCTGGGGCGGCCGCCGCATCGTTGTTGTTGGAGGCCATACAGGTAAAACTGAGTTGCGCATGCCTCCGATTATTATTTTTGATATTAACTTTTCTTTTATCTTTAAACTGCACAGAGCATTCCTACAGAAGTACCACAATCGGCACCAGCCCCTCCAGTTATTGACGCGCCCCCGTTTCCTTCCGTTACGGTATAGAACTTCTCGTACCGATTTCCTTTGAGCGTTCACGTACCGTATTTATTCAAACTTCTGACACAGGTCATCGGCACATCAATCGCTCCTCGATCGCCGATTTCCTTTCAGGGGGCTGGTCCAAGCACGGCGCCGATTATCGTGGAGTCCTCTTCATCTGATGAACCCATGACGCAGGCCCCCGAGCAAGGCATGGCGGCTTCTCAAGTGCAACATGAGGAGATTCGCTTCAAAATGGTAACTTTTCTGCTTCTGCTTCTATCTCAGCCGATTTGCTCTTTCTTACAGCTGGTTTATTTCTTTTCTTTATTATCTTCAGGAACAGGATACCCCCGACAACAGCCTCTTTTCTTTTGCGGTCGCCCTCTCTGACGACGAAGAAGTTGCTTCTCGCCAAGTCGCCTTGAGTTCCGTTCCTGATGACGTCCGAGCCAAACTTTCCAGCATCCGATCCCTCCTTCAAGGGGACATCGGCCGATTAGTAGAAGACGCTTCACCGATTCGGCAGCTCTTCAATGACGTCAGCGGACGAGTACCAGAAGAGGCGGAGGAGGCCCTGGCGCCGGCAGCCTTCATCGAGTCTATGAGGATCCCGGTCTTCAGAGCCCTTCGTCACATGGCCGATCGCGCCAAGCTGACCAAGGCTCGCGAAGAGGAAGACGCTTTCAAGCGTCAGGCTCAAGAGGCGAATCGGCGTATCCATGTTCTAGAAGACTCCCGCCCGGCGATCATAGGTGAGATAGACCGTCTCAAACGTCGGAGGGCGGAGCTTGCCAAGGAAATGGAGCAAGTGACCAAGGCAATCAGTGCCGAAGAGAACAAACTCCAAGAGCTTCCTTCTGTTATTGCCGATTTAACACGGGAAAGGCAACGCTTTGCTCACGAGGCACTGAGACTTCATCGCAGCGCATCGGAGGTTCCTGGATCGGCGGAAGAAGACCAACGGGTTCTTGACTCTGCCGATCAGATCCGGCGCCGGGCCATCACGACTATCGATACCCTTCTGGGTAATCTGTAAAAACACTGACCGTTTTGTACGAATCATTTACTATCTTCTTTGACCGCCCCTCGCGACGCCCTTTCTATTTATTGCCTTCTTATTACCGATGGGACGTAGCTTTACCAGATTTCCACGCATTCTTTTATAAATACCAACCTCGGCGCTTACTCCTGGTAGCACCAATCTTGGCCCTCGGTTTAACTTTTCTGCCCCTTCTCATCGGCGCAATTTCTCTGCCATGGCCTCGTCGTCTTCTTCTTCCTCTGTTAACCAGGTGAAGTCTTTGACCTCTACCTTCCTTTCTTTCTTAGACCCTAAGGGAAAGGATATCCCCCCTCATTCCTTCTTTGTTTCAGCATCAACGTCTTAGCCCCGAGCTCGTGCGCGCCATTGAGTGCATTCATTCCGAAGATCCATTAACATCGGAGGACAAGGTGCTGATCGTGGCTCACCGAGAGGAGCTCCAGGACCACATTACCACGGAGGCTCGCGTAGTCTTGGATTCCGTGGTGAGTGAAAGTAACCATCAATCTCCACCTGTCAGGAGCGATCGTTGTGGTGATCTTGAAGACGACATCGCCACGGAGGCCCGAACGATCCTGGACTTCGTGGAGAGGAACGGCAGCCGGCGACCTCCCATCGGCAGGAGTCATCCACTCCCTCGGCAAGTCGTTCTTGAAGATGCGGGAGCGGGGACTTCACGCCCTCCCGTAGATCTCCCCCGTCAAGTCGAAGCGGAGATTTCAATGAAGGCCATAGAAGAAGAATACATCCGACTCATGATAGAGTTAGGTCGGGCTGAGAGGGAGCGTAAGAAAAAGAATAATTAGTTGCTGTATTTTTTGTTCTAAGGGCGACTAAACATTTTGTCGGCCATGTGACCCGTCGCCCGTACCGAATGAATGTAATCGGCCGTTCCGGTCGACTTCATGTGTGTCTCAAGACCGAATCGTATCGGTCATGTATGATCGTGTTGATTCCTTAGGCACCGACCCATATACTTGGGTAATATCTTTTTAAGTACCTCCCATTCAGAGCTCTAGTGAATTCTTCTCCTTCTATTGTTTCCAAGATATAGGCATTCCCTGGAGCGCATTTGCCGATTTTATACGGCCCCTCCCAGGTAGGAGACCATTTGCCGAATTTAGGATCTTTCGACCCGATCGGTAGTACCAACTTCCATACCAAATCTCCGGGGGAGAACTGCTTGACTTTGACCTTTTTATCGTACCACCTGGCCACTCTCTTTTTATTCTCTTCGATACTTATCAGAGCCCTTAGTCGTTGGCCGGCCAAATCATCAAGTTCTTCCTTCATAAGAGACGAGTAGTCATTGGCTGACAACTGGTCTTGAAGTAAAATGCGCCTTGATCCTGCCCTTGACTCCCACGGAAGTACTGCATCGTGACCGTATACCAACTGATAGGGAGATAACTTGGTGGCCCCATGACAGGCCATTCTGTATGCCCATAGGGCTTCGGTCAAACATAGGTGCCACTTCTTCGGGTATTCTTCAATCTTCCTTTTGATCAACTTGATTATTTCTTTGTTGGAAGATTCTGCTTGTCCATTGGCCTGAGCGTAATATGGAGAAGAATTTAACAACTTGATGCCCATATCGGTCGTAAATTCCTCAAATTCCCCTGATGTGAACATTGTTCCTTGATCGGTTGTTATAGTTTGAGGGATACCGAATCGGTAGACGATATGATCCCTTACGAAATCGGCCATGATAGCTGAAGTCACAGTCCTTAGTGGGATTGCCTCCACCCATTTGGTGAAGTAATCGGTAGCAACCAGAATAAACTTGTGCCCCTTGCTTGATGGTGGATAAATTTGGCCGATAAGATCTATTCCCCATCCTCTGAACGGCCATGGTTTGATGATGGGATTCATGGCCGACGCGGGTGCACGTTGGACATTTCCAAACTTTTGACACTCCTGACAACCCTTATAATATTTAAAACAGTCTTCGAGGATCGTAGGTCAATAGTACCCGTTGTTTCTGATCATCCACTTCATCTTATGTGCCGATTGGTGAGCTCCGCATACCCCTTCATGGATTTCTCCCATTAGAGTCTTGGCTTCTTCTGTCCCAAGGCATTTAAGAAGAACACCATCGATCGTTCGGTAGAACAGATCATCTTCGAGCAGTACGTACTTGGTAGCGTGAAAGCGCACTCGTCGCTCCACCTTTTTAGATGGATCCTTCAGGTAATCGGCAATTTCCTTACGCCAATCGTCGGCTGCAAGCTCTAAGGCCATGGCGCCTGGAATCGGCCGATACCCTGATGCGTGTTGAGCGAGTTTGTTTGCTTCCTCGTTGCGGTCTCTTGGGACGTGCTCGATTACTGCCGATCTGAATTCTTTTAAAAGCTGCAAGCAATCTTCGTGATGAATTCGTAATATGTCATCTTTGCACTCAGCCCTTCCGGTTAGTTGATCCACAATTAGCATCGAATCTCCGAAGACTTCAACAGAATCGGCCTTGACTTCCCTCAATAATCGTAAGCCTTTTAATACGGCTCTGTACTCCGCTTGATTGTTTGTGGCGGCGGTTTCTATCGGCAGAGAAAAATCATATCTTGCCCCCCGAGGCGATATGAGAACGATGCCGATTCCCGATCCGACTCCGCATGATGATCCATCAAAAAATAACTGCCAAGGAGCTAGTTCCACGAAGGCAATCTCTGGCCCACAGTGCTGGGCAATGAAATCGGCCATGACTTGACCTTTGACGGCTTTTGCCGATTCGTACCGTAGGTCAAATTCTGATAGAGCTAAAATCCATTTTCCGATTCGCCCTTTCAATATCGGCAGTGACAGCATGTATTTCACTACATCATCTTTGCATACGACTATACACTCTGCCGACAGTAGATAGTGTCTGAGTTTGGTGCACGAGAAGTAAAGGCACAAACACAAACGCTCCACTGGAGGGTATCTTATTTCGGCGTCCAGGAGTCTTCTACTAACGTAATAAATTACCCGCTCTTTGCCTTCAAACTCTTGGACTAGAGCCGACCCGATAGCTTTGTCATCGGCTGATAGATATAGTTTAAACGGCTTACCCGTTTGAGGGGGAACCAGGACTGGGGGTGAGACCAAGTATCGCTTGATGTCCTCTAACGCCTTGCGCTGTTCTTCTCCCCATATAAATTCCTGGTCTGGCTTCAACTTCAGAAGTGGTGTGAACGCCTGAATCCGTCCAGATAGATTAGATATAAACCTTCTGATGAAGTTTACCTTGCCGATTAGAGACTGTAGCTCAGTTTTGTTCTGTGGAGCGACGACTTTGTTGATGGCCGCTATGGTCTTCTGGTTGACTTCTATACCTCGTTCGTGCACCATGAATCCTAAGAACTGTCCGGCGGAGACGCCGAAAGCGCATTTGTTGGGATTCATCTTGAGGCCATGCTTTTTGGTACACTCTAGCACCCGTCGTAAATCGGCTAGGTGTTCCTCGTGGCTTTTGGACTTGACCACAACGTCATCGATGTAGATCTCCACCAGGAGGCCAATGAGTTTGTGGAAAATATAGTTCATGGCTCTCTGATATGTAGCACCAGCATTCTTCAAGCCAAAAGTCATCACCACCCACTCGAATAGACCAAGATGGCCTGGACATCTGAAAGCCGTTTTGGGTATATCCTCTTCGGCCATAAGTATTTGATTGTATCCGGCGTTTCCATCCATGAAGCTAATAATTTTGTGCCCCGCGGCAGCGTCGATCAGTACATCGGCCGTAGGCATGGGGTAACCATCCATCGGTGTGGCCTGATTAAGATTTCTGAAATCAACGCAAACGCGCAGCTTCCCGTTTTTCTTGTACACCGGTACGATATTAGAAATCCACTCGGCATAACGACATTGCCGAATAAATTTTGCTTCAATTAGCCGAGTTATTTCGGCTTTTATGTCTGGTAAAATTTTAGGATTGCATCACCGTGCGGGTTGTTGGTACGGCCGATACCCTGGCTTTATGGGTAGCCGATGTTCAACAATAGACCGATCTAATCCGGGCATCTCGTGATACTCCCAAGCAAAACAATCCTTGAATTCTCTTAATAAATTTGTCAATTTACACTTGTACTCTGGATCTAAAGTTGCACTAATAAAAGTCGGCCTTGGTTTGGTCCCGTCGCCTAAATCTACCATCTCCAATGAATCGGCCGACGTGAATCCGTGTCCCAGCTTCCCGTCTTCTCGGGCGAACTGATCCATTTATTGCGCTTCTTCGGAGCCGACTGCTCGGATCGGCTGTAGGCCAAAATCGGTGACCTTTAGGAAATCGGTTTCCCACGCCCTACCTGATATGCACCTGACGGTTTCGCAGCTCCACTGCTGTGCGTCGGCTGCTGCGATGCTGTACGCGGAGTCGGCTTTGACCACCTCGATGTTATCACCGACCCATTGTACAAGGCATTGATGCATAGTTGACGGGATGCAGCAGTTTGCGTGTATCCAGTCTCGGCCAAGAAGCATATTATAGGACCCTTTGCCATTGATGACGAAAAATGTGGTAGGAAGGGTCTTACTGCCGATAGTGAGGTCGACGCAGAGAGCACCGCGAGCATTTGACACCTTGCCTTCGAAGTCCTTGAGCATCATGTCCGTCCTGGTCAGGTCGTCGTCGCTCTTTCCCAGCTTTCGGAGTACGGCATACGGCATGATATTGACGGCAGCTCCCCCGTCGACCATCAATCTGGTGAGGGGGCGACCGTCAACATGCCCTTTAAGGAACAGTGCCTTCATATGTTGACGTTCGTCGTCTTCGGGCTTTTCGAACGTGGCCATCATTGGTTCTAAAACCAACCGTGCTGTTTGTTCCTCTATTGCCGACACGTCCTGTTGATCGGCAGGGGTCATGAATTCCATCGGCAATATGAAAACCATACCGATTTCGGCTGCCGATTCATCACCCACCGACTCATCGTTGCCCTTGTCGTTTCCTTTGGGGCGCCATACCCGAGGCCTTCCTTCCTTCTTGTCCATCGCGCTCTCTTCTTCTTGCTGTTCCCATTGGCGAAGGCGTTGGACTCTTCGTTTTTGTGACTTGGTTAAACCATCGGGACACCATCTGGGGTTTATTGGCCTCCCTTCTTTCCTGGCGCGTTCCCATTCTGGCTCGCGTCCTAACGGGTTCTCGTCTGTTACCCGAGCATCGGCCATGTCTTGGAGCCGACTGTGAACGCTGGCTTTGCTATTTGATTGATCGTGTCGGTCTGTCCTGCCCCCCTGCCTATTATGGCTTCTACTTTCTGACCGATCATATCGGTCACTTCTGCCCCCCAGCCGATCACGCATGGAAGGGCGCTGATCATCTGGGTTGCGCTGATTCCTGCTGATCGGTTCTGGCCTTCCATCTCTGGAGCGAGACCTGGTGAACGGCCGATTGCTTCGATAGGGACCGTTGCACTCTGGGCAAGTATCGGCCGATGGTAGTCTGAGGTTATTTTCCCAACAATGGATGAAGAATGGGCATCTCCAGTGCTCCTCGTGCCGCCGCATCGCTTCCTCTCGGGACCTCGAACGTTCATGTTGGCGTTGGTACTTTTGGAGCAGGAACTGGGAAGTAATGCGTGGTCCTTCTGACTCACCATCATCGGCCTCCATTCGTCGTTTTCCCTTGACGTCCTCAGTCGTAACTTGATTTCTAGGATCGACAGCGCCACTCCTTTTTGCCGACTCGGACGTCAGCACCTTTGTTTGGAGAGAATTCCTCCCCGTGTCAGCCATGTTGGTAGGAAAAGGGTGCTGGTCGATTTTCATTGGTTTGGCCGGTTTTGTCGGCACTTCAAATTTGAGTCTGCCCTGCTCAATGGCCGACTGTATTTGTTGTCTGAAGATTTTGCACTCATTGGTATCATGTGACGTGGCATTGTGCCATTTGCAATACTTCATCTTCTTCAACTGTTCGGCAGAGGGTATCGTGTGGTAAGGTGAGAGTTTAATCTGTCCTTCCTGGAGTAGAAGGTCGAATATTTTGTCAGCTTTAGTAGTATCAAAACCGAATGCCTCCGGCTCCTTTTTGCCGAACGGGCATGATATTGGCTTCTTTCCCTTAATCCACTCTGCAAGTCCGATTTCGGCGTCTTCTTCATCCTCTACTTCTTCCAGGAATGCTACTTTCTTCTGGAAATTCCTCCTTGGATCAAATGGACGCACCTCCTGCCCGGACAATCGGTGGACGATCTGGCTCAAGCTCTCAAACTCGTGTGAAGCATATTTTTCTTTAATGTGTGGCAGCAGGCCTTGGAAAGCTATATCGGCCAACTGTGCATCGGTTAGAGCCAGGGAGTAGCATTTGTTTCTGATTTCCCGAAACCTCTGTATGTACGAGGGTATCGGCTCATCACTTCGTTGCCGGAGGCTAGTTAAATCAGACAACTTCATTTCGTGGACTCCAGCATAGAAGTATTTGTGGAACTGCCTCTCTAGATCGGCCCATGTGATAATCGAGTTTGGTGGCAAAGTGGTGAACCACTGGAAAGCCGATCCAGACAAAGATGACGAGAACAACCGTACCCGCAGGGCATCTTGCGTAGCTGCTTCTCCGCATTGGATGATGAATCTATTCACATGTTCTACAGTAGAAGTATCATCCATCCCCGAAAATTTGGTGAAATCAGGAACTTTGTACCGATGGGGAAACGGCAACAAATCATACGTAGATGGGTATGGCATCCTGTAGGTATAAGTTTGTACCTTCGGCTTCAGGCCGAATTGTTCTTGCATTACCTCCGCGATTTGCGCCGACCAATCTGGCTGTTGCTGGGGAATAGTTGGCGGCGGAATCGGCACATGCTGATAAATCGGAGGTTGTATAAAAGGAGGTTGATGAAAAGGTGGTATCTGAGTATAAACCGGCGGTGTAGTAAAGGACGGCTGTTTGTAGGCGCCACTTGTTTCATCATATAGCATGAGCTCTGACGTCTTGTTGACCTCCGGAGCGATAGGCTGGTATGGTGGTATGATCGGCCGAGTGGCCGTTTGGGAGGGTGTCTGGAACGGAGGATTTCCTTGGCTGACCGATTGATTCAAACCGGTCGTGTTTAAGGGTGCCCCCCAGGGTAAAGGGATGACTGGAGGGAGTGGTGCAGTGGACGGCTGGATGGAGCCGTATCTCAAAGGAGTTGATGACGTAGAAGCACCAGATCCTCCGACAGAGGATTGGATCAGCTGTGAAGCCTGATAAGCCTGATTTGGCGGAATCGGCTGAAAATACGTAGGCCCCCTGTACCCTTGTGGTATACCTCCGGCGAAGGAGTTGACAACAGCATTGTGCACCATGTTTGAAAGTACCGGGGATTGGTTGATGAAGGCGTGATGAAGAGATTGCTGAATCATATCGAACATTTTGTCCGAATCTTCTGAAATCGTGATCTGGCGGGGAGTAGGGAAAGAAGACTTTTTAACAGTTTCCCCGCTCCTGGAACGACTGAAGGATTTCAAGCAAGTTTTCCGGACTTGCTCCAAATACTGATTCAGATCTTCTTTTTGGTCGTCCTTTAGATCTGCTTCCGTCACTTCGATGACGTTATCTTCGGAGACTTCAGCAGCTTTCGACATGACAGCGGTTGTATTGGTCCCACCGGGCGTGCCAAAAGTGTGTTGGCGCTAGAAATCGGTCAACCGACTCCCAGCGACCGACACACGACCCGGGAGAATCTGCTTAGCTCCTGTTCGGGTGAATGCCCTGGTGCGGTTCGCGCGGCGTGCCAGCCAATCTGACCTGTTGATTGGCAAGGAAGAACACGTGTCAAATTCAGTAGCTACGATCGGCTAGGTTTCCGATCGGAAGAGCTTATCGGCAGACCAGCCGATTCACTGTGATGATGGAATCGGTTACAAGACAACACGATCCCTGTAGCTTTGTAGATAGAAAGAATACTAAAGCAATCGTTACAAAGCTTATGGAAACAGTACTAGGAAAAGATCTAATCGGCAACGAATGAATCTAACAACAGAAAGCAATGAAAGCCGATACTACCGATTCCTAGGGGGATAACTGGTGATAAAAACTAGGAAAACAGGTAAAAACCTATGAATCTAGTCAATATCGATAACTGGTGAATAAATCTAAACGAAACAACAGCGATACGCCGGAAGTTAAAGCCTAGATATTACTCGATAAACGGAACTTACAGAATCGGCCGGAGATCAAGACGATGCAGCCCTGCCAACCCGTACGAACTCGTGAGAAAGAAAATTGATGGCGAAGTCGCCTGTTCAAAAGTAGATGCGCAGAAGAAAGTAACTTGTTGTATTGATTGATTGTTGTGTTTACAGATTTACAAAGGTAGCTATTTATAGCCCCGTACAAATAATCTTCTTAACCGACTAGAACTCTATCTCTAATTCAAACAGAAAACAAATATCTACAAGCACAATCCGTGCTAAACTAATTACCCCACGCTTCGTGGGCTGAACCCCACCTTATCCTTCCATCTTTCCAAGCCCATACAGGCCCACCTTAGTCCACCTTCCTGATCGGCCGATTTCTCATCAGCAAAGGATTGCCGATTGGGAACCTAGCGTATTCACTCTGAAGCGAAGTAAAAGCCACTTGACCGATTCCGCACTGTAGCACCTTTTGGCCGATTCCCATCCGTACTCCTTCAATTTCTTTCTTCTTTGGCGCCGATTCTACTGATGACGAAATCCGGCGTCAACAACCGGTCCGACGCCAAGCAGTCAGGAATCCCCTTCAAGCCCACCGAAGGTATCAAAGAAGTCCCCCTCAATCCCGGTTGTTCCAGCGCAGGGGTGGTGCGAATCAACGCGGCCCTATCTCCCAAATAGGAAAGCGCGCTCGTCGGCTTCCTCCGCGCAAACAGCGATGTCTTTGCGTGGGAACCCTCGGACATGCCAGGCATCCCGAGGGAAGTCGCCGAGCATTCCCTGAACATCAGGGCCGGCTCTAAGCCGGTGAAGCAGGGCTTGCGCCGTTTCGACGAAGAAAGGCGCATGGCCATTGGCGAAGAACTTGAAAAGCTCCTGGCGGCCGGCTTCATCAAGGAAGTTCACCACCCCGAGTGGTTGGCCAATCCTGTTCTTGTACCGAAAAAGAATGGGAAATGGAGAATGTGTGTCGATTATACCGGTCTCAACAAAGCGTGTCCAAAGGATCCGTTTCCTTTGCCGCGTATAGACCAAATAGTCGACTCGACAGCTGGGTGCGAAACACTCAGCTTCCTCGATGCATACTCCGGCTACCACCAAATCGCGATGAAGGAGGCCGACCAGCTCGCCACCTCCTTCATCACCCCCTTCGGCCCCTACTGCTACGTCAAGATGCCGTTCGGCCTCAAAAACGCGGGGGCTACCTTCCAGCGATGTATGCTCAAGTGCTTTGGGGATCTCATCGGGCGAACCGTTGAGGTTTATGTCGACGACATCGTGGTCAAATCCAGGAAGAGCGATCAGCTTGTCCCCGACCTAGAACTAGCCTTCGAAAGGCTAAGGGATAAGCATATCAAGCTTAACCCGGAGAAATGCGTGTTCGGCGTCCCGAGGGGCATGCTGCTAGGCTTCATCGTCTCCGTACGCGGCATCGAGGCGAATCCGAAGAAGATAGCGGCCATCAACGGCATGGGGCCGATCCGGAACATGAGGGGAGTGCAGCGCGTCATGGGATGCTTAGCATCCCTAAGCCGCTTCATCTCGCGCCTCGGCGAGCGGGGACTTCCCCTCTACCGGCTCCTCAAGAAATCCGACCGCTTCGAGTGGACCAGCGGGGCGCAGGAGGCGCTTGACCGGCTCAAGGACCTCCTGACGAAGGCCCCGATCCTGGTTCCGCCGGCCGACGGTGAGACCCTCTTACTCTACGTCGCGGCAACCACCCAGGTGGTCAGCGCGGCCCTAGTGGTGGAGCGGGAGGAGGAGGGGCACGCTCTTAAGGTGCAACGCCCGGTGTACTTCATCAGCGAGGTGTTGTCCGAGTCCAAGTCACGATACCCGCAGATCCAAAAGCTGGTCTACGCCATCCTCATCACGAAGAGGAAGCTGCGTCACTACTTCACCTCCCACCCGGTAACGGTCGTTTCCTCATTCCCGCTTGGTGAAGTAATCCGGAACCCGAATGCGACAGGAAGGATCGCGAAGTAGGCGCTCGAGCTATTGGATCAGGGTATTACCTACGTCCCCCGCACCGCCATTAAGTCCCAGGTACTTGCCGATTTCGTGGCTGAGTGGACAGAGGTACAAGCCCCAACGGCAACAGAGGAGCAGGAGTACTGGACGATGTACTTCGACGGGTCGCTAATGAGGGCCCGCGCTGGAGCAGGCCTCGTCTTCATCTCCCCACTAGGCGTGCGCATCAGGTACATGATTCGCCTCCATTTTCCTGCATCCAACAATGTCGCTGAGTATGAAGCCCTTCTCAACGGGCTTCGCATCACCATCGAGCTGGGCATCCGTCGACTGGACGTCCGAGGCGACTCCCAGTTGGTCGTCGAACAAGTCATGAAAGAGTGGAGCTGCCATGACCCGAAGATGGCCACCTACTGCAACGAGGTACGTAAGCTCGAGGACAAGTTCGACGGGCTGGAGCTCAATCACGTCGCAAGGCGCTTCAACGAGGCCGCTGACGAGCTCGCTAAGGCGGCGTCTGGCCGGACGCCCGCCCCCGACGGCGTCTTCGTTAGCGACCAGCTGAAGCCTTCGATCCGCTACCCGGAGCCAGCAGGGGTCGGCGGGGCATGCCCAGCCTCGGGGTCGGGATCCGGGTCAGGGGAGGTCGGCAATACGCCACCTATCTGGGACCCGAACACCAATCCCGAGGGAAACAACGCCGCCCCACCCGACCCGGTCGCGAAAGCCAAGCCCTCCGACCCCGCGGTTATGGAAATCGAGGCGGGTCCCGCGGCGGGGGCCGACCCCCCGACCGATTGGAGAGCCCCATACCTCGAGTACCTTATTCACGACGTGCTCCCAACTGACAAGACCGAAGCCCGCAGGATCACGCGCCGAGCGAAATCCTTCGCCGTCATCAACCAAGAGCTTTACAAGCGAAGCCACACGGGGATCCTCCAGCGCTGCATCCCGATCGAGCAGGGAAGGGCGCTGATCCAGGACATCCACGCCGGGGCCTGCGGTCACCACGCTGCGCCAAGGACGCTGGTAGGCAATGCCTTCCGGCAAGGTTTCTACTGGCCAACCTCGGTCGCGGATGCTACCCAGGTGGTCCGCACGTGCGAAGGATGCCAATTCTTTGACCGCCAAACCCATCTGCCCGCACAGGCGTTGCAAACCATCCCCATCACGTGGCCGTTCGCGGTCTGGGGGTTGGATCTTGTTGGACCCTTCAAAAGGGCGCCCGGGGGCTTCACCCACCTACTCGTCGCTGTCGACAAGTTTTCCAAATGGATCGAAGCAAGGCCTGTGGCGCAGATCAAGTCCGAGCAGGCGGTACAATTCTTCACCGACATCATCCACCGCTTCGGGATCCCGAACTCCATCATAACCGACAACGGTACGCAGTTCACCGGAAAGAGATTCCTCCAGTTCTGCGACGACCACCACATTCGAGTGGATTGGGCGGCGGTTGCGCACCCCCGCACGAACAGGCAAGTCGAACGAGCCAATGGCATGATACTCCAGGGTCTCAAGCCACGGATCTTCGACCGCCTTAAAAAGTTCGGCGGACGATGGGTGGCGGAACTCCCAGCAGTCCTCTGGAGCCTGAGGACGACCCCCAGCCGGGCGACGGGACTCACCCCGTTCTTCATGGTTTACGGGTCCGAGGCCATTCTGCCCACCGACTTGGAGTACGGATCACCAAGGGTAAAAGCATACGACGAACAGGGAAACCAGGCGTCGCTCGAGGACGCACAAGACCAACTCGACGAGGCGCGAGACGTAGCCCTCCTGCATTCGGCTAAGTACCAGCAGGCCCTACGGCGTTACCACAGCCGCAGGATACAAGGCCGCGCCTTCAACGTTGGAGATCTAGTGCTCCGCCTCGTCCAAGACAACAGGGGTCGGCACAAGTTGACTCCCCCTTGGGAAGGCTCGTTCATCATCGCACAGGCGCTACGGGCAGGCACCTACAAGCTGGCAACTCCCGACGGGCAAATCTTCAGCAACGCCTGGAACATAGAACAGCTAAGACGCTTCTATCCATAGCTCTTGTTCATAATTTATACATAGCTTTGCCCCCGTTTTCGTTTAAGCTCAGGGGTATCCGACCCTGGCCTCGTTCCAAGGTCGCATACCCCTCGGGGGCTACCAGTTTTGTTCTTCTGCTAAAAAGAAACCCTAAGCCACCTTGGCTCAGGCCTTTTCGTTTAAGCTCAGGGGTATCCGACCCTGGCCTCGCTCCAAGGTCGCACACCCCTCGGGGGGCTACCAGTTTCGACCTTCACGAAACAAGAAGGCTTTTTCTTTTAAGCTCAGGGGTATCCGACCCTGACCTGGCCCCAGGATCAAACACCCCTCGGGGGCTATCGGGGGCTCCGACCCCAGCCGCTGGGCACCGCCAAAAAGAAAACGTTTTTTCTTTCAAAAAACCGGCCTCTCCCTTTCGAAAAACCTTTGAATACAGAAAGATAAGGATGCGTGAACGGTACTCAGCCAAGTTGCGATCGGACTGCGAAAAGCCTACGCCCCAGCGGCTACGATACCTTCGCTCATCAAAAACTTACTGACGCACCCGGCAACGCATCCAAACGCTTTCAAAACCAAAGGAATAACAAAGGGAAACGGTTTCCTTAGCGAAATAAAAAGTCATAAGAACAGGCCCGTATGGCCAACGCAAACAAGTTCGAAACGACTGACTTAAATACAAACGTCTTTTGGGCACATGCCCGGTGCAGTTAATTAACAGGAGGATCGGCCGGAGCGGTAGTCCCAGGGTCGGCGACGGCGGCGGCTCCAGGGTCGGCGGCGCCAGGGGCCTCGGGGCCGGCAGGATTGGCTTCAGGGTCGGCTGGGGGAACGGCTTCATCCTCCAAAAGCTTCGCGAGGGCCTCCGCCGGCGCAGTCACCGCGGAGTCGATCTCGTCCAGCTCGGCGTCGGTATAGCCGACGCAATACCCCTCACTCATCCCGACAAAGTTAATGTCGGCATAGTGAGAGCCGAAGACCCCGAAGGCGTGCCGCACACCAAGGTGAAGCGCGTCCACGGCAATCTCACGACGGCGACGGCGCACCTCGAGAACACGGGTCGGCAGCAAGCTCGACCCTTCTTCCGGAGCAACGCCGAAGTCCTCGCAGACGACGCGGACCGCATCCCGCAAGGCGCCATGCTCGCCGCGCTCCTCGTCGAGCAAGGCCTGCAACTTGGCAAGGTCCTCTGCAGGAGCCGATCAAGAAACCTCACCAAGTTAAAAGAAACGAAACACCGACAGCACAGAAATACGGAAGCAGAAAGAGCCTCACCGTCGGCCTTGGCCTTCAGCTCGTGTTCCCGGGCGACACTGAGGGACACGGCGGTCTGGAGCCCGTCCACCTGCAAACGGAATTGGTCGCGTTCCGCTCGAAGGGCTGCGTTCTCCCCCCTCAGCCGCGCCAGTTCCTCGGCGTCCCGGCGGGCCCGCTCGGTAGCGGCTGCTCTTAGCCCCTCGGCGTCATGGTGCGCCTTCTCCATGGCGGCCTGGAATTCCTCAAGGTCGAGGCGGGCCTTCTCCGCGACAGCCTGGAGCTTGGCCTCGGCACGCCGCGCCCCCTCTAGCGCCGCCTGCTCGCGCCCCTCCAGGTCGCGAACGGCCCCCTGGGCAGCACCGAGCTGCAGGGCCAGACCCCTGGAACGCTCCCTCTCGGCGATGTAGTGCTCCCAGAGTTTCCGCTATCGCCGGAGGAAGTTGGATTTCTCCAGGCTGGCCTCCTGAAGAGCCTGCAAAGTAACATGACGGTAAGACAAGAAAGTAAAAGGAAAAGAGCTTATCACCGAGCGGCGGGAACAAACATACCTGGTTGCCAGGGACTACGGTGTCGGCCAAGGCTCCCAACACCGAGGTCAGCGCCGCTTGAGCCCGGGCGACACCGCCGTGCACCACCTGCCACTTATGCCACTCAGCAGCATCGTCCAGTGCATAAAGGCGCCGCGGCGGATCATCGCGGGATGACCAGCGGAGGATGTGCCCTCTCCACGCCCCGGGGACGGAGGAAGCCGAGGGCGGAACGGGGCCCGACTCTGACATCGTCGCCAACGACGACATCACGACACCAGAGATCCCAGGGTCTACCGACGACTCCGGCGCCTGCACGCCCGTCGCCACCGCGGCCGCCGCCGGCACCTCTGTGGGCACGTCCCCCTCGGCAGCCGGAAGCACCCCCGTGGGAGCAGCCGGGGCGGGGACCTCGCCCTCCGGCACCGGTACCTCCACCACCGCCGCGCCCTCGGGGACCAGCGCCCCCTCCGCCTCCGACCTCGCCACGTCAGCAGGGGCATCCACCCCGCCCACCGCCATCTCCGCATCCTCCGCCTCGTCGGCGTCGAGGTCAATCACCTCCCCGGCTTGTGGGCCCGGAGGAATCGTGGCCCGGGCCGGAAGAACGACCGGTGGGGCCGCGGGCGGAGTGGGGTCCGCTCCCCCTCCGGCGGCTGACCCCGCCGCCGTCCCGACGACCGGCCCCTCAGCGGCCACCTCCGCTGAGAGACCCGCGGCCACGCCAGGAACCCCGCAAGTCGCCGCTGGCGGGGCGGCGTCCCGTCCCCCAGAGGAGGACGACGACCGCAGCATCTTCTTGGGCGCCAGCCGCGGGCTGACACCACGGGGAGAAGCGCTGCAACGTCGACGAATAGGCGTCAAATAGAAACATATGGAAGGAAGGAAAAATGACGTGCGGGGAGAGTCAACTTACGCCCTCGAAGCACATGGGCGACGTACGCGCTTCGACTCGGAGCCTGACGCCGACCCTGGGGCGTCCGGCAGTGGCCGCTTGTCGCCACCCCGTTGCCCCCCGCCAGCAGGCACGGTGGCGGAGGCAGCCCCCACGGATCCCCGAGGAGCCCCCCGAACGGACTCCTGAGGGGCGCCCCGCGCCGGACCCGAGACTGCGGTAGGGGCGGGCTCTGACGAACCCTGAGGGACGCTCCGGCTCGGCGCCGGGGCGACATCCCTCGCCGGCACCGAAGGAGCACCCCGCGCATGCTCCTGGGGAGTGCCCTGGGACGGCCCTGAAGGGGCGCCCTGCGCCCCCCTCTGGGGAGGATCCTGTGCCGACCCTCGGGGGACGCCCTGCGTCGCCCCCTGAGGAGCGGTCCGCGCAGGCTCCGGGAGCGCGTGCTGCGCCGACCCCTGAGGCACGGCCCCAGGACCGGGGGGAGCCGGATCCCGCACGGGCGCTCCCGCCGCCGCACCCCCTACCGTCGTCTGCGGGGGTGCGTCGCGAATCACTAAAGCCCCCGAACGGGGGGCAAATAATTCCCATTCTTCCTCCTCCTCCTCTTCTTCTTCTTCTTCTTCTTCGTCGTCGTCGTCGTCATCAGACACGACCGCCCCTTTCCGCCGCCGTAGGAGCTCCTTGGCGGCCCTCTGCCGCCGCTTCTCCGTCTCCTCGTCCTTACGGCGCTTGTCCTTCTCCGCCTGAACGCGGTTGAGGGCCCTCCGTGCGGCATCCTCCGGCACCGGCGGGAGAGAGTCCTTAACCCGGGTCAGCGAGCCCTGTGAGGCGAAAAAGAGGATCAACATCAGAACGACAAGACGGCAGAACATCAGGGGGAAGAGGTAGTGACCCAGATGCCTTACCAGGTCCACGAAGCCCGGCTCCGGGCGCATCGGCGGGTGCCCAGGGACCGGATACTCGACGTCCTTATCCTCCAACGCCTCCCGGAGCCGTTGCTGGATCTCGGAGTCGGCGAGCGCGCCTATCGCCAGGACGGTGCCATCGGGCGGCGTGTCGGGGGTCATGACGCCGAGGGGTCGAATCCGAAGCATCAGCGGCGCCACCCGCCGGGCGTGGTAGGCGCCGATGACACCGGCACCAGTGAGTCCCTCCCGCTTCAATTGCCCGATGGCCTGCAGGAGGTCGAAGATCTTCTTCTTCTCCTTCTCCACCGGCCCGTACGCCCACACGTCGGGCGCCGCGTCAATGGTGCGGCCGGTGAACGGCGGCAGGGGGAGTTCGGGTAGTTCTTCATGTAGAACCACTGGTTATGCCACCTCTTGTGGGACACGGAGGTCTTCACCGTCATATACTCCTTGGAGCGAGTATGACGGAGGTGGATGCCGGCGCACCCAATCGGCACCGGAGGCAACTGTTGCTGGCTTCCGGCCCTCCCGGTCTTCTGGTAGAGGCTCACCGTGAAGAAGTACTTCCACAGCTCGAAGTGGGGCTCGATTCCCAGGAATCCCTCGCACAACGCGACGAACGCCGCAATGTGCTGGATCCCGTTGGGGTTGAGGTGCTGGAGCTCGAGCCCGTAGTAGTGGAGCAGCCCGCGAAAGAAACGGCTTGGAGGGGAGGCGAATCCCCGCTCGTGGAAATGGGCGAAGGAGACGACGTAGCCGGCGGGCGGCGACGGAACCTGCTCCGTCCCCGGCAGCCTCCACTCGTCCGCCGCCGTCTTCTCACAAAGGAGCCCCTTCCGCACCAGACCTTCGGCACGCTTGGCGGTGAAGTGGGAGATTCCCCAGGAAGCCATCGCCAAGGAGGGAAGAGGGCCGACGAAGACGAAGGCGAAACGCGCGGCGGAGGGCAATGGGAACAAGGAAGACAAAGCGAGCGCAGGGGAGCAAGAAGGCGAGAAGGCTTGAGCGCGAAAGGAGAGGAACCGGAGCGGCATGTTCCAGCTTTTATAGGAAGAGTACCGGGGAAGCCGAACCGACGCCCCGGCCGCCATAAATGCGGCGCCAGGTACGCCCCTGCTACGCCCGTTTCCTTTCGAAAATCGCGCGCACGATCGGCCGCGAAAAAACATCCTATCTTCCTCGATCCGCGGGACGGCGCTTCCATAACTCCATCCCCCGGGCTTCGCGCCCACAACGCTCCGCACGACCGGCCCTGGCACATCAACCGCTCCGCTCCGGCCCAACGCCCACAGGAAGGTAAGAAAGGGATACGGGGCTGAAAACGCCCCTACGGCCCAATACGGTCCAGGGGTTCGAAAACTAGCCCAACACGGGTTCGACAGTTGCCCCAGGACATCCCTGAGCAAGGGGTGAGAAGGGACGGGCCCGCTAGCGGCCAACACCCAGGCGAGCAAACGCTAAGGGCGCCCCAACCTCACGTTCGAGTCCCGCTCAGTATAACGTTCATGGTTTTTCCACGGGGAAAGGCAACGAGCCCTCAGACCCAATCGAACGGATCCGAGAACTATATGAACCGACTGGCGAGAAATTGGAGTACGCCACCAGCTTGGCCCGAGCCGGACCCCCCCGAACGGGGACCGGGACTCCACTCGAACTTACCCGTTTGCAGCTCAAACGAGCACCACGGTTCGTCCTACGCGGATAACGTGGCCCGGCTCAACCCCTCCGTCCTAGCGAACGGACGCTTGAGGGGCAACGATCAAAAAGTCGACCTGGCCTCCCGATCGGTTTCCTGCAGCGAGCAGGAGCTCGGGGGCTAGCCTCGCAAAAAACTACCACACGTGTGGTCGCAAACTGACAGGTTCTCTCAAGCATGGAGAACAATGAAGCAAGCGAAAGGAGCCTCCGGAGGAGCACTCCTGCTCCACCACAGGCTCGGGGGCTACTGTCGGGGGGAAATATCAACGGCCCCCTAATACGCAGCTTAAGGAAACAAACCTGAAGGCCCAGGCCCACCAAAGTGTGATCAAGTCTCCGCCTCGACCGACCCCAGCGTCAGGACCGGGAGCGCCCGACCTCCCTCCGCAGGGTTTCCGCCTCGACCGACCGCGCCCCCAGGGTCGGGAGCCCCCGACCCCGCACCACAAAGGTCCCGCCTCGCCCGACCCCGAGCGAGGGAGTCGGGCATGTTGAAGCCCACGGGTCAGAGTCCTCCTCGGATACATTCCGCGTAGACAGAACAAATCCGGTGGGGCCCCCCGTCGGCCTCACCATAAATGCGCCGCAGAGAAGGCGGAGCGCAGGGCGACCACGCCCCCCACGCGACCCGGCGCAAGTACCCGCGCACAGCCATCCTATACGAGCTACAGTACTGGCGGCCAGCCCCCATTCGTCACAAAGTACTCATGATCTGCGGCGACCAGAGCGGAGTAAGGGGCGGCCCCGTCCTCGGGTCCCGCACGCCCTCGGGCCCCGCGCAAGCGGCAAAACCGGTGTGGAGCTCCCCCTCTCAACAAGCCATCGTCAGAACGGCGGTATCCACCGTCCTCCCTAACGGACGGCAAGGTGACGACGAAACCCCCTCATCATGATCTATCCTGATACCTACGAACGTCGAAGTAGCTACCTGCGAGAAGCTGCAACACTTGGCATCCGGCGGCGACCCCTTCGAGCATGCACAACGGCACGCGTTCAGGGTCGGCAGGACGTCGGGCGCCATGGGCCCCTGCCCTCTTTCCCGCCAGGCCTTTTTACCACCTCACTCTCTACCTTTTACCCGGTTCCCAATTGTAACTCCGGCCGGCCCCTTGCGATATAAAAGGGGAAACCTAGAGCCGGGGGAGGGGGATCGATCAATCGGCATCTCGAAAGAAAAACACTCCTCCTAGAACACAAGAGACTTGGGACCAGTCCCTCTCTCGCCCATCTGTAACCCCCTACTACAGAACCCCCGCGCGGGCAACACGAGCATCCTCCATACTGGACGTAGGGCTCCCTTTGCCCGAACCAGTCTAATCCGTGTCTCCCGTGCAACCATCTGAGGCTCACGCGCATAAAAGAAATTCACTAGTCTAAAGTCCTGATCCGCCGATCTTGACAACGACAAGAAGCACTTCTGAAATTAACTAGACTAGACGTGCTACCTCTTTCCTGCTGCTGCATGCACCACACGCATGCGCGAAGTGCTGCTACGAACATTCACGCGAGCCCGTGCGCGGCTATCCGCCTAACGAAAGTAGGCACGCTGCATGTTGCCACTCATCGTTGCGGCGATTTCTGCGCAGGGTGGTAGGGAGCAAGGGGGCTCCACAAAACCTGCTGCGAGAACGGCTCCGGAGTTCGCCGGACATAAAACTCCAAACACGTGATCTGAACAAACGAAGTTCAAACACATGCGCCCACCGAAGCAATGGGCATTTCTTCCGGACGAGGAGCTCTCCACGACGGGGCAAGGTGGTTCGGAGCGCCGTCCACTTCAAGAGACGAGTGGCCCCACACCTGGCCTTTGGGTCCTCGACCGGACATGGGGCCGGGGGCTGCTGTCAGCGTCAGCCGTCAGGAGAACGGGTCCTGGAGCAGAGGATCTGTGGAGACGCTTGACCATCATGTCATCCGGAAGGCCTAACTTTGAGGTCTCAGGAGCTTGGGGACTTTGGGAGATGTTGCTACAGAAGGATCCTGGGGTGAGTGAGCTGCCTTCGCTACGAAAGAAGAGCCTAGTGAGTTACAAGGCAGGTGGCACTAAATAGCTTCAGGTTGTCACACTGACCGTGTGAAAGGATAAAGCAAGTCTCACACCTCTATCTTATCCTGACGTATGAGCGCACGCCTCCAAGATAAAGACCACCAGCCAATATTGATGAAGAAAATTTGCATGCACTCTGTGGTGGCTCCTGTGCTTCAGATATGGATGGCATGCAGCATGCAAGCACGAACAAATAAAAAACAACTCCTCCACAGCAATACATGCATGAAACCCCAAGGCGTGGTCCTAAGGACAAGGTACATCATGAGGGGTGGCGCTCATGTGCTCTCTCTCCACCCATTTGCTATTTTCACCCTTGAGAGCACGTGGTCCATGATGAAGATTCCAAGATAAAAGGGATGCATGAAATGCATGTATGCAAGCAATAAAGAAAGAGGTGGCTTGCACACTCCGACGGACGGCAGCATGTTGGCACCCATGCAGCGTCCCGTCAACTGTGGGATCATGCTTCTTTATTTTCCTCTGTGCTGCTTGGTATTAGATCCCTCTTTAAGTATAAAGGAGGAGACCTGGGGCAAGGATAGCGGGGCTTGCTCCCTCAATTTTCCAGAGCTCAAGAACAAGCTTTCCCCATGTATTCTTGAGTACAATAAAAAATATACATACAAGCAGGACGTAGGGCTATTATTCTCTGGGAGGTTTGAACCTGAGTAAAACTTTTCTATGCTCACCACGCGTGCTGTTCTGTCAGCTCCCGACCAAATCTTTTTTCCGTCGGACCCTTGCTCCGGTGTTTACCCGTCGCACTTTTCTTCGTCTTGATCTAATACGTACTTTCACTTCCTGCAAAAAAAAATACGTACTTTCACGAAGAGAAAAAAACCCAGGTTTATTTTGCTGTAAACGGTTTCAATTTCGGTACATGGCACAATGCGTTTCTTGAGTTTTTACACTGGGCCGCAAAGCCCAATCCAGCCCAGGAGGGCCCAATAGCTCTCGTGGAACCACATGCCTGAACCCATATATGAAGGGAGGGCCAGACCGATACAGCCTCGCTGGTCCTCTCGGCTCTCGCTCTCCTCCCTCCACCGTCTCTCCCAGTCCCCGTCGAAGCCGCCGCTCTACCCCACCAAAACCCTAGCGAGGCTAGCCCTAGGTATTCTCCCCAGCGGAGCAAGAGGAAGCGAATGCCGAGGAGCAAGACGGTTAGCAAATCCCTTGGTTGCCGATTTGAGTCGGCGCTCGGCGGCACATGAATCCTTCAGTTTGTATCCCCTATCTTCTCTTCTCTGCACCTTGTGTCTTCCGCTTTTGTTCCCTTTTGTTTTTTTTCGGATTCGGATGTTTGCCCGTGATGCTGTTATTATAGTTTGAGAGATCACTCGGTTTTCGTGTGGATCCTTGATGATTTGAGGCCCTGGATCTGTGAACTAGGGTTTCAGCCTCATCTCCGAACCGATTAGATGATTAGTTTGTTCTTCTCATGAGGGGTATTCTGATCTGCCAGCCTGATGATTAGCATTGTTTGCACCAAGAACGGAGATCTGAATGCGCTTCCTCGTTGAAGCCCGCTTGGCTGCTGTGGTGGATCATGGCAGGCTGGCTCTCTCGATCTCGCTCGGCTCGTTAACCTCCCTACCTCTCCCACTGTTCTGATATGTTAGTGCAGCGTTCCTATCTGAGAGGAAAACTGCAACGACATACACACACATGCATGCATTCATATACATATACATACATATATATATATATATATATCTCCTTTGCTGCTCATCTGCTTTTCCACCGAGTAAGCCGAGTGGGTTCCGGGGGATGCATCTGTAGATGCGAAAGTTATGAAGGCTAATGCAGGTTGGAAGAATGCCCTGTCAAAATTTATTTATAAATTGTTTAACGAGGTGTCCGTTTCTATTTCGAAAGCTGTTTTGCCTTTTTGAAGTACTTCAGTGCAGCCTGTGCTGATTTTGATTTGGTTGGTATTAATATCTTACTGTGACTGAAATTTGAGTTGCAAACTTTCAATATTTCACCCTATTGCCATTGGCAGATGATGAGAAGCAAAGACAATGCATCTGCAGTGCTCCTCATTCGTGGGGGCTCAATAGCATGATGACTCTGTCTAGGGGAATCTCTGATGCTAATAGCTAATTCCAGTTTTTGTAAATAGCTTATGGAGTGTATGAGGTTGATTCTTTATGTGTATCTTTTGAAGCAGAGAAACACCAGTTTCCTTTGTGCATCTTATGGAATTTTTATCTTGGTTTGTTCTTATGAAAGATTCTGATGTCTTGCTGTAAGATAAGATATAAGTTTGTGTACTGCAGGTTTACCATGACCTGTCAACCTGCGTTAAGAGCTGAGGTTTAAATCCCATCTCCATGTACGCTTGCCTGGTTGCTCTGCTGGATCATGTTCTACATCTAGGCCTCTACTCTAAATGTTTCTTAACATCTGGCTTTCTTCCTTAAAGCAGGCAAAATAGACTCTGGGAAATGTATCTGTAGTTGCAAAATTACAAAAGGTTTGGCAGATTGGAAGAATGCCCACAATAGCATGATGACTCCATCTAGGTGAATCTCTGATTCTGATCTGTGTTTTGTTGCCTTGTTTTCTTGCATGTCGTCTCCTTGTATTTTTATATGGCTTTAAGTCCTCATTGGAGGATTCATGACTAGTTCGTGGTTTGCAATATTTCACCATTTCAAATTTGTTGAGGATGAGAAGACGGGATCTTTTTAGTGTCCCTGGTGATACAGTCATACAGTTGCTCTATGTGCTATCAACTAGACTAGAATATGAATGTTTTTATGAAGCTATGGGTCAACTTACTAGAAGGTGCATAGTGGTTACTATTTTTCTTATTTCATAACCTTTTATCTTTTCTCACATGTGAGATTTGGATCAGAAGGGATATCTTGATATGTCTGTAGCTTAATGATCAAATTGTTTGCAGCAAGAATAGAGATCTGAATATGCATCTCTATTGTACTATGCCTTGCTGCTTAACCAGTCTATCAATACTCCATGTCGCCATACATGTCTTTTTTTTCTCGGATCATGTTTGGCTTTGGGTTTTGCCTTAGCATTCCTCAGTGATCTTCACCTAATCTGAGAGTCTTTTTATTATTTTGTTTTTCTTGAGGTAAGGGTTAGATAGGTGGATGCTTTTAAAACAATGAATCTGTTTAAGCAGGTTGTAGAAATTGGCATAATGGAAGCCTACAGTTTGCAGCCTACGGATATGCCAGTTTCAGTGTTTGTTCATGGGATGTTCTGATTTGCCTCTTTGCCAGCCTGATGATTACCTCTTCAATAGTATAATGGAGATTGGAATACACTTGACTGTAGAAGCTGGCTTGGCTGCTGTGGTGGACCATATACTCCCTCCGTTCCAAATTACTATAAGTCCATCCATCCATGTACACCCCACTCTGATTTTCTTCCACCAAGCTGGCTGAGCTGGCTCCGGTTAAGATGTGTGTAGATAAAACGAAATATGAAGGCTTTGGCAGACACATGTGAAAGGAAAGATGTTAAATTTGGTTTTATTATGGGGGCATTCAAATGTACCAGCCTGATGATTACAGGTTATTTGCATTGAGAGTGAAAATCTGAATGCACTTCTCCTGTTGAAGGCTGCTTAGTTGCTCTGGTTGATGGTCTGCTGCTGCTGCTGCTACTACAATATCCAGAATGAGTCTCTTCCCCGTCTCTGTCTCCCTCCCTCTCTGGATGTGTGTGTGTGTGTGTGTGTGTGTGTGTGTGTGTGTGTTTCTATCAACCAAGCTGGCTAAGTGGGCTCCTGGGGATGCATATGTAAGTGCAATGGTTATGAAGGCTTGGCAAATATAAGAATGACCTCATATCGAACAAATTCGTTTTATAACAAGTAATTTCTCTCTAAGCTTGGTGTTTCTCTTCTTTTTTCCAAGTGGCTTTTTCAAACTGCATTGTAATTGACCTCTTTTGTGATTTTTTCCTTCTGAGGTTACAAAGCAAATAGTGGAGCTGTGTAGCAGTATTGCCCAATTTTGTCATCCATCTGACCTGCTGTTGAAATTATGAAGATTTTCAGCACTTGGATCTAATTTACATCCCACTCAGATTTTGTTGAAGTGAACCAGAGATGTGGGGTGACAACTTGCTCAGATGATCTGCATTACAAATAAGTTGATGAGAACTGAACCTAAAATGGACCTTTCGATGACCATTCTTTTAATGGATGGGTGCATGTTTGTTAGACCAAGGATGTAGCTAGGGTTAGTGTAGCAAAGTTATACAGGAGGCATTTTATAGTGCTAGAGCATAGTTTTATTGCGCATGCTAAGCTAGTTTTAGCCTAATTCACTTGCTTTATGGCACTGGCCCTCCTGAAATTGAGCACAAGCTCTGCCTAAGTTCTAAAAACTGATATTCATGGGGCTGTTCTTGCACTAAGAACGGAGATCTTAACACACTTATTCGTTGAAGCTGGCTTGGCCTCTGTGGTGGATCATATAGTTCCTCTAATCACAATTATAAGTCTGTACATCCATCCATGCATGAATGTCAGTCTGATTTTCCACCAGGCAAGAGTGTGTTGATTGAAAAAAAAAAAAGAAGGCTTGGCATATGCATAATGTGTCCCTGTAGTACTGTTGCATAAAGTTGTCAAGAAGTTTTCGCCATCATAAATCAGTCTGCATAAATGATGATGTATAGGTGATCAAGGTTTTAAATCTCCCGCCATAGCCAGCTATACCTATTTGAGGCATGTTACCACTATTCGAGTTCATGTACAATTTAGCCGATATAGCCCGCTATAGTTAGATTTAGCTCTGCTATTAGCTGATTTAGAGTTCCACCTCTAAACCGGGTTTAGCCTGCTATTTAAAACATTGGTTGTGATATCTGTGGTGTCTCATTAGTCATGCAAAGTCCCAATATTTTGTTTTTGTTATGGGGGACAGGCATTCTGGTATCGGCCTGATGATTATGATGTTTGCACTAAGAACGGAGATCAGAATGCACTTCACCCGTTGAAGCCTGCTTGGCCACTCTGGTTGATGGTCTGCTCTTGCAGCTGCTAGTACTACTACTGCCTTCTGGCCTCCGTCTCTCTCTCTCTCTCTCTCTCTCTCTCTCTCTCTCTCTCTCTCTCTCTCTCTTCTCTTCCTGGCCTGCCTGTCTGTGGGTGTGTGTGATTCTCCATCAACCAAGCTGGCCAAGTGAGCTCCGTGGAATGTGCATGTAGATGCAAGAATTATGAAGGCTTGACTGATGCAAGAATGCCCCTGTGTTTACTGTTTTTTTTATGGTCCTGTTATGCCAATTGCTGTCTTGTTTTCCTAGCTGCAATGTGTTGGACTTCAGTTTTTGTGATTTCTTTTTTGGGTTGTGAGCAAATGAGGCTGTGAATGGTTTTATTATTACAAGTGTTATCATACATCTCCAGCTTTTGAAATTGAGATTTTTCTGTATTTAGATCTAACTTGAGATTTTTCAGTATTTAGATCTAACTTATGTACAGTACAGTGTGCTGGCTGGTTGGTGATTCGAGACGCAGGGTAGTAGGAGTCCATGGAAGATTAGAAGAAGTGATATGGTGTGACACTGTAGTCAAGTACTCTGTTTTGTGTTGGAAAAGTTCGGTAAATTTATGTGCGGTCAAAATACAGGAGAATTACTGTAAGTGGTTTGAAACAGTTGATTCTCTTGTTTCTGACTATTGACTCTTTGTATGATACAGGAGAAGTGCGATGCCATCTATATGATGCTGAATGTAGTGATAATGTGATATGTAAGCTTTCTAGATGTTTATATGGAATGGAAACGTAGTTATATGTTTTACATTTTGACTATCTAAATGTGCCCATGAAATATTGTAATAACTGTATGCAGCAGAATATGGGATGTCGTTGATTATGATGCTTCCCGGAATCAGTTTGGGTATGTAAACGTGGTGCGGCGCATGCACATATTATGAAGTGAAAAACAAACATTCCTGACTGTTTTTTTTTCCATCTGCCTCACAATGAATCTGTAAAAACTCTTTTCTGTCATATACCATAGCACTCTTTCTGCTTTTTCTTCCTGCTTTGGTTACTCAAGGCTTGCCGCCAAATGGTGGTGCTAGGTTCTCCAGTAATTGAATTACAGGGCCTGGAGCCGCCGTGAATTTCTAACACTAATAATTGAGCACCCCCTGCTTTTTGGCTCACCATGGTACATACTACTCAGTATGCGTTTTCAGCTTGTCAGCTAAATCTCAACTGAATTTGAGTTGTTTGATTCTCAAGACGCAATGCTAGAAAGCAAAGAAGGCAATGGAAAGAAACCAAGATGGTGTTTGGTTTGGCTCAAATGTAACCGTAATCTGATTAAAATATTGAAGGTAGCGAATCCTGTTATTGGTTGCGGTGGTTTGTAATCAATTGGCACTGTAATCGAATCCCTTGCATAAATAATATCTATACTATACAAGTTTGTTACCTCTCCTCTCCCACGGTAATCAGATACAACACTCACACCGTAATTTGATTATGTTACCAAAGTGCAACCAAACAAAGAGGGTAATTACCCATTCCGCCACCAAATACACTGTAATTTGATTTCCTTTGTGTTTATGTTACCTTAGCACAAACCAAACACTATCCAAAGGTGAAGGCAACATAATTCTTTTGCACAATAACTGGAGAAAGACAAGCAGCACGAATCAGAGCCTTGTACCTCAAGGCGACTCTGAGACAAGATATTGCATTCTTTGATATGGAGATGAGCACTGGGCAAGTGGTTGAAAGGATGGCAGGAGACGCATTCCTCGTTCAAAATGCTATTGGAGAAAAGGTATGCAGTTTTGAGATGATAAGAAGTGAAAGGCTAACAGAAAAATCTTTACTAAGCTGTTAGATGATATGAACATCTACGATCAATATGGTGCAGCTTATGGAAAAGGCTATATCTTTAAGTGCATTGTCCGACGGTATAGATCTCGACAAATAGTGGGGCAAGGATTTTGTATTTTTTTTACATAAAAGCTGGTTTTTTTAAAAAAAATGGAAATATATCCGGCCTCTGCGATAAACACACACCCAAGTTCTTGCACAACCTTCAGCTCAATAGCTTATCACAAGTAAATAAAAGGAGAAAAGGCACGCAAATAAAAGGAAGTAACCTTGAGCAATGTCTATTATTGATCTTCTAGCAAGCCGGTCAGCGCAGGTAGAGTGTAAAAGCATAAAAAAGTATGAATAGCTAATAGTAGATGCTTTAAAATGCCATATTTAAGTCATTGTAGAGATTTCTGATACTTTTCCCTGTGCATTGGATACTTGTCATGGCACATCTGCTGTACAATTTGTATTTTATTTTCCTCATAATGATTTTTTCAAGCAGCCATTAGCTATATTTATCTGCTCTTTCAGCCACTAATAGGATCTGTTACGGAGAAGTTTTCACAATCTTGCCATGTCCCGGTATGTTTCATGATTAAGTCTGAAAAGTTGACATTTATCCACGTTGTTTTCTGACTCATATTTTATCTTCATTCCTGTAGATCGAGAACATACTGAACATCCGTGATGTTCCAAATTTATGGCATGTCCCACTTATCCTTAGAGTGAGTAACTTCCACAAGAACCTTAACCTTGCGGTTTTCTAGAAATATATTAAATCTATATTATTTGCATTTAGTATTGGCTGCAGCACAAATTTTGATGATTGAGTGGAGTGACGGTGAGGCAATGGAGGGTGCCGCCGAGCTCGCCGTAGAGGGCGTGGCTGCCCACGTGCATCCTCGTCGGTCAAGCCACTGTTGAGAGAGAGAAGTGGCCGGTACAATGCACGACACAGTGAAGAACTTCTAAATGATATTAAAGACGCATCAATACGTAGGTTACCCTATGCGTTGGTTCGACACAATCATAAGGTAAAGACTAAGGTTGGGAGGTGTGATTCTTATAATATGTCTTTATGCTTTTCAAGCGAGTAGAAAGGATTAAATAAAATATATACAAGTGTAAAATTTAGGATAATAAATTATTGGAGTTGGAACCAAATTTAAGATTTTCAAGGTAAATAATATTATTTATTTAGTTCTAACTGTGGTCCGTGGCAACGGAGCGGAGTGTATTGTGCTAGTAAAGAACATATATCATTAATAAATAAGTAGGAAAGTATAGATAATACAACCACTCAACCTAAAGTCTGGCTGACAAGTGATAAGAGCCAGATCCTTGCAGCCAGACAGAACTGACATAAAGCTGAATATCACAACGCTTGGAGCCGTAACGATCAAGAAATAATTCACCAACTCAAAACAGACAACACCCGGATCTTATGAACTGACATAAAGTTGAATATCACAACGCTTCTGGAGTTGGAACGAGCTAACAAGCGTTTAGTTGAAGCCTCCTGCGTAGGACACATAGCAGTGACATGCCCATAGCAGCGCTCATTGGAAGTCCACTGATGTAAAGAGACCATAAACTCTGCACGAAACGAAGCAATTGGTCTCCACGGAGCAAGTAGAGTAGGTGTCAACCGAAATGCACCTAGAAGTACTCCCAGAACACGCCCTGTACGGCCACCTGCTCTGGCATCGGAGCTGACCTAATCCATTTCCACTTCAGGCAGCTCACCATGTATATATGTGCGGGGGAGATAGGGCTGTATTATTCAAACCAGCTGAGCAATCAGGTCCCATAAGGGTGAGATCTTTAGAACGTTCACAATGAAGGGCTCCAGTGAGCATGGTGAGACATCCAAGGCGCCCCTGAGCAGGGGCGTCAGCAAAGGACTGTCTGTGCTAGATCTCATACTTCGCTTCATTGCCATCATCGGCACTCTTGCTAGCGCCATTGCAATGGGCACCACCAACGAGACACTGCCTTTCTTCACACAGTTCATCCGGTTCAAGGCACAGTACAGTGATCTCCCTACTCTCACGTGAGCCAACATCCATAACTGCAGAGAGCGATGCTTTCAGATAACAATCCTATGAGTATCTGATGCTCCAACTGTTTCAATTTCTTTCCTTTTTCGGCAGGTTCTTCGTCATTGCAAATTCTATTGTCTGTGCCTATCTCATCCTCTCACTTCCATTATCAATAGTGCACATCATTAGGAGCAGGGCCAAATTCAGCAGGCTGCTCTTGATCTTTCTTGACGCGGTAAGACTACCCCTTTGTCTTATTCAAAGCATATTGAGAACTTGAAAATCAACCTGCATGAAAGTATGCATGGTTACTCAACTTGTTTATTGATCTGTTTTCCTTGTGATTCTTTTGAAGGCAATGCTAGCACTGGTGACTGCGGGAGCATCTGCAGCAGCGGCCATTGTGTACTTAGCACACAAGGGCAATGTCAGGGCAAACTGGCTTGCTATTTGCCAGCAGTTTGACTCATTCTGCGAGCGTATCTCTGGATCCCTCATTGGTTCATTCGGAGCCATGGTTCTGCTGATCCTGCTGATATTACTCTCCGCCATTGCCCTCGCGAGGCGCTAGACCAAATCATGCATCATTTGCTTCCAGCAGTGTGAAGTATATGATATAATAGTGTGGTCATCGGGCTTGCTATCTTTATATAGCCATCCATGTGCCTATTACCTCTTGCTATGATCCTCCTATCCTATCTCAAATGTTGCCTTAAGCCCTTAATTCTGTACCTCCTATTTTATCTTGACGGTTGACGGTGTGTACCATCATATATAGAAGCTACTGAAAATGAATATGCATGCACTGTTATGGATGAATCACAATAGTTTCTGAAAGAGTTGGTAAAAATATTTTCCCAAGTAAATAAAATAAAGAAAATGTGATTGGCTCATAAATCTATACCTGCTATACTGGCAGTGAAACCATGGCGGGTTTGACTTGAGTACTTGACTGATCTGGGATCTACTAACGTTTCCAGTCTCTGGTATACAAGCAGAAATGAAAAGTCATTCATGAGCGTTTATCACCTTTTCCATTTTCCATTCAATAGTAGAAGTGCAGAACACCCATAATCACAGTCACAGTGTTGAAAGGCCAGCAGTTTTATGGCCAATCTGAGCACAGCCAACAACTTTTCTTAGCCCTCTTTTATCCATTGATCTCCGTACCGTCTCCACCCTTGACCATTCACCATATGATGAATAAATGCCAGAGAGCAATACATAGTCACCACTTGCATCTCCATTTATGCTAAGAAGCCTCTCCTGAGCAATCTTTCCCAGAGCCACATCCCCATGGGTTCTGCAGGCGCCAAGCAGTGTCCTCCATACAACTGCACTTGGTTGCCTCATGCTGCCCACAATTGCAAATGCTTCATCCAGTAGACCTGCACGGCCAAGCATGTCCACTATGCAACTGTAGTGCCTTGCATTAGGCTCAATCCCATACCTTTCTTTCATAAGAGAGAAATACCTCTGACCATCTTCAACCAGTCCGGCATGGCTGCATGCGCTGAGAACACATAGGAAAGAAATCTCATTTGGGTGCATTTTCTCGTCAAGCATTTTACTGAAGAACTGAACTGATTTTTCCGCTTGACCATGCAAGGCTAACCCTCCAATGATCGAATTCCATGTCCAAACATCTTTCTCCTCCATCCGGCTAAAGACTTCCATTGCAGTATTGACATCCCCACATTTTGCATACATTGACACCAATGCATTTCCGGTCAAAATACTTAATCGTCTGCCTTCCAAGTGCCAAGAATGTATCATCCTCCCTGCATCAAGTGACCCTACATTTGCACAGCACGACAGCAAGCTAACAATAGTCGCGTCATCAGGCATCCACCCTGCACCCCTCATCTCATCAAAGACCTCCAATGCTTGCTCCAGCATTCCCTGCGTTGAGTACCCGGTGATGATGGTGTTCCACGAAACCACATCCTTCTCCGGCGCACAATCAAACAGCTCCCTTGCTTTCTCCATCTCCCCATTCTTCGCATACGCGCCCAGCATCACGTTCCAGCACACAACGTCCTTGTGCCGGCACTGATCAAACATCTGCCTCGCCACGTCCAGGTTACCTCTGGCCGCATTCCCAGCTATGACAGCCGACCACGCCACGATGTCCCGCTCGCTGGCCTCACCTAGAAGCGTGCCTGCGACACCCAAGTCCCCGCACTTCGCGTGCATATTGATGAGCGCGTTCCTCACGAACGCGTCCTCCAAGAACCCAAGCTTCACGACGACGGCATGCACCTGCCACCCAGCGCTAGAACCAACCGGCATGCCGATGCCGGCACAGCAGGCGCGGAGGAGGTAGCAGAATGTGAACCCGTCGGGCCTCAGACCCACCGCTTCCATGCGGCTGTACAACGCGAAGGCCGCGTGGGGCGCGCCGGCGTGCGCGTACCCGCGCAGCATGGCGTTGTGCATGAAGAGGTCCGGTCCCGGGGGCGGGATTCCGTCGAACAGCCTGCGCGCGTAGTCCATGCCGCCGCGGAACGACACGATGCAGGAGAGGAGAATGTCGCGCACGGGCTGCAGGCCGCGCGAGGTGATGCCACTGACGACGAGGTTGCCGTGGATTTGCTTGAGCGCGCGCGGGCTCAAGCGCGCAGAGCCCTTCCGGATCATGCGGTTGCGGTGTATCGAGAGCAATGTCTCTTTGGGAAGCCACTGTGGTCAATAAGGAGGTAAGGAGTAAGGAAGGCCGTTGTGGAGAAGATCGCTGGGAGCGGTGTACGGCAGGGGTGGCCGTCGCCGCTGGAGCGGCAACACGGCGAACGGCGCGATGGCGGGTGCGGGTACGAGGAAGACACGGTAGCGAGTTTACAAAGAATACGCTTTCGTGGAAACAAAACAATGTTCATTGGAGGCTTGTGAAGTTTACACGATGTGTTTCATTTGAAATCCTTCCGACTGTATTGGCGTTGCCTTCCGGTTCAATTAAATCTATAACAACTTGCAATCCTTTCAAGGTCCAACTAATTCATGTTTGCTTTTGCTTCAATATAGCTTATGTAGAATTTGTAATCCTTGCTATATTCACATTTCTTTTGGTTTAATTTGAATAATGAGGAAACACTTCCATAGAGCGGAGAGTATAAAATAGGATGAAAGTCATACTGAAATAACATATTAGCAAAAACTAAATGCCGATTTGTGTGCCAATACAAATAATGAAAAAAATACTCCTAAGTCATATCATGACTGTGTCAAAATAGCTTGTAGCTACAGTTACAACAACCATTAACAGCTGCTGCAGCAAGTCCATTTGTTTACGGTGTAAAATAGGCTATGCCAAATCAAGCTGCAACTGCTTGGGGCCAGCAGGCTGCAGCCGAACGGCTCAACTAGATATAGGAAAAGCAGAAGCGAGCAGGTCTGAATTCAAATGACCTCCAAAGAAACTTAAGGACAAATTATCATTGATAATATTATCCCGTGAATAAAAAGTGCTCTTATGTAGGAGAGGAGGATGCTTTCTATACTCTTTTACCATTACACTTCCTCTTTCTCCTATATGTTTCTTTAGTTTGAAGGACTCTTGCATGTTTAGGCAAGAAATTTTCATACCCTAACATTAAACTATATGCAATATGTATTTCGTAATTCAACACAAAAAGATTACCATGAGTATAGTCAATTGGAGGCAACTAGACCGAGGGGACTCTGCAGATAAGTTGTGTCGAGAGCCCCTCTCAACCCTTTGCCACTATAAAAGGACATGTAGTTCACCCGTCTATCTGCCGCCCGCTCGCATCCTGTCTTCCTCGTGACAAGGGCATCGACCGTACTTCTTCCTCCGCCAACACCCCGCCATGCCGTCCGCTTCCGCCTCACCCCTGATGCCGGTGAGGACCGTCTTCCACTCTTCCCTCCCCTTCCCCTTCCTCCCATGGTCACCACCTTTTGAGATTGAAGGTCCCCTTGCTCCATCATCGGCCCTCCTGGTTGAGGCGGCGACGGCGTCACCAGATCTGCCCACCACAACCCGCCACCTCTCTACTCACTACCTTGTTGCCCCTCGCCACCGACCCTATCTAATCGGTCTCCTCAACTAACCCGATCGATAGAGCCATGGCCACCGTCCTTACTGCCCACAACCCACAGCAGCCACAGGGCTTGCCGCCGCCGATGGCCATACTACTAATCCTGGTAGTCGAACTCCCAACCTCAAATTCGAAACCCTAAATCCCTCCTCCACCCATGCCCCGCTGCCCTGTATCCCTACTTGTGGTCGTTAGCGACTAGATGCCGACCGCTCCGTCCACTACCCATCGTAGATAGAGGAGATTTTGAAAGAGGAGGGGCTCACCGATGGTATTTTTCCTTATAGTCAATTTAAGTGTCTCCTAGTTATGATAGAATCACAATCATTTTAGAACAAGATTCATGAAGAACATTGCCATGTTTGATTGGAAGTGCAAACAAAACATACTTACTTTGCTCTATATGCACGTTCCAAGTCCAATACAATTTTGGACTTCTTCAAGACCTGCACCACCGATTCGCCTTCCATAATATAGAACGACGACTACCGTTTCTTTGTTTTGTGTTTGTATATGAATCGGATCCAAAGTACACCGACCCCACCTGTCATCCACCCGTGCTCTCTCCGAAGACCCGAGGCGTCAACCCCCTACACGCCTCCAGAGTCTTCTAGACCAAACCAAACCGGGCGGGGAGCGGCCTCGAGTTCCAACTCATCTCGCCGCTCCTCTCCGGCCGCCCCCTCTTATAACGAAGTCCAAAGCCCCCGCTTCTTCCCCATCCAAAACCCTCGCCGAAATCTGAGATCCATCTCGGATTCCCAGGCGCGACACGAAACCCTAGCCTAGCGAATCGCTCCATGGCGATCATCTCCGACTTCCAGGAGGACGAGGCCCCGCCGCGGCAGCAGCAGGCGGCGGCGGTGGGCGGCGCCGAGGTCGAGGAGGCCCTCGCGGCGCTGCTGGAGCGGTGCGGCGGCGCCTTGCCGTTCCTCCAGGCGGCCATCGGCGTCGCGCACCGCCGGTCGGCCCTGTTCCGCGATCCGTCCGCGGTGAGCAAGGTCACCGCGATGGCGGCGGCCGCCAGGGCCCAGGTGGAGGCCGAGGAGAGGGCGGCCAGGGAGGCGAAGAGGAAGGCGGAGGAGGCCGAGCGGAAGGCGGCGGCCGAGGCGGAGAAGGCGTCCAAGGCTGCGGCGGCGGCGACCGCGGCTCCGGCGGCGGCGGAGGAGAAGCCGGAGAGCTCGGCGGAGAAGGACAGCATGGAGGTGGATAAGAAGGAGGAGGGCAACGTGAGACGTGAGTACTCTGTTCTGGAGCCGTTCTCTTTTGAAATTGCTATCGCTGCTGCGCCATAGGGCTTTTGAGATGTGGTTCCGGTAATCCCTCGCATGTCCTGAAGGGCTTTTGAAATGTGGTTCTAATCCCTATCTCGCATGTCCTGAATCGGAGGGTCAGAGTTAGTAGTAGGAACGATTTCTTATCAGAATAGTTATTGGTTGACTAAATAGGTGGGGGTTGATGCTCTGATCAACATACATGGGATGCATTACCTGCAATGGGGCTGCAATCCAGAGTGAGCAGAAGCTCCCTATTTCAGTGATGAGTTGACCAATGGATTCGGAGTTTGGCTGTCGGTTTCAAGTTGCATGGCTTTACTTTTGTGTAATTAATCAGTTTCAAGGTAGCAGTAGTTTTGTTTAATCAACTCATGTGATTAGTTAACCTGATGCAGTTTTTCGGTAGAGCTCTTAGTTTTTATTCGATAGAGCTTCTAGTTTTTTACTAAATTACTTGATATGTATGTGTATGTATCCTTGGATGGTAGATTTGGTAGAGCTTCTAGTTTTCATTCGGTAGAGCTTCTAATTTTCATTCGATAGAGCTTCAGTTTTTGACTAAATTACTTGATATGTATATGTATCCTTGGATGGTGGATTTATGTATCTATAAGAAAATGAATTCTAGAGTGGGTCCTTATACCATTTGATATGTTTAAACTGCATCTCATTGATGATATCAGTGGATAACAAAATGCTTAAATTTCTAAAACTCAGCCTTGTTAGGAAAAGTTACATTCATTTGCCATTTATTTGCTTCGGGATGGACTTGCAGTAATTTCCATCTAAGACAATTTCTTCGTATGTCATTTGTACTGACCTTTTGGGGATCTCCTAAGTAAATCTAATTTTATGTCTGTCCTAATAAACAGAACCAAATGCTGGCAATGGTCTTGATTTGGAGAAGTACTCGTGGACTCAACAGTTGCCAGAGGTTAACATCACTGTTCCTGTTCCTGAAGGAACGAAATCAAGATTTGTGGTCTGTGATATAAAGAAGAACCATCTAAAGGTTGGCCTGAAGGGCCAACCCCTTATCATTGACGTAAGTAGCTACAGCAATATATTCCATCTCCTCCTATGGATTGGCATCTTTTAAATCAAATGTGGTGTTACAATACATATTTTGGGTTCTAACTTCTACTGTAACTTCCTATCTTACTAGGGTGAGCTCTATAAACCAGTTAAGGTTGATGACTGCTTCTGGAGCATAGGTAAGTCTGCTTTATATTTGAGCCTGCCTGTATTCTCTTCCGTCCAAAGCCCCTCACGAACATGGTTTTCCTTGTAATACATCTTACAGAGGATGGAAAATCACTGAATATATTGCTCACTAAGCACAACCAAATGGAGTGGTGGAAATCTGTGATTAAGGGCGACCCTGAAGTTGATACCCAAAAGGTGGAGCCAGAGAGCAGCAAACTTTCAGATTTGGATCCGGAGACGAGACAAACTGTGGAGAAGATGATGGTAAGATACACAGCCTGATGCGCATCTGAATAATTCTTGTTAGTGCTCGGAAATAACTAAATTTCTTCATTGCTGTGCAGTTTGACCAACGCCAGAAGCAGATGGGCCTTCCAACAAGTGATGAGATGCAGAAGCAAGAAATTCTCAAGAAGTTCATGGCTGAGGTAAGTCCCATGGTGGAGCTGGTATCATCTTCCAGTCTTGCTACACGCATGAGTAGCTTCCATTCTGTATATTTATGTATCTGATTGAGCTCTTAATTTTTTCACATCAGCACCCGGAGATGGACTTCTCAGGGGCGAAAATAGCTTGAGGATGATCAAACAGCACCCGGAGATGGGCTTCTCAGGGGCAAAAATAGCTTGAGGATGATCAAAGCCAGTCACTGGAAGACGGTTGGTTGGGGAAATTGTTTCTACAATTATCTTCATCAGGTTGTTTGGGTGTCTAGTTTGTGTCTAGGACTGTGACTTGTTTCCTGAACTGGATTATATCATTTTTATGCGTGGATCATAATGTGCTGTTCTACTGCCTCCGACATGCGTGTTAACTGAAAGTTCCGCTGCTGTGCTCTGTTCCATGCTCACGTGAGCCATGTACGGCACAAAAGTTCGCATGCCGGTGTTTGGAATGTCAATGACCCAAGTGTTACCTGCTTTATGTTGATAGTGTCTCAGCTACCGTCGCCGCCGCCGCGTCCTTCGCTGGCAGCGATCGCCATCCCTGGCCTCCGAGCAGAACACATGAGCAGATCAGTTTAATCGAACCCTAAATCTATTTGGAGGTCTCTCCAAATAAGCTTACACGGAGAGCTCACTGTTTTTGGAAAAAAAAAATCAACCCACTCCATCCCACTTATGCTGAAAATAGCATACCCACCGTAGTACTTCATTTAGTTAATCTAACGTTTATATTTAAGGTACGTAAAATCTAAATCGAGAGAGCTCTATGAGAGCTTTCGATTGTGATAACCCCTCAATTTGGAAACAGAAGGAGACGTCAGAAGATAAAAAAAGAAAGAAAGATGAAGAAGTAACGAATCGAAACAAGAGAGTAACAAATTGAGGCACCTCCTCCTTGGCGAACACATCGTCTTCTCCGGTGACGTCTCCAACTTTGGTGAGCTCTGTTTGGATTAGGGTATGAGGTTAGAATTATGGTTTAGATTTTGAGGTTTCAGATTACGGAGGGGATTTGTGCATGCGGCCATGCGGGGTCTAGAGGAATGGTTGGGAAGGTTGTCGGACCGGTGGTGGTGGTAGGTGTGGGGAGGTGGTGGTGGCACCTCCTTACTCCCGTCATGGTCATGGAGGAGGCCAGTTGGGGAGGGTCAGTGGTGGAGGGCGTCGTGGGGAGGTGGGAAGTGGGGTGACGGGTTTGTCAACGATATAATTCCTTTTTCTTCTATTTTGTAGGGGTGTATACGTGAGCGAGAGAGGCAGCTGGGCAGGAGGACTCTCGACCTACTGCTATCGGGAGTGCCCTCTCTTACTTAGCTAGCCGCCTACTTTTAACGCAACTTCTCACTCTGAAAGTTAAGAAAAAAATAATTAGTATTTGTAACAAATAAATATTGGAAAAAGTAACTTTATGGTCCGCACGCGTATTAAAAAGGTAACTTTGAATTCCCTGAAAGTTAAGAAAAAGATAACTTGTCCATAAATATTGGAAAATGTAATTTATGATTTGCATCTAGATCAAGAAAATAACTTTATACTATGTGAAAGTTAAGAAAAAGTAAGCGTGATAGTTCCATGAATATTAGAAAAAAATAACCTTTATGGTCTGCGAAATTTAACTTAAGAACAAAAAATTAACTTAACAGCTCGTAGCAGGAAGTAAATTATCAAATAATATACATGCCAGGAAATAGTATGTGACTAATTTATATGATAAGGAAAATAACTTCACTATTTTGACCAAAACATACTCAAGTGAGATCTTATTTTGAAGATTTTATTAAAATAAATATAGTGCTGCAATCGTATTTTGATTTGGATGTTTCGGTTGTCACTTTTTTAGCTTTGGAATTAGTTTGCATGTGATGCACACGGCCCTCAAATCAAAGCCTCCACTCTATTTTTTTGAGGGTTAAAACAATACCTCCAGCTCTAGTAATACCCTATGGATAGAGGGAGCAACTCCAACAGCACGACCATCTCCCTCTCCACGACAAAGTTGCTAACCGGATGGCTAACCTATCCGACTTGCCAAATGTTCTCTTGCACTTGCCAAACTTGGCAAGCGAATTTGGCTTGTCAAATGTGGGTCCATGCATAATAATCGCAAAATGGAGAGTCTATTGAAGTGCAAATGGAGAGGCTGTTGGAATCGATGGAGAGCGCGGATCTTTAGAGAGGAAGCTTATCGTTGGGATAGTGAGAAATGAACAATATGTTGGAATGTGTAACTTAATGTGGAGAGAAATATTTTTAGCAAGTTGGCTAGATAGTCAAACGAGAGCTAAAAATAGCAATTTTGTTGAAGTTGCTTTGGAAGGAGTGGAAGATAGAGGGGGGATTTGAAGACCTTTCTGAAATGGGGAGTTGTAGAGAACCTGCCGTAGTGTTTTTTTTTTACTGAAATTGTCCTAAGGGTTCTCGGGTTGCTACTGTTGCGAGAGCCCTCGCCACGTAGACCTCTTTAATGTATCCAGTAGGTCGAGTGAATCAAATCGCAACAGGCAACACATCGCTGGGCAGATCAATCGAATCAAACCCGATAAGAATCAGGAATATGACTTCCCAGATTTATCCAAACCAGGCCAGTAAGCATGTCTTAATCTTGGTCATATCTTGCTCTTGTAGACTTGCTTATAATTTCAACACGACATATATAACATGTCAGATTAGAATGCTCTTAAAAGATGGATCAAACAAAACTAAGAAAAAACATTAAGCTCCATCTTCGAGTATAACATAAATTTCCTAATGTATTTTATTACCAATAATCTTTACACGAGCACTTCCCATCCCTGAAATGATGGAACCTGTTCCTGTCCCTGACCACGATCTCGCGGTCAAAGACGCGAGACACAAACTTGGTCGCCTCATGGCAGTCCCTGCAAACTCTCAAATTCTTCGTGATCCGCATCGTGTCGCCGGGCCTCGTGCGCAGCAGCCCGAAGGCGATGGCCAGCTTCTCGCTGTGGTAGAGCAGCGGCGTCTCCTTCTCCTCCTTCGCAATATCGTGCAGCACGTCCCTCGTGTCGGGCACGTAGCCCTCTGCCCCGATCCTCCTCATCATGTCCCTGGCCATGGCGTACACCTCCTCTGCCTGGTGATGGCTCAGGCTCCCGCACTGGAACTCGCAGACCTCGCCGTCGACCTCGATCACGGACCGCCCGGCCTCCTTGCTCACGTTCCGCTCGTCCATCAGCCGCCGGACCCTGGCCACGTCCTCCCACCGGCCGGCGGTGGCGAGGAGGTTCGCCAGCAGCACGTAGCGGCCGCTGTTCTGGGGATCCAGCTCGATGACGCGCCACCCGATCGCCTCGCCCAAGTCGACATCGCCGTGGAGCTTGCACGCACCAAACAGCGCGCCGAGGACGCCGACGTCCGGCTCCATCGGCATGTCGTCGATCACCTTCTTGGCTTCGTCCAGCTGCCCTGCTCTTCCATACAAGTCAACCAGGCAGCCGTAGTGCTCCATCTTCGGCTCGACGCCGTATCTTCGAACAATGTGGTCCAAGTAGCGGCGACCCTCGCTGACCATCCCCGCGTGCGCGCAGGCCGTGAGCACGTTCACCAGCGTGACGTCGTCCGGCGCCACGCCCTCCCTCTCCATCCGGGCGAACACCTCGACGGCGTCCTCGCCGCGCCCGTGCACAGCGAGCCCGCCGATCATGCAGTTCCACGTCGTGAGCCCCTTCGCCGGCAGGGCCTCGAACACGCGCCGCGCCTCCTCGACGCACCCGCACTTGCAGTACATGTCGACCACCGCGGTCGCCAGTTTGTCATCCATCCGGATCTCGCTCCGCGCCACCCAGCGGTGCACCTCCCTCCCGCGCGCCAGAGTGCCGGCGCCCGTGCACGCCACCGCCGCCGTCGCCGCGACGAACCCGTTCCCCTCCACGCCGCGCGCCCGCATCTCGTCGAACACCTCCAGCGCGTCCAGGAACCGCCCGGCCTTCACGTACCCAGACATCATCGCGTTCCACGATATCAGGTTCCGCTCCGGCATCCCGTCGAACACCTCCCGCGCGACGTCGACCAGCCCCAGCTTGCAGAGCCCGCCGACCATGGTGGTCCACGACACGACGTCGAGGGCGCCCCCGCCGCCGCCGCCGCGGAAGACGCGGGAGGCGAGGTCGGGGCGCGCGTTGGCGAGGTACGCGGCGAGCAGCGCGTTGAGCGACTGCGTGTGGGAGTGGAAGCCGAGCTTGACGAGCAGCGCGTGGAGCTGGGCGACGAGGAGGAGCGGCGCTGCGCCGGGGAGGACGCGCGGGAAGGTGAAGTGGTCGGGGGCCAGGGGCAGTGAGAGCATGAGGGCCAGGAGCCGCGCGGCGTGGCGCGACGGGAGGGCGGAGAGGAGCGGGTTGAATAGCGCCGGGTGCGGGTCCGGGTGGTGCGCCAGGAGGCGGGCGGCGTAGGGGAAGTGGGAGTCGGGGTCGCGGGCGAGGAAGGAGAGGAGGCGGCGCGCGTGGGAAGGGTGGGAGGCGAGGCCCAGGCGGACGAGCTGCGAGTGGTGCTGCCGCAGCTCGGCGATGGTGATTAGCGGGATGGGGGTCGGGGCGGGGGCGGACATTGTCGGAGCTTGGAGAGGGGGAGCAGAGCAGCCACCGGTGATAAGATCCTCTGATAATTCTGTGCGAGTGGTGCCTACGCTTTGCTTAAACTTTGAGCGACAAAAGCAATATGAAATAGTGGCAATTTCCTCCCACCTCTTTCCGTTTTAGCTAATTTTCTTCGCCTCTTTCCTTCGAGTTACTAGCTTTCCACATGTCTATTTTTTACTCGACATTATTTTACTTGTCAAAGTTTTTGATTCAACATTTATACACACAATATTGTCCCATTTGATTCATTGATTCAACTATTTTAGTGATCGACATATTTTTTGACATTTCTTTCTTTTTTGAAACGCAGTAAAATACAAATACTAACATACACGCATGCACACTCAACCGCTTTATGTGGATTTACCTATTTTTACAAGAAATATTGAATCAAATAGTTTATATCGATAAAAATAACAGCTGAATAAATATAAGTACACCTCCAAGGAACAAAATGACCTGATTCATCGTTGCAATAAAAGATGAATAGATAAATGCTTTCTTCAACCGAGCAGCTGATCAGACGCCGTCCACGTGGACATCCGACGGTAAGTGAGCATCCGCGGTTGCTGCAGTCAGTTCCCCGGTCTTGCTCGTCTCCTCCGGTCCTCCCTCCCCTCCCCTCCCCGTGCCGTAGCTTCCACGCTCAGAGAAACAGAAAGGTGGAGAGGGTGAGGACGAAGGGGGGAGAACAGGGGAGGCGCCAATGGAGAGCAGGAACGTGGTGGTCTGCGACAATGGCACCGGGGTGAGCCCTCCCCGATCCCTCTCTCCGCCCTCCCTCCGCTCCATTCCCTTCCTAGATCCGCCTCCCGACCTGTTCTTGGGCCGAATCTCGGGCCGAGCTTCTCGCGTAGCGCCCTGGGGGAATCGCCGCTGCTTCGTCCGCCGGCTGGGTGGTCGGTTCGCGAGTCGATGGACACGGGCAGGGTCTTGCGAGATCGAGGAATTCTGGGATCAGTACTCAGTCCCGCCACGCGGGGAGGGTCTTGCTGATTTCAAAGTGGATGATTCCATTCTCTAATTTGGCACCTTTGGCTGCAGTATGTAAAGTGTGGCTTTGCCGGTGAGAACTTCCCGACGTCCGTGTTTCCTTGTGTTGTTGGAAGACCACTGCTTCGTTATGAGGAGTCGCTCCAGGAACAAGAACTGACGGTATGAATATTTCTGTTATCACCTTTGCTGAACTTACTTCTTGAGTACAACTTATAATTGGTGCTTTTGGTCATTGCAGGATATTGTAGTTGGAGCAGCTTGTGCTGACTTGAGACATCAACTTGATGTATCTTATCCTGTCAGCAATGGGATTGTTCAAAATTGGGATGATATGGGCCATATTTGGGATAATGCCTTCTACAGTGAGCTGAAGGTATATCTGTAATGATATGCTTACCTCTGCTTGTAATGTCATACCCTTTCTCTGGGAAAAACAATCCCCTATATCCTTGGCTATTTTTCTTAAAGTCACCTAGCTAGTAAAGCAACTCCTTTCTATTTTCTCCATTTAGGTTGATCCATCCGAGTGTAAAATCCTACTGACAGATCCACCACTCAATCCTGTGAAAAACCGTGAAAAGATGGTATGTCATTTGCTTTTATCAAGTTGTCATATACTACCGCATTGCAGTTTCTAACATCAATGACTAACAAATTTAATCCCATAATGTACAGATTGAGACAATGTTCGAGAAATATAACTTTGCTGGGGTCTTCATCCAGATTCAAGCAGTTCTTTCACTGTATGCTCAAGGTCATCTCTCTCCCTCAACCACCACATGCTAGTGTCTGTGCTTTCACACAAGCACATACAAGATTGCATCAACACTCCACTTTTTACATGTGTGTATACCTTTCAGGCTTGCTAACAGGACTTGTGATAGACTCTGGTGATGGTGTTACTCATGTGGTATGAGAATAATGTTCTTCCCTATATTCTACTAGCTACTAAGCTTTGAAGTGGTACATTCCATTTCTAATCATCTTTGTGTAACCAACTCAAATATCATGGTAATCAGCAACATATAACCCAGAACAGCATACGATGTCATTTTAAGTAGCACGTCAGTCAATGAATTCAGTATGCTGTATGAAAGTGTTTTAAGAATCTGGCGACTATAAAATTGTAAATCAGGAATCACTGATGAACAGTAGTAAAAAGCATAAAAAATATGTAATTGAACTTGTGCATTATTAGTTTTAAAAAGCATAATTGAGTCTTCTGTGCTCAAGATGCTCCTTTAAACAGGCCCTTTGATATTATGTTATTTCCTTATGATTTACTTCTACCAGAGTATGTTTTACTATTTATTTAGGTTTCCAACCTTAATTTTATACCTATCATCTTTGTTATGCATCAGGTGCCTGTAGTTGATGGATACTCTTATCCACATCTAACAAAAAGAATGAATGTAGCTGGAAGGCATATAACATCTTATCTTGTCGACCTGCTCTCAAGAAGAGGGTAATACCTATCCTGCTCTGAAGATGTTGTCTTCTGTAGTTGCTGCTAAATTATTATTTTACTAATTCAATTAATACTTCCACTTTAAAAGGTATGCTATGAACAAATCTGCTGACTTTGAGACAGTCAGAGAAATAAAAGAGAAGCTATGCTATTTAAGGTCAGTTGTTTTATTGTTCTTAAATTAGTTATTGTTTCTACCTTGATGTTATATATGTAGTCATGACAGCTAAATGATATACAGCTACGACTACAAACGAGAATACCAGCTCGGACTTGAGACCACAATCCTTGTGAAAAGTTACACTGTAAGTATATTGTCCTGCTTTCGTTTCTTCCCTGTTCCTTTTCTTATTGTAAGCTCAGTTCTTGTGATCAGCTTCCAGATGGAAGAGTTATTAAAGTGGGCACTGAACGATTTCAAGCTCCTGAAGCACTTTTCACTCCCGTAAGACTTCCATTTCTTTTCCTTCATAGTATTGCTTATTGCAGTATCAATTGTGTCAGCAAGGTCAGCAATGGGGTAGTATTCATCAAATATTTATTGAATAGGAATTAATAGATGTTGAAGGTGATGGGATGGCAGATATGGCATTCCGTTGCATTCAGGAAATGGATATCGACAACCGGATGACGGTAAACATATCTTACCAGTACAGTACCTTGCCTGTCAAAGTTTTTACTTGTTCACTTGAAACTTGGATTGGAAATGATGGGTTAATATTTTACCGATTTAGTTCTTATGAGTTATGACACTAGTGGAGTCAAACTTTCTCGGACAATGTGTGCATGAACAGAGTCATGTGGAACAAATGATTGGGTGTAATATTTTTTGGTTTTATATATTTATACAGAGGCTGTGATATTGCATCTTGAATATGGCAACTCAACAAACTTAGCTATTTAAATACTGTTATTAGACTTGCGGATACTTGTCGCTCTGCTGTCTTTCTTTGCAGGCAACACAACATCAAATAGTGAATTAAACAGTATAGTGCTTAAATTTATTTAGAATGTTGAATTTATTTAAATTTCTTTGATGCTTACGTTCTGGACTTAAGTCAAATTCAATAAAGGGGCTGAAACCATATCGACATATCAATTACATTAGTTTCCTACTTGCTTTAGGTTGCATAGTTTCTTTAATAGATTGACCATGTTGTGTGTCTTTTTTCTTATTTGAATATCTGGTCACATTTTGCAGCTTTATCAACATATTGTCCTGAGTGGAGGAAGTACCATGTACCCTGGTCTGCCAAGTCGGTAAGACTATAAATTCTTTTAGTTTAAAGTTTGTAATCGTGAGCATATGCTCGTCTTCATTTATCTATTTTATTCTACTACCAGCACGGAAAGATCATGAGTGGAAACAACATTATTCATGTTAAGTGTTTCTTCTGACAGCCTTTTTGGTAGTTGTCATATAATGTATATGGATATTGCTATGATAACTACCTGTCATGTTTCTTATACCAATAGTTTTCCTGTTTCACATAAACTTCTAGGTTGCATATGCCTAACAAATTACTACTTTTTACAAGGTTGGAGAAGGAAATTCTTGATCGCTATCTTGATGTAGTTTTGAAGGGAAACAAAGACGGCCTGAAGGTAATATACTGGCACGTAATCTTGTTGATATTCTACCCTTGCATTGTTGTAGTCATTGGTCTACAGTTGTTAGTTTTCTCTTTTGAAATTTATGACAAATCCTTCCTGTCAAAGAACTTGCACTTCTTTTACAAATAGGAAATAAAAGTGCATAATCTTATTGAACTCATAGACAGAACAATCCCAATGCATTTTCAGAAAGAATATGATGAATTAGCACCCGCTCTCTGTTTCTATGGTAACACATTCCTCCTTTTGTGCATAGAAATTACGACTGCGGATAGAGGATCCTCCAAGGAGAAAGCACATGGTCTACCTGGGAGGTGCAGTACTTGCTGGAATCATGAAGGTACTTCTTGTATACGCACTGTCACACCCTCACGAAGAATCGTGTATAAGTCAGTTTGGGTGAGGAAACAAGTATAGGAAAGGAACACAATAAACGCTGTGGCTTTGTCATGTATATAGCTGTTATTGCATCATCCTATTATGCTGTGTTGCATTGCTAGTTATATACTTTCTGACCTATTGTGCCGGACATGCAGGATGCACCTGAGTTCTGGATCACCAGGCAGGAGTACCAGGAAGAAGGTGTTGCCTGCCTAAGAAAGTGTGGACAGGCATAAGCCGCACCCCTCAAGAGCTAATCATCCATTCCTGAACAGAAGGAACGGGTGGGATCTCTCCACACTGACTGAAAGAAGGGCCAGAGCTTACCATGCCGGCCACAGATCGATTGCATAGTTAAGGTTACATGCAGAAAGAAGAGCTCAGCACTACATCTTCGTTGTTGGTGTCATGTTGTAATCTAGCCGTCGTGAACAACTGAACATGATAGGCGATCCTTGGGACGGCGTTATTGCTCGATTTGGCCTCTATTGTTGAGCCACCTCGTGAATTTCAGGTACTGTTGAGCTATTGTGGATTTGAGATACGAGTAGGTAAAAGTTTGTGTTAATCCAGAGGAAATACTGGTGAAGTTTGAAGATTAGTACGTAGCAGTTGAACTCTGTAGAGATTGGTATGAGCCTAACGAGGCTTGATGATGCAAGAACATACGAGTTCGTTGGCCCTGCAGTTCCTGCTTCACCAACATCGTTCTGAATCTGCAGTTACCTATTCAGGACATGAAAGGCGACGCATGTTGCTCCATAATTTCCCCCCGATTCAGCTCTTGACACGAAAGCTTTCAAGAAAGATGCCACGAACTAGAGATCCACAGGACCAAGGCAGGACATAATTCTCAAGCAAAGACATGCAAATCATATTGAAAAACTGAATTATACAACAAAAAAAAAACGGAACACATTTACAAAAGAACTCAAATTTCTACCAATCATACTACAGAACAGAAAAAAACTCAAAAGCTCTGTTATTTGTGCTCAGATCTCTGTCCCACAATCGCTGTAGCACTTGCTGTGGTTGCTCCCCCTCCCCTCTTTTTTTGCCTTCTTTCCCCGCCGGCGCCGGCGCTCGGCGTCCTCGGCCCGCCGCAGGGCGCGCTCCAGTGCGTCCACGCGCTCCGCCAGCGCGCCGATCACCGCGCACTGCTGCGCGTTCCGCTCGCACAGCGTCGCCACCATCTCCATCACCTTCCTAGCGTCCAGGCCGCCGTCGCCTGCGGCGGCAGCGGCTTCCGCCGCCCTCCTGATCTCTGTCCCCGCCGGTTCCTGGGGCCTCGGCGACTCAGGGCGCGGTGCTGGCGTCTCCGTCGCAGGCACGGGTTCATCCGTCACCATCTCCCACTCGTCCTCGCCCTCCGCGTCCGAACCTTCCAGTTTGTGGCCGTCAAGGTTCGCCCCGCCCTGCGCCTGTCCCGTTTCCTCCGCCTCTTCCGGCTCGCCGTCAGCTCTGTTCCCGGCCACCACCTCCTCTTCGATCATGCCGCTATGCTCCACCACATCCGGGAGCTCTGAAGCCACCGCTCCCTCGTCGGCCATCTCGGCCGTCACCTCGGACTCGTCCCGCTCCGCCACGGCCACCTGCGCCGGCGCGGGCTTGGCTTCGAGGGCGTCGACGGCGTCCTGCAGCGCGAGCACCCGCTTGGTGACCTTCTTCCGGTACTCCCGCGCGCCGCGAACCGCGTCGAGCCGCAGCAGCAGCCTCATCAGCGCCTCCCCTACGGCGATCCGCGCCCTCGCGTCCCCGCGCAGCACCTCCGCCTCGCGCGCAATCTTGCCCGCAACCTCATCCGTCTCCCGCTCCACGTCGCGCACCGCCCGCACCGACCTCCTCGCCAGGAAACCGCGCGCCGCCGCCTGCACCCTCACCGCCGCCTCCTCCGCCGACGGCGCCCGCTTCCTCGGCACCGCCGCCGCCGCCGGCATCCTCGCCGTCCCGCGCTCGGGCTCCGGGTCGGACCCGACGAAGTGGACGGGAATGGAGACCGGCCTCGACGACTCGACCCTGGGCCGCGGAGCCACGTTCACCGCCTCCGGCGCTGCGTCCGTGAAGAACCCGCCGACGCCGCGGGATAGCGCCGGCTGCTGGTACTGGTAGTACGGGTAGGGGTAGTGGTATGGAGCGGCGTAGTAGTAGTCGTAGGGGTCGTAAGCGAAGAATCGGCGAGACGCCATGGCTGCCTTGAGCTTTTCTTGGAACTGATTGCTTTCTCGGAGTTGTTGTTCGAGTTGCTCTGAGATGCGAACTGTTGTCGCGGTGCATATATATGGAGGACGAAGGAGAAAGTTCGCGAAGGCGTTGGTGTTGTTTGGAAAGTTCGGGAGCTTCGAATGCTTGGAGAACGGGGCCGAAGTTATCGTTCGGGTGGCTCGGGAAGCTTCTGGAAGGGTGGGAACATGGAGAAGAGGGGTCAACCTGACGTGTGGGCCCAAGTTTGTATTGGTCGTCGCTGGTGACCACGCACGGGCCCAGTGGTTTGCTCTTCGGGCTAGAATGGGCCCACCAAAAAGTATATTTTTTTTAATAAAAGGAGTTGAAGTATATCAAGTTTGGACTTAAGAAACCGTGCAACTTAGCACTTGTTTACTTCACCCCAACTCCTAACTTTGGCACTATGCAAAAAGAAGATTCTCCATCACATCAAACTTGCGGTGCATGCATGGAATACTAAATGTAGACGAAATTAAAAACTAATTGCACAGTTTGTTGTACTTTGCGAGACGAATCGTTTGAGCCTAATTAGTCAATGTTTGGACAATAATTCACAAATACAAACGAAACGCTATAGTGTGCTACAGTGCGTAACAGTAATTTGGCACCTCCCAACTTTAGCAACTAAACAAGGCCTTAGATCGCTTGATCAAATTAGCAGGAAAACTCTCAGCCTGTTCGCTTCAGCTTATTCAGTCGGCTTATCAGCCACAAAACAGTGTTTTCCTCTCACAACAAATCAGCCGTTTCAGCTTTTCAGTCGGCTTATAAGCTGAAGCGAACAGGCCATCTAAATCAGTCCTTTGTAATTTGAGATTTTACACTTTGCAAAAGAACCTATCCACTGAAATTTGTAATTCACAACAATGTCTGTACGTTGCTACAAGACGGTAAAAAATTTCCAACCTCATATACAAAATATGGGTAACATGGTGTTAATCTTAACAACATGCTGTTTTGAGGCAAATTGAGATTCAAAAGCATCAAATATTTAGTGTTTGCATAATAATGTCAAATAAATCATGAACCTAGGATACAAAAATACAGATCATTCAAGTACGTAAGTCTAAATTAAATGATGCACAAGATTGTGTCACTGGCAAAAAAAAAACATGTAATTGCTTTCTTCCTCTATCCCGCACTAATGATGCCCCCAAAGGACCTCTTTTGTGGTTATTACCATGTTAGAATTTCAGCTGGTTGATGAACTGGCGAAGCACAAGCAGGATTCACATTTTGTAAATTGTTTCAGTTTGGCTATTTGGGGCTAGCAAGTGAACCTTTAAAGCTACTGTGAAGAAAATCTACATAGATATTAAATCCGCCCTTTTCCTTTCTAGGACCGTGGTCCCATACATGGTTGTACACTTATTATACTCAACATGACATTGTTTCCTCGCAAAAAAAAAAGAGAGAAAGAGAAGTGAAGCTGAGGAGCTCAAAGAGCTAGAGCCAGAGTAGAAGTGTGACCTTTAGGCTTGAGCTTGGCCTCTCACACTTCACCTTTAGGCCCCGTTTGGAGAACATCAGATTCTCAAAATCCAAAATCTAGAATCTGGATTGCCCTCCAAACATGACAGATTCTGACCCAGATTCTACAATCTAGATTTTGGATTTTGAGAATCCTAGAAGCTGCTCAAAAGTTGATTCTACCAGATTTTGCATGCATATTTTACCATTTTGCCTAGCAACCTTCTAGATAATTATCCAATCTGCTATTGTCCACTCTTTTGGGTAGCAAGGGCATAAAAGACATCTATTCAACAAGCTACTATACAATCAGATTTTGGAATTTATGATCCAAACAACACCGTCCAGATTTTGCTTAGAATCTAGATTCTAGAAATCCATCTAAAATCTAGATTTCAAAATCCACAACTGGATCCAAACGGAGCCTAATCTGGTGTACAAGGAAAAAAACCCCACAAAAATAGAAGCATAGTTTGGTACTTTGGTACATAGCTGATCCAGAGAAATATAGTGGCAAATTGAGGTAGATTTCTGCAAATGTTTTTCATTTTGGCAAGGAATGATAAATTGAGGTCAATAAATTATCATGTAAACAAGGAAACACTCTCTTGAACTGAAATAAGAAAGAAGACAATTTTACACTGTTTTGGTACCATACAAGAAAGACAGGAGGATTATAGTCTTTCAATTTCATAAAATCCATTCCTTGGGAAAACTGATAGCTGCACAAAACTTTGGGCAATGTGTGCGCCACTAGCACCTTTGAGAATCGATTGCAGAGCAGAGCATCTGAGCTAAACTACTCCTGCCCTTTGGTAAGCATATATGTATATGGTCAGTCAGTTTTTCCCATATCAGATTTTGAACAGAATACACGCTGCCAGATGTTAAGATGGCCTTCTATTGAGTTTATAGAACTAGTGTCATCTATGGAGTACAGTGTTGTAAAACAAATAGCAACAATAATTGACTAAGAGAGCTGAAGATAGTAGAATAGAAGAAAATGCAACTATAAGAAAAGATTGAGATTGTAAATAAAAGCTTTAGATCAGAGACTGGAGCATAACCCGTTTGTTAGATTTGCCAAAGCTCCATTGAAATTCCAAATTATATAACTCAAAATGATGGATATTTTTTCAGCGTGTTTCAAAAGGATAATAGTATCATTAGATCACAGCTAATCATATACAAGACCAAGACAATGTTAACAGTTTCAGAAGGTGGTCGGGCTACATATGTGCAGTCGGTTCTCACCTCCGTACTGATCTACTTTGCCACTGCCTTGGAACTTCCTCCATGATGTTTAAAGGCGGTGGACAAGATTCGTGGAGGGGCAGGAAGGAGGCAAATGGAGGACACTGTTTGATTGCATGGCCCAAGGATAGTCGTCCACAGGAGTTAGGAGGTTTGGGTATTTTGGACCTGCAGAGTTTTAGTTGAGCTCTCAGGTTCGATGGCTGTGGTTGAGTAAAACGAAACCAAATAAATCTTGGGCAGCCTTCCCTGTCATCATTCATGGGAATGCCCAAGCTCTTTTTGCCATTGCGGTGACTACAGAAGTTGGTAATGGGGCAAACACCAGATTCTGGACAGATAAATGGCTGAATGGGTCTTCTATCGGGCTACTGGCCCCTCATTTGTTCGCAAGTGTGCCAAATTCAGGAAGCCCTACCGGATAATCGTTGGGTGCAGGATATCCATGGCCACTACTCTGTAGCGGTCTTATCTGAGTACATGTACATTTAGGACATGGTTCAGGAAGTGCTGCTTCGACCAGAGGTTGATGATGTCCACAAATGGAAGTTTGAGGCTTCAGGATATTTCTCTACCAAATCGGCATATGAGGCTCTTCTTCTTGGAGCCATTCAGTTCGAGTTAAATTAATCTGGAGTACTTGGACTCTCAGGAAGTGTAAATTTTTCCTCTGGTTAGTAGCATATAATTGCTGTTGGACAACAGATAGACTTGCTCGACGCGGTCTCCCTCACCCTGAACATTGCCTATTTTGCGACCAAGAGGATGAAACAATTCAGCATCTCCTGTGTTCTTGTGTCTTCTCCCGGCAATTTTGGCATCAGCTGCTGCGTCGTTTTGGACTCCCGGATATTGCACCTCAACCAAACTCTGCGGGTCTCTTTGATTGGTGGCAGCAAGCTGGCGGCACACTCAACAGGGAAGCTGGGCGAGGGTTTAACTCGCTGGTCATTCTTGGTGCTTGGATTCTTTGGAAGGAAAGGAACAATATAGTGTTCAATGGGGCCTCGCCCAGGATTGATCGGGTGCTTCTCCTTGCACAGGATGAGCCGTGGGCTGGTCGCTGCTGGGCCTGTTGGTTAGCAGCATTGACAATTTAGAGGTTGGTCGTCTTTTGTTTTAAAACAGGCACGTATGTAACGTTAACATCCTAGGTGTGGGTGGTGTGTGTCTGTATGATTATGTTAGCCTTTTTCTCCTATCTTAATGCAATCATGCGCAACTCTTCTGCGTATTAAAAAAACAGTTTCAGAAGGTGCTCCAGTGATGAGAGAAAACAGAAACTCCAACTAAAAAGCACCTTTTGTTATCATTCAATGTATTCTCATCCAGCAAAGATACAATAAAAACAAGAAAAAAGAAAAGAAGAATCAAAATCCCCCAATCATATCATCAGCAAAAATACTTCTGAACCTATGCAAAGATACGTCAACGCTCATATTCTTTATGAGTAATTCTGAATGCGACATCTTCAAACTCAGACACCCACTGCATATTAAACTTTTTCTCAAGAAAAAGTTGGCCCTAGCTTTACATCAACCGTCATACCCAGAGCCTTATTCTTTGAACTATAAATTATAAACAATTTGCAATTGGTAATAGAAGGAGCTATTTGCTTTTTATGAATTAAACTGGGCTACCTCTTCAGATTACAGTGGCAAAGTCTTTGTTTGGCTGTGCTGGAGCTGGTTACAACATTCCTGAACTGAACATGATTCAGCTGGGCACAAAAGAAACCGACGATGAATCAAAAAGCAGCACACAGATGCAAATTCCACCTAAGAAAAAGATAACTGACGAATTTTAATGTTCAAGAATAAATTTGAAGCTAATTTTCATTGTTTGCAAGCACATAGACAGTAACTGAACCTATGCAATTGATACAGGTATTTAATGTTTGTCTGATTTTTCCAAGCAAATATTTTAAAATTTCAAACAAAAATGACTTATCAAAATGCAAAAATGAAAATGTCAATGATATTAAAACCATGCCTCAAGCAATTGAAAATGAGCTAGCATTCCTTAGCTCATTGAATTTTTTAGTCAGATAAAGAATAACACAAGCAATTGAACTTCTAATTTTCGAAAGCAATATGCTTTTCTAAGCAATTCACACATACTTTGAAATACCTCAATAATTACAACTTAAAGATGTGATATGTCAACAAATAATTAACTTCTAATTTTGAAACACCACAACTGGTACAGCAGATACAGCCCGAACACAGGACTCTAATTTGCAACCGTGCTCAACTCAAAACAGTTCAACTGCTCAATGTTTTGAAAGGTCATTAAGCCATTTAACCCATAAAGGAAGAGATCAAAGTTTAACATATATGATAACTCAAAATTAGGCATGCATGAATAACATATATGATAACTGACCCAAATGTAAATGAAAGAAATGGATTAGTTGGGGCAGTAACTGATAATGAACTACAATTTTGCAAAGACTGTAGATTATTGCAGATAAAATTCAATCAAGACCAATCCATCCGACTACTCGCACGTAGAGACAAAGTCTACTAACTAAATTAGCACAAAATTGGCTCAGAATAGTAATAAAATATGTTTAGACAAGAAGTCCTAATTCAAGGTTGAGACTTAACTATGCTCCTGAGTTTTAAGTCATTTTTAGATGGATATACAGGATAAATGTGTTTCACTTCAACCATCAATTTAAAAAGAGTTAGATTTGGCATAAGGTTGATGTTAGTAGTTTCATTATGGAAATATTACATTCATAACTTGTATTATTTTTATTTCCAAAGTAATATTTCATAAATTTTTATTTTTATTTGCAAAGTATTTTTTCCTTTAAGCAGAACATTCACAAATGCAACGCACGTTTTGTTGAGCAAATTTCTTATGAAAAAATTAGCAAATATGCTTTATATTTGTCTCATTTACTAATGTTAATAAGATGTCTGAACTTACACTCTTTTGCTCAAAATTTTATGATAAGCTATTATCCAGTCCTAACAAAACAAAAATGGAAGACATTTCTGCTTTTTTAGTCTGATCATGCAAGACCCCTACTAAATCGATATCAATAGACCCCAGTCCTAACAAAACAAAAATGGAAGACATTTCTGCTTTTTAGTCTGATCATACAGCGCCCCTGCTAAATCGACATCAATAGACCGGAAACAAACCGTCTCAGCTAAAAATATTATGCAAATGTAACATGGTTGAAGAAGGGAATAGTTCTCAGGCAAGACAAAGCATAAACCTCCTTGCGGATACAAGAGCTAAAAACTTCAAAAAGCAAAGACGAATGGATTATAAAGAATTTCACTAGAAACTATATATATGAAACAATATCAAGATAAATGAATTATTAAAAAGAATTCCACTAGAAACTAACTATATGAAACCATCTCTAGATGAATGAATTATAAAGAGATGCATTAGAAACTAACTAAATGGAAACGGTCCAAATTTGCTAAATTTAACCTCTGTTAATGGCAGAGCTTAATCCCTAATCACTGCAGAACTAGCTGCTGCTGCTTCCCTGCCCTCTTCGCTCTGCTTCATGGCCTGCCGTTCGGCGTCCTCCATCCGCCGCACGGTGCACTCCAGCGCGTCCACGCGCTCCGCCAGCGCGCCGATCAGCGCGTACTGCTGCGCGTTCCGCTCGCACAGCGCCGCCACTATCTCCATCACCTTCCCCGTGTCCACGACGCCGGCGCCGGCATCTGCAGCCCTCGTGACCTCCTGCGCCGCGGGTTCCTTGCGCGGCGCCTCGAGGCACGCAGCCGCCGCGGGCGCTGCAGCGGGTTGCTCCGTCACGATCTCCCACTCAGCATCGGAGCCATCAGGCTTGCCCGACGCCGGTTCGGACTCCTCCGCCGCGTCCGTCTCGCCGTCCGCGCTGCCTCGGTCCACCTCCGTCTCGGCTGCAGCCTTCACCTCGATCTCGTCGTTGTGCTCCGCTTCCTCAGCGATCTCGACGACGGTTGGCTCAGTCGCCGCGTCCTCCGTCTCCTCCGCCAACAGCCTCCGCGACGGCGCCCGCCTCCCGGCCACGGCCACGGCCGGCGGCGCCCTAGAGGCCACCGGCTCCGCGCGCTGCTGCGCCTCCGCCTTCTGCTTCGGCTTCGCGTCGGGGCCATCAATACGGATCGGAATCGATCTAGTGGGATTGCGATCGGCCACGGCCGGCGGCGCCCTCGAGGCCACCGGCTCCGCGCGCTGCTGCGCCTCCACCTTCCGCTTAGGCTTCGCGTCGGGGCCATCAACACGGATCGGAATCGATCGGGTGGGATTGCGATCCCTGCGGCTGCGAGCCACGGGGATCGGAATCACTTCCGGCTCGGCGTCCCACAACGAAACCAGGAAGAAGCCATCACCGGCTCTGGGGACGGAGAAAAGATCGTCGAACACGTGGGTGTACGGCGGGGTGCCGTAGAAGTTGCCGTAGTGGTTGAATGGGTCGGCGAAGAGCCGGCGGGGGTCCATCACCGCTGGCGAGATATCTGCGATGCGATGCGGATTGGAAGCAAGGTGGGTTTATATGGAGGGTTGGAGGACGAGGGCGTGGGGCAGTCTTGGAGGCTGGAACCGTCAGTTAGAACGTTCCGAGTTCGAGGTGGACGTCGCCCGCGTGGGTAACTTCCGGAGATATTGGTGTTTATCTTTTTTTTTAACTCCATTCAAAGGATTTCTATTTGTCTACGCATGTGTAGAGTTAAATGTAAGTCCGATCTGGCTAATATTTGGGATATCTCTTGTCGTCTTCGCCTAATAGCAACCGAGAGAGGCCACACTCACGGCATGGAGGCCCGCCATGAGGCATCCTCACTGCCGTTGTGGCCTCTGCCACCGGGCGGCATACCGCGCTGCCTCGTGAATTGCCATGTGCCTGCTCGCTCGTCCCGGGCACCCCGCTTAAGCGTCGAGAACAAGAAATAGGATGAGGTTTAGGTCTAGCATTGTTAATTTCCTGCACGTGTATCAGTGAACTCTCTAACGATTACGATGAATTCCATGTGACGTACAGAGATGACTAATGCCAGTTACTGTAGTAATTCGGCAACTTGATGACCCTGGTAATCACACATCCTGTTCATACTTAAGGTAGAGCTGTCTCAATTTGCTGTACCACTGCACAAATGCGTGAGGGAATGAACGGGCAAATGCCTGACTGAAAAGCACATGAATCCTCCCATAAACGAATTCTAGTGCCTTCCTCGATTCTCCAATAAAACAGGTATCACAATCAAAGGCCTACGTATTAGAAAATGCAACATTGAAGTTTGGACATGTTTGATCCTGCATTGCCTTTACAAAGCTTCATGTCATGCCAGCAACATAGGCCAAAGTGGAAACACCAAAGTTATGTTGTACAATTGGAAGGGAAACTTTTAATTGTGGGATTGCATTCCTAACAGCACTGCAGAATAATCTTCACCTGTTCAGTAAAATCTAGCCTCCCAAGCAAACTTATTCCTGCAAAAGACTGATGAAATGGTTCAGAGCTGGTCCTGCAATACTTCAAAGAATATTTAAAGAGAAGCAACCAGGAGTGGTTTACCTTCAGGTTTTTCCAAAGTCCAAACACAATAATGAAGAACTGTCATTTGTTAAGCTGTTCTACCATGCCCATGCTCAACTGGTTGTTCACAGTAAGCAGAGTAATTGTTACAGTGGCACTCTGATCATCCTTCTCACCAGTTCCCTTCCCCACAAAGTGGCATCTCATCTTTGGTAAGCAATTGCATTTTTGAGTGGCAGTTTCGATGAGGTAAATCTTCTTGTTGTGTTCCAGTCATGTTGGACTCACAAGGCCAGCATACAGCTTTTGCACAGGTTCACCTCTTGTAAGGTTTCATGTGATACAGTTTGAACTCATCACCAAACTTTGCTGCTTCTTCATCAACCCTGCGCTTCAGCCTTCTCCAGGTCCTCAGCATGTCTGCCTGTATCAGTCCACGATACAGTGTCTCAAAGGTAATCTTTTGGGGAAGAAAACCTTTCTCTATCATTTCCATGAAGAACTGGCATGCCTCCCTCCATTTCTGACTGTCACAAAAACCATGAATCAGCAGTGTGTATGAATCAAGATCAGGACCCACTGTGCTCTCGCACATATTGCTCCAAATTTCCATAACAGTTCCATGTCGGTCCAACTTGATGAACATTCCTAGCAGTATGTTATATGTGTGAATATCAGGTGCTGTCGGTGAGCTAGGTGCCTTCATCTTATCGTACAGTTGTAGGGCGCCACTCACATCTTTTCTCCCCCGGTACTCCTTGAAGAAACAATTGTAGGTGGCTGGGGAGGGACATACTCCCTCTGCAACCATCTCATCAAGCAAGGTCTCCGCATCTTCCAATCTCCCACAGGAGGCAAGGCACTTGATCACAGAAGTGTAGGTTGCCACTGTGGGGCAAATGCCTCTCTCTTTCATCAAGCGGAACATACAGAGACACAACTCAGGTTTATGTGCACGACTGTAAACATGCAAGATGATTGAGTAGCTGGTCACGTCTGGTTCAATTCGCTTGTCACGCATCTCCTTCAAGAGATTCTCAGCTGCATGAACTGTTCTATCAAATCGGTTATCAGGGTGACTGGATTACCGGTCATATATACTATTCAGGAGAATGTTGTATGTGACTATGTTTGGTTCTATTCCATGATCAATCATGTCTTTTACGAATTTCTGAGCCATGTCACTCCGATTTACCTTGCACCATCCATAAATTAAAATAGTGTACATCTTTTCATTTGGCCCATACTTGTATTTTCTTTTATTAAATATCTCTGTAGCAACCTGTAATGATGATAAACATGCCAATGGAAAAAATCAGTAAATGAATATAATCAATCTCTCAAAAGGCCAAAACAAAAACTATAAGCTAACTAAAGATTTGGGTGAGAACTGAATAATGCAGTTCAAACCCTAGCTGAGCAGAGTGACTCAATAACTTTCTGATATGCCTTGTGTGATTATCAGTTCAAAAGCATAGTCTTCCATACAAACCAAAAGCATTAGTACTACTCCCTCCGTCCCAAATTATAGATCGTTTAGGCTTTTCTAGATGCATAGATATTATCATGCATCTAGACATAAGGTATATCTAAATGCATAGCAGAGTCTATGAATCTAAAAAAGCCAAAACGACTTATAATTTGGGACAGAGGGAGTAGAATTTATCCACTAACTAAAGTAGCTATAGCAGTAATATGTTTAAGCACTAATCAGCCATTCCTAGAGAAATGGCCTATGGGTTTCTAACAAGCCAAGATAAAAATCATTACACTGAACTCATCCAGCTCAGGAGCATCAGGGGGTTAACAATTAGCAATCAAGTTAGCATTAGAATGTGCAATCCACAGCTGATTCGTGCATATGATCTTCAAATCTCAAAAAGCAAGTGCTAATCAATCAAATAACAATCTTATCAGCAAGCATGCACCTACAGGTTTCATCATCACGAACCTTGGGGTACTTGTACTTGCAGAGTGTGTCAAGCAGCGTGGCGAACTCGCCGGCGTCGGGCTCCCTCCCGACGAACGCCTCCATGTCGTCGAAGGTTCGAATGGCCTGCCGCGTCATACCCGCGGCAACGTACCTCCTCGCCAGCACCGCGAACGTGCGTGGCGAGGCGGCGCCGTCGGCCGAGGCGTCCACGACGACCCGCCACGCGGCGTCGAACTGGCGCGCGCGGCCGAGCGCATCCACGACGGCGTCGTAGGCGTCGGCGGGGGCCCGCGCGGGGGCCATGGACGGGTGGAGGCGCGCGGCGTGGAGGAGCGAGAGCGCGAGCTTGGACGCGCCGCGGAGGCGGAGGAGGAGCTGGACGAGGAGGTCCCCCGAGAGAGCGACGCCGCCGCCGGAGATAAGCTGGAGCGGCGACTCGGCCGGGTGGAAGGGGTTGTGGTGCGCGAGGAGGAGGCGCGCGAGCTCGTCGGCGGCGGGGGACGGGGCGACTGGCGGGAGCGCGAGGAGGTGGGGCAGGGAGGCTGTATCGGGAGGGGACGTGGCGGTGCAGAGGAGGCGGACGGCGGCGGCGCGCGCGGCGGATCCGCCTGCGGCGGGGACCGGCGGCGGCATGGCAAGCGGCGGCGAGCCGGGCTACGAGGGTGGGGAGCTGTTTGGGGACTGGGCAGTGGGAATTGCTAAGGACGATGGATCTGCGCGGTTGGTACTTGGAGTGGACGGTCAGGATATCGAAAACACGATCAGTCCTTCAGCTTTCGTCAAGAATCGGGAATTTTTTATTTTGGTGCCCTGAGAATTTCTGAGTTAGTGCATCGTTCCTCCCTCCGTTCCTGTTTCCAACGTCATTCTCGGTGCAAGATTTCATAGTGTGATTTCCAAGAGTGCCATGTCATCTATTGATCATTGAGTTGATGAATGAAACTAGATGTCTCTCTTTACAATTTCATATATTAGCATATCATTTAAACGTTTCATCTAAAATTATAAATGACCAATGAGAGTTAATTAATGTATGTAGATAAAACTCAAATCTTCTCGATGGAGTTTCATTCTAGTGTCATGCTCTTGATAACTGTGTACACCAAAAATCCCTGTAAAACTCTATTCTTCTTTTTCCTCATAAATTGCATGCCATGTCATCACTTTGCCTATGTGGCATGTCATTTAATGAGAATGAAACTCACATGACACTTGCATTGAGAATGGCCTAAGGCGCGGTATGGCATGGCACAGTCTCCACAAATTAAACGCTGACCATTCATTTATCTTATATTACATTATTTATGGCTCTAAAATTATAATCATTGGAGAATACATTTAATTACAAATCCAACCATATCAAACTTACATTATAAAAGAAAGTTGTTGGCTAAATTATTAGTCAAATATCATAAAATTTGAATCTTGATATGCGTGTGCGCCTAAACAGAAACGGTGGGAGTATATGATTTCGTGTCAAAGGCTAATTTCGATATATTATACTCCATTTCGTGTCAATCCCCTACTACAAGTATTTTATTTTTGGATGAGCCATCGCGTCTCGGGAAGAATGAAGGAGACCAAAATTATTGACTCTGAGATGAACTGGCTTTATTGTGAGGTAGTGGGAAAGAAAGTAACTTACCCCTCCTTATTGATGTTAAATAGATGGCTTGCTGAAGCCACAAAAGGGATCGGAACTGTTGGGTCGGATTGCTACCTGACCATGATTGGTTCCTTTTGAAGCCAAATATGAAAGGGTCCCTAAGTGGTTTATTAAAGTAGGAAGCATTGTTGCTAAGACAATGAAAAATGCACACTTGATTGGTGGCGACGGGAAGAAAGGATATACAGTTGGAGTCACTAATTTCAAGTTGCCTGATAAAAAACTAGGGACTTACCATGTAGGCAAGACTAACTGGCGGGAAGAAGGAATTTTATTTCCCGCAAAGAAAGACAAGAGAGGATAGAAAATAGAAGAAAGATCATCATCACAGGCAACTCTAGAAATACTAGTGCCACCACTAGCTCAAGCTACTGGCAGACGGAGTTTCAGAGTGCACCAAGCTACGAGGGAGTCCATGAAGGATGGTAGCAAGAACAATGGCCGGAGGCGCCAGCAAAGGCATGGGCACAAGGCCCATATGCATCACAATTTAACAACTGGCGTATCCAGTATGACCATAATTTCAGCAGCTGGTATAGCCACGTCCACCAGCACCATATGTTTTCCTTGGTTATATGCCACCTCTCTTTAGGGATCCCCACCACATGCTCTATTGTCTGCTCAGTACGGCCACTTGCCACAGCCACAGAGAAGTGCGTGCATCATAGGCGCATATATACAAAGAAATTTACAAGATGCAGGTAGTGTGAGACAAGCCACCGATAGGATTGAGGACAACAATGTGACCATCGCCTATCAGTTCGGCATGATAGGGATTGTGTCTCTAGATCACTATCAAGGTGGAGTGCAGGAGCACTACGAGCAGGGGTATCACGAGTACCAACAGCAAGGAGACGCGCCGAAGGGAAAGCCACATTATGACCCTCCACAAGATGACCTGGATTAGAGATCGAAGGGGATGAATAAAAACGCACACGCGTGGTTTGAGTTTTCTTTTCTTTTCTTTATTTATTTCAACATATGTGTTGGGTGTGCGTGGTATTTTCATTTTATTTTCTCTTTATTTTCAGTTTGTGTGTTTCACCATGCCATGCTTAATAAAATATGCATCACCCTAAACATAATGATATGTGATTAATTGTGATGGTTTAAGTTCTTGTCATATAGAAAGATGATGATCATTGCTGCTTTGTTTAATTTTTGTGCTTGGTTATTGCACCATTGAACTAATGCTCTCTCTAACACGAACTAAAATTGACATAAATACCGGCTTATCTTTTTGTGGAGGTTATGATAATTTGGACCTATATATTTGTTTATTGCTCTCTCTTTTAAAATGGATCGGAGGCTCTTTTATTTTTTGTTACAACTCATGTTGACCTTGTCAATAATAATTTGTGCAATTGCTCTACCCATCCAAAGCTAAATATTTATGAGCTGTAGATTGCAACATTTATTTTTGGGTGAATTGATTCAGGATATACTTCTGTGGTATGAGACTTAGAAGCTGGTCATTCCTTTTTTGTGTAACCTCTTATTGCTAGCCTTTTTGTCCATGCATTGTGAATTTCTATACGAGAAATTTTACAAACTTTGCTGGGCATCCAAACTTAAACCCAAATATCATTTTTGTCACTACCTCCTTAACCACAACCCAATTTGAGTATGGAAAATATTTCGACAAAGATTCAGAAGATTATTCAGTGCCTTTTCAAGAAAATCAAGATCTGGAGGCAACCACCAGTGCATGGAATAAAAACTGGAGGAAACAGAGGCTAGAAGAGGCTAGGCCAATCGGCCTGGGTGTTCCCCCTCTGTTACCCCTAAAACTTGGTGTGGAAGCCCCTCCAGTTGAGTAAAATAATTTTTTTCAGAAGATCGAAGATTCTGGTAGTTACATCAGTAGTTTATCTTTGTTCATTTTCATGCTCGAGGATGAGCATCATCTAAGAATAGGAGAGTCATCACATTATCTGTGACTACTGCTGAGTAAGTAATATGTTGTAAGGAGTTTTGATGAGCAAAAAGAAAAAAAATATATATTGTGGAAAAATAAAAAAAAGAAAGAAAAAGGAAAAATAAAGAAAAAGGAAAAAGAAAGAAAAAATAAGGAAAAAGAAAAAAAAATACTCCTTAGTTATTTGAGCTTCATAGAGATCCCAAGTGCTTTCAAGATTAAGGATTACTCCATACTCATTCTTCCAACCATGTGCAATTCGATTACGAAGACTTCATTTGTGCCTCACGATCACTCTTTGCCCTTGCACATATCCACTATCTAAATGTGTGTGTTCATTCTCTCCCTCTTCATAAACAATTATTTTTCATGACCTTTTTAACAAATCTCGGTAAGATCCATCAGAAGTCTTTCTTGTTTTGATAATATCCTGATTATAATATTTTTGCTACGACTAACCTTCCCAAAGATCCAGATAAACCCTTACACATATTTTATGAGTGATGGCATGTTGGAGAAGTTTTAACATAGGTTTGAGAGACTTGATGAGCTGAGAGAACAAGAGCAATTGCAATGAAGTTTAAATTGTTGATCTCGGTTCAGTTTTTTTTCAAAAAGTTTTTATTGAAAATCTTCTAAGGTTTGTTTAAAATTGAGAGCAAAAGAATAAATTTATTGTAGGATGTTTTTAAATGATATCTATCCTCCATATTAGAGAAGGCTGATTGAAACTTGAATATTAATTGAAAATTTCTAACTGAGCATTATGTTTTCTTGTGTGTGATCAAGTGCAGGATTGAACATCGATAGGCAACACTGATTCTATTGAAGACTTACTCGAAGACGAGCAAGATTTAAGCATGGGGGGATTGTTGGCGCTCACTATTGACACCCTTTTACCCTTATTAATCTTCAACAATGACATGAATTTAATACCTAAACTATTCATTACACCTAATAAACCGGTCATTTTCACATATACAACATATTATGGAGGATGTTCTATTTTTGCAAGGAATTGGACCTAAAAGTATATTTTTGTATAAAGCACCAAATGAGCATCGAACCAGACAAAGACGGAGGTCAATGGGCCCAAGAAGAGCGATCGGCCTAGAGGAGCCGAGGCCGATCAACCTAGGGTCTTCTGGAACCTTTCGGCGTCCATCTTTGGCAAGCAATCCTCCGAGATGACTTAAGGATTACTTTGGGATCAAAGAGGAATCAAAGAATATCAAGCGAAGATTTGGAAAGTTATTGAAGATCAATCTCATCCTGAAGCAACTGACGTGCTAGGCCCATGCAAGTGAAAATAAGACTTCAAAACACTAGGGGAGACTTGAAGACGAAGCAGGACACGAGGGATCATAAGGAAGCCTAGGACTGGTCGATCTGCCTAGGGGATTCCTTCGCCCCCTCGCCTTCCAATTTTTACCACACACCCTCTGGACTATAAATGCCCAAAAAATTCACCAAGCCCAATATCCAAGACGATGTCTTGACGTGAAGCAGCAGAGATTGAGGACTACCCTTGGGGACACGCAGTACTGCATGCTGCAAATTTAATCCAGTATAGACCATCTGCATATCACTCTACTTCCCTCCTTGAATTAGCACGTGGACAACACCCTAAGATTTCCCATCTACGAAAATTCGGATGTGCTGTGTACATACCGATATCACCACCCCACCGTACAACTATGGACCCACACTGGAAGATGGGGGTCTATGTTGGTTATGAATCTCCATCCATAATCAAATATTTGGAGCCCAAAATAGAGGATATGTTTATGGCTCAGTACGTTGATAGGATCTCCGATGAAGACTATTTCCCATCATTAGGGGGAGGATTGTACCTAAACTCTAAAGAATGTTGGGAAATTGAATGTAGTGCCAGTAGCATTCGTTCACTTGATCCACGCACTAAAGACACTGAACTTGAAGTTCAGAGAATAATTAACCTGCAACAACTTACCAGATGCTTTTACTAATATAAGAGAAGTGTCAAAGTCACATATTCCTGCGGCTAATGCACCGGAGAGAGTGGAGATACCCTTGGAAGGGATGAACTCTACTCAAGTCCCTAATCCTAGGAAAAGGGGGAGAGAACTAAATGACTCAATACAGGTAGAGCGGACACATCTGCAAAGCTAAGATTTCAGAGCAAAAGCATTATGCGCCCATTTAGTGGTCCCAGAAATGACACACCTTGAAGGTGAAGGACCCAGTGCACTAGTGCGCACGACTAGAAATAATAGCACAGGGGCATCAGAACAACCAACCATATTAAATATGGGAAATCAGGATGATCTGGATGATTTGAATGAAGAAATCACCATAGACTATGCTAAGTCAAGAGGGTTGTATAACAGAAAGACTACAATTGTCAACATAAATTTTGTCTCTAAGATCATCGATGTGATCGATGTGGATCCAGAACCAAAGTCCATGGTAGAGTGTCGGAAGCGCTCAGACTGGGTCAAATGGAAAGAAGCTATAGAGGCAGAATTGTGCTTGCTTAATAAGAGGCAAGTGTTTGGGCCCTTTGGCTCGCACCCCTCCTAAAGTATTCCCTGTAGGATACAAATGGGTATTCGTTCGAAATATGGATGAGAATAATGTGGTGGCGAGATAAAAAGTGAGGCTTGTAGCACAAAGGTTTTTGCAGAGACCCGTCATTGATTATGATGAAACATACTCTCCTGTTATGAGTGGTATAACATTCTGATACTTAATATCAATGGTGGTAGGTTTAAATCTTGAAATGCAGCTAATGGATGTGGTGACCACATATCTTTATGGGGCCCTGGATATGGAAATATATATATGAAAGTTCCTTATGGACTAAAAATTTCAGATCCTAAAACCAATAGCAACATTTGCAACATTAAATTGCAAAGGTCTCTGTATGGGCTTAAACAGTCTGGCCGGATGTGGTACAATTAGTTCAGTGACTTTCTCCTGAAGAGAGGTTATGTAAATAATAAAGATTGTCCCTGTGTATTTATTAGAAAGTCCCAAAATGGATTTTGTATCATCTCAATCTATGTTCATGATTTGAACATCATAGGCCATACGGAGGACATTGAGGAGGCACGTGCCTACCTTAAGGTGGAGTTTGAGATGAAAGATCTAGGTAGAACTTGATTTTTCTTAGGTCTACACATCAAGCATGTCCCTAAAGGAATCCTTGTACACCAGTCGACCTACACAAAGAAGGTCCTTGAGAGGTTTAACATGTCAAAGGCTCACCTGTTAAAAACTCCAATGGTTGTAAGATCACTTGATAAAGATAAAGACCCATTTAGACTGATGAGTGAAAATGAGGATGTCCTAGGACCTGAAGTTCCCTATTTAAGTGCCATAGGAGCACTTATGTACCTTGCAAGCTGCACTAGATCTGATATTGCATTCACGGTAACCTGTCTAGCGAGATATAGTGCATCCCTGACCATAAGGAATTGGGTTAGTGTTAAGACAATACTCAAATACCTCCAAGGTACAATAGATATTGGTTTGTTTTTCCCGAAGAAACCTGACTTGACCATGGTGGGCTATGCCGATGTTGGATATATATCAGACCCTCACAATGCAAGGTCCCAGACTGGTTTTGTGTTTCTCCATAATGGTACGGCCATTTCGTGGCAGTCGTGTAAGCAGACTTTAGTAGCAACATCGACAAAACACTCAGAGATAAATAACATTATTTGAAGCCTCACGTGAGTGTGTTTGGCTAAGACGGATGATTAACCATATCCAGAAATCATGTGGTTTTAATACTGCCAATACCCCCACTACTATCTATGAAGATAATGCAGCATGCGTTGCACAAATGCAAACATGCTATATAAAGAATGATTTAACTAAGCACATATCTCCTAAATTCTTTTACCCTCATGAACTCCAGAAGAAAGGTAAGGTGACTATTCTGCAAGTTAAATCATGTGATAATCTCGCATATTTGTTCACAAAATCTCTCCCAGCTACAACATTCCAAAGATATGTTCGAGAAATCGGCATGAAGTTCTTGAAGGACTTGCAGAACTCAGGAGGAGTAAAACTCTGATAATTAGCTTATATTCTTGGATCATAAACATTATGAAAATTATGGTCCTGGAGATCATATTTCAAGTCTTGAAGACATACATGTTGTGCTCTTTTTTCCTTTAGCGAGTTTTTATGAAATTTCTCGTATAAAGGTTTTTAATGAGGCAACAAGTGCAATGCATCTAGTGGCAACCTTGTACTCTTTTCTCCTTTCCTTTTTTCCCATTGGTTTTTTGGCAGGAGTTTTTAATGAGGCATAAGTTGGTTGTGGTATTCACCCAAGGGGGACTGTTATGAAACTTAATATTAGTGGGCTTATATCGAATTAACTCTTGGAGCTAAAGGGTCACATCTGAAGGTCAAGGGTTATCTTCTTTTCTAAAGAAGGAACTTATTTACAGACTCAATGAATAAGAAAATAAAGATTGGTTCCACATACATACATTGTCAACTATGTGCTTCTAATTTATAACAGTTTCGAGTGTTTTTATCAAATGGCCAAGGACTATGGTTCATCTTAACAATTTACTGTCAAGTCGTCAAGGGGTTTTTTTAAACAAAGAAATGCGGCCACTTGATAAATAGCCCTCCAAGGAATGTCCCAATTAGGCTTTAAAAGTAGAGATTTAGTCCTCGTCAATCAATTGAAATCTTGCTTATCCATTAATCACCAAAATCTCTACTAGAAAAAGAATGGGATTCGGGAATTTGGGGTTTGGGTTTGGGGGATTCAGGGTTGCCTCAGTTGCTGGCAGTTTAGCTCATGAGCTAAAACTTTAAATGGGTTAGCCGGTTAGGAACTTTTATTTCACTTGAATAGTTGAATTGTGTAGTACTGCATTGCTTTTTCTTGAGGTTGTCTATGGGGCACTCGAGTATTTCTCGAGCCCCTGACACCCGATTTTTGTAACCCGAGGATGTAGATTGAATGGCCAAGGCTCCTTCTTCATCCTCCGTGCATTTGTTCCGTTTCTTCAACCTTGTTGCTCCACCGCCACCCAGATCAGCCGCTGCCCCTGCCCTCCCATCGAGACAAGCTGCTGCCCCGCCGCGGCGGGCTAGGGTCTCGCCGGAGGGTCGTGCCGACGGCCAGCGCGGACCTTCGGCAAGACCCTAGCCCGCCCACGGCAGCCACCTCCCCACTCGTCCTGCCGCTGCCGTCACCCCCGCAGCCCACCTCGCACCACCACCGTCATCACCATCATCGCCCCATGTGGGGGCTGACAATAAAAAGGGACCCCGAATGTCATTCGTATCATTCCCTGGATCAGTAGATGATACATGCACTTCACACGAGAAGTATCGCATCCATACTTTGTAACTTTTATTGATAATTTACATAAGGTTGTAAAAAAAGAGAAAGTACACTACTAAAGATACAAGAGGGGTCTTAGCCTCAACCTTAATTATATAGCGGAGTTCTACATAGCAGTCCTAAGCCTGCAGGCGGCTTGGCTCCTATGGCAGATCCTCAAGATCCTCGTCCTCTTCACCAACAACTTCTTCCTTTGAAGAAAGGGAGGGGAAGCAAGGGTGAGCACCATATAAAAGGTACTCAGCAAATCCCACATTTGTTGTATTATTTCATGCAGGATTTCAAGGAATAGGTAGTAGTTTGCCTGAGAGCTAGTTTTATGCATAGTATATATGGTTGTAACATTTGAAAAGAATGTAATGCAGATATCTATAAGTTGTTGGTCCTAGAGGGGAATCTACCTCCCTACCAGTCCCCAAGTTTTAAGAGCATCAGGATCCGTCCGAGATTACCTAAGCCGACTTCTGCCTTATCTCTAGACACACTTCAGGACAATCCTGAATCCCACTCTTTTTATAAAGCAGGTTAAGACTAATCAATGGGAGCTTTAACTATGTGAGCTCTTGATCAAGATCCTCGGCTATTCGAATAGTTTTCTAACTCTACGCATAGGTGTACACTTTACCCGCACATTCAATTAGCCCATACCTTGTACGGAGGCGGTACTGACCTACGAGACCCGTACCCACCCGTGTTTATTCCTAGCTAGACAACATTCCCTAACTCCGTCCATAGATATGGCTGGGGTCTAAACAGGGGTCACACTATGTCCACTCATGGACTCTATCCCAAAAAATATGCATCATAACTTGACATACAATGTCAACAGGTCCTACGAACCTCAACTCGTGACCCGTGCCGACCAGACCTGGGACTCTGTGAAGGTCCTGCTCCAGTCTATCTATTACCCACCGTGGCCCCTTGGGATGGTTTATTAGGTTCAGTTTGTGGGGTGTGAATCAAGACCTCACATGTTTAGGCACTCCTAAAAGCTATACCTTTTTGGTACGTATGGTTGTACTGTCCACTAGAAAGACTTTCCCATGAGCCGGTCCTCATATGACCAGAGTAAGCTTTTAGGATAGGATCCTCTATCGAGGCTACCCTCTTACTCGTGGGTCCAACCTTAACTGGTTGCCAGACTCACTTTATTTGCTTTTATGCCATTTCTAAAAGTACTTTCACTCTTCCTTAGGATTTGTGAGTCATGATATGACCTAGTCTATACGGGGTTCATGATATCAAGGAGATATCAAAATTATTAGGATGAGCTAAGCAAGGAAATAAAGGAAATATGCAAAGCTTATAAAATAAATCAGTTATTATCTTGGTTTATTTAATAAAGCTTGGGATCAAAAGATGATGATGATTTTTGGGACTTGCCTTCCTTGTAGTCTAGGTCGTTCAAAGCTTCTTCCTCGTAATCCAGGTTGTCAAAAGTGTTTCCGACGTCATCATTTTTTACATAATCGTAGTTATACGTAAGCAATCATAGAAATACATCAAACATGGTTTAAACGAGAGTAGAATTGGGGTTTAGGAGGCTTGGGTAATTTCCTAGAATTTTCTGGGATTGTTATAGAGCTCCTCGGAATAGTTTCCTAGTTTTGAGCCACATAAAATATGGGGTTTTTCATTAATGAAAGGAGGAGGATTTAGTTACAGGGGTTATGGATGTGAGATCTGGAAAAACAAGGTATGGTTGGGTTTTAAATGGTCTCTAGTATTTTTGAGGAATTTTTGGTGATTTTTAGAAGTTTCTAACATGGCTAGATGAAAATTGGTGTGCATTTACTCGTGTGGCTGTAGCGGAACAAGGTGGAGAAAGGGAGAGAGGCTGATGGGTGGGCCAGGTGGTGACGTGGCAGGGGAGGCCCACGCGGTCCGCGTGGCAGGCCATGTGGTACACCTGAGGGTCAGGTGGTGGACCAGGGGAGGGGTGTGTGTGTGGTGTACATGAAATGGGAGCAGGGAGCGGCAACATTGCTCAGGTTAGGACATCGAACCATCGCGGGGTGCAGGGCTCCTTGCCGGAGCGGGCCACACCGAGCAGCATAGGCTACGGGAGGGGGCAAGGAGTAGTCCAAGGGGTAGAGGTGGCCAAGGCGAACAGATGGAGGGTGTTATGGTCAACAGGTGGTGACCGGCGGCGAGGCGCGAGCTCGTTGGAGCTTTAAGCAGCAACGGAGCGAATTGGAAGTAGGGCCTAGGCAAGGTTTGGGGTCCTAAGAAGTATATGGCTGTGATCAGGGACCTTGGGGCGTGCACAGGTGCATTCGTGTGGGTTAGAGGTGCGCCAGAGCTAGGCTGGCGGCTCGCCGGAGCTCCGACAGCATGGCGGCCGTGTGGAGGGGGAGCTAGAGTGGGTGAGGAGGGGAGGTGGCGGCGCGGGTAGCATGACAGCTATACCTGAGGGCGGTGAGGGTTCACGCAGGCAGCGTGATGGCCGGAGTTGGCCGGTGGCGAATTAGGGTGGGGTTTGGTGGTGGCGGAGCAAGGTCGGTCAGGCTTAGCTGCTCTAGGGCTAGGACCACACTGGGGAGGGTGTCTAGCGCCGCACAGAGCTCCTCGGCTTTGACCCGGCCCGGCTCTAGGGGATAGAACATGGCGGTGGGTGGAGGAGGCACGGTGAGGGGAAGAGGTGGAGAGGGGAGGGGCGAGGAAGCAAGAGGTGGCGAGGGAGGCTCTTTATAGCCCAGCAAGGAGGCTTGGGGGCTCGGACAGGCTTGGTCGTGCTTATCCAGACTGGCCGGCGATCAATGGCATGGCGGCGCGTGGCATGGCCGGCGGAGGTGGATAAGGACAGGGAGGGGCTAGGGGGGCTGTTCTGGGAGGGGGGCAATAAGTGCACCTGGTGCAGGCACATGCGGCGCACTCACCGGGGTGGTGAATCCGACCGGGAAGGTGGAGATCGGGTTGGCCATGCCACCGGCGGCGTGCTCTTGGAGCGTGACGAGTGGATAGGGGTGGGCGCGTCCTTGAGTAGGAAGGGAGGCTCTGACAGGCGCGGGTGATGGAGGGGGTATGGGTGATGGCGGCGCGCCCGTCAGGGAGCAGTAGGGGCGACTGGGAGTGCAGGTCCGCGTGCGCGGCATCGTTGGGCGCAGGTGAGAAGGAGAGAAAGGGGGATGCATGTGGAAGATGACGATGACGTCATGTTGGCATCACCATGTGGCCAGGATGGGCCGCATGAGCGAGCGAGCGAGCTGGGCCGGCTGTCGGGCATTGCGAGCGAGAAAAGAGGGGAGAGGCAGGCCGGGCTAGAAGAGGTGGGCCAAAAATAAGAGGCGCTGGCCTGGTTGAGGTTTTGTCCTTTTCTATTTATTTGGGATTGAATTTGAGTTCAAATTTGAAATTCCAAACTTCAAATTTGAAAAATTTGAGGTATAGACTTTAAAAGAGATATAGCATGGGATTTTCCTGAAGTAAAGGGAGTAGTTAGTTCAAACATATGCATATGTGTTCATGAAAAACTATATTTCGATGCATAATTCAAATGCAAGGCTCTATGGTTTAAGTTGCTAGATAAATTTTAAGGAAAATTGGGATGTTACAATCCGCGTCCGCCACCTCCGTCGGGCAGCCTGCCGCCGCTAGCCTTCCCTTTAAGGCCGCCGGTGAGGTCCCAACCCCCAAAATCTGGAACCCCTGACCCCCGAACTCCTAACCCTGCCGGAGCTCGCCAAACCTCATTGGACTTAACCAAGCATCACCGGAGGTGGGGAAGATGGGTTCAACAGGAAGAAGAGAAATTCGAGTGTCAGGGGGCTCCAAAATGCTCGAGTATAGTTTAGCTTTCCCTTTTTCTTTTGCCAAGTTTAGTTCTGAATCGGTCCATCTTTTGTTTACTGGCTCTCTACACCTGTAGCACTAACTATTTGGCACACAACTAACTTCAAGAGGAGATGGTTTCCAAATGGTGAAATAAAGCAGTGGGAGGCAGATATTTCATGCCAGTGGAGTGGCATCCTGGCGTGGAATGTCTGACGGTGCACCATGCAAAGATCAAAAGATGTGGGTACTGTGTAGTGGTTTCTGCCTGCCCTGTTTTGAGTCTTTCACTCTTTTGACAGAGAGGTAGCAGAGGAAAACAGATTAGCATCCTCTGCTCCCTTGTGTCCGGGCAGGATGCTCCCCAGCACAGTTTTCTGCAATGTTTATAATATATTTTACACACCACAAGATTTACTTAATTTTTCAAGTGGTTTTTGCTAGTGACCAATGACCATTTTCTATTATTATTTTCTTTTTCTCAAGTAGTCAATACATTTAAAGAAGTGTCTCGGTATCAACCAATTGAAATTTAGTTTTTCTATCAATCAACGTCTATAACTGTTGGATCTTGATCCAACAGTCCATCTGGTCCTAACTCTCTCCTTTCTCTTTCTTCATCCTCCCTTCATCTTCCACACGCGGCATCTCCCGACGCCAGGCATGCCGCCCCCGCCGCCCCCACCTCCCCCCGGCTACGCCGGCCTCCGCCACCTCCGCCACCACCGTCCTCCACTTCCCGACGCTAACCCGTCGGGCCAGATGCTCCCGCCGCCTCCGCCGCCCACCACTGGGGTTCCTCCACCGCTCGGCTCCGGCAGCACCCTCGCCGCTTCCGCTCCCCCGCCATCTCTCCCACCTCCACCGCCGGCCGGCAAGCCTCGCGGAGCCCCCTCTAGTACCGCAAGCCATAGGTAACCTCCAACCCTGAATCCTCCAAATTCCCGAAACCCATTCTTTTTCTAGTAGAGATTTTGGTGATTGATGGATAAGCAAGATTTCAATCGATTGATGAGGAGTAAATCTCTAATCTAAAAGTAGTTTTCGTATATACACTAACCTAATAATCAAACGACATCTAATTCATCTTCCACGTGTGCCATGACATACGAGTACACGCCACAAGAAGAAGGCTTATACATGAAGCGATTATGCGAAGCAAGGTGCGGCCGTTAGGAACTGCCACCGTCGTAGGTGGTGGCGAGGAGGGTCATGTCGTATCTCATGTAGCTGGTGTAGCTGAAGGAGACGGTGCCTCCGGGCGCGATGGAGCCGCCGTCAATGAGGAGGCAGTTGCCGTGGCCGACTTCGACGATCACGTCGGTGTCGACGGGCCGGACGGTGCGGAAGTTGTACCCGCACATGAGGTGGATGCCGGACACCGCGTCGCCGCCGCGGTTGGCCACCTCCACGGCGAACCTCTTGGCCCCGTTGGACTGGCGGTGCCCCTCGTCCTGGGTGACCACGACGTCCCGCATGGCGTCTCACTGGTGGCGCCGGGCGGCGAAGGCCGGCCGCACGAGCAAGATCGAGTCCACCACCAGGACCGTGGCCATGGCCATGGGTGCTGTCGCCGTAACCATGTCGAGATGCTTGCGGAAAGACTACGACAACAATGCCGGGTGGTGGATGCGTGTCTGGTGTGACTGTGTCCCGTCTTGAATACAGTGGCGGGCGCAGGATCTGGAGTATGGGTATTCAAAATTGGAGATGGCAAGAAATTTTTTTTGACAGAATAAATTATAGTTTTATAACACAGAATTAAGTGGTAGCATCATTGATTAATAAAATTGATCACAAATTGAAATTGTCCAGCTACTAATGATCAACATATCAAACTGGCAACATGTGAAATAAAAAGAGGCTAAACAGCAAAATGGTAACAAAGATTACAACTTACAAGCTATAGGACAACTTTCTGTTCTACAATGCTTTGAAAATGAGCGATGATGTCCTTGGAATAACACTAGTTGCATTTGGCTTTCATTGCAAGATTGATTAACATTCTCCGGTTCAGGTTGTCTCTTCTTTGCAGCAGCCCTCGCCATGAAAATCCTCAAATCAGTAGCGGCACTACCCTTCCTCTTCCTGGTTCAAACCTAAAAGTTACACAATTTCAAGTTATTGGATATTTACAATTTCACATTGAACTAAATTCATGAGCATCCACATTTTGCAAGTTGATGTGCTATCCCAATTTGACAAACAATTGAAAATTCTCACCTCAATTTCACAAACAATCAGGAATAGCAGCTCACAAAATCCTCAAATCAGTAGATAGTAGGGGCCTTGGGGGCTTGGGGCCGGCTGTCGCCGTGTGCCCGCATCGGCCGACTGGACTCGCGAAGGGTGGAGCCGGCGCGTCGTGGCGCCGAAGCTTGGCGCGCCCAGCCGCCCACGGCGGCCAGTAGCGCGTTGCGCGCCCGCCGCCGCCGGCCCGTCGGCCGCCGCGGCGCCGCCGCTCCGGCTCCACGCCGCGCAGGCCGCCCGCCACCGCTTACCGCCGCCCAGTAGCGCGCAGGTCGCCTGCCGCCGCCGACCCGTCGGCCGCCGACCCGTCAGCCGCCGCGGCGCCGCCGCTCTGGCTCCGCGCGATCGCGCCGCGCAGGCGCCAACCACGCAGTCGCACAGGCCGTCCGCCGCCGCTTACCGCCGGGCGCCCTCCCAGTCCCAACCCGCCAGCCGTCGGGCGTCGCCACCGCCGATCCGCCGCTGCTGCCGCCGGACGCCACCTAGGGTTCGAGCACGCTGGCCGTGGTGCGTGATTCTGGCGTGTGCGTGCTCACGCGTGGGGGTGGGGGGAAATCGAGTGGCCGGATGGGCCAGTTGGGCCAGTCGAGGGAGAGCGAGGTTGGCTTCCGGTGGGCCTTTTTGAGTGAAATGTCTATGCTAGCTTCTGTATTTTTATTTTTTTCATACATATATCTAAAATACACTATGTATATGAATTTTTTTTCAAAAATAATGGGTATTCAATTGTATACCATTGAATCTAAGTGGGCCCGCCACTGCTTGAATATATGGACGCAGGTGGTGGAGGGCGGTGGCGGAGATGGTTTGGAAGCAGGCCCGTACATCATGCATGGCAAGTGGGCCGACCGCACCGGGCCTCCAAAATTTTGGGGCCCCCATGTGTACGTGAGTACGTGACCTACTGACCTGTCAATCTCTCTCTGGTGGCCTCTATTCCTGCCTGCATGCGAGTATGCGACCAGGCCTACATGGCTCCATGCAACTTTTTGTGTTTTTAGCCTGGGCCCTAGAGATTGGAGAATCTGTTGCCGTGTTGCCGGACCAGGACCGTCCGATCCGAATCATCCGATACTGATTAGCAGCCTAGTAGGCCTGGCCTGCCGCTGCCGCCTGCCGATTATTCTAATTTCTAAATCTAATCGCTAGAGCGCCACCGGCCGCTGCAATCTCGCCGAGTCACCGAGCTGCATGCGAAATTGCGCTGCCGCAATCAAGCCTGCATGCAGCGACTCCACCTGCCTCTGACCATCTGACGGCAGGTCTTCTCCACAACGGCACAACAGAACTACAAAAGGCAAAAGCTACCGCCAGGTAATGTAATGCTAGGTGACCGGCTCTATGATTTGTGTGCAATTGGGTCAATGATTTGTTAAATGTTAATTTAGCTTTGTTGCTTTGTAATTCATGAAACAGGGAGTCCTATTTATTTATCATTATATCATATCTTCTAGAAATAGAAAATATGAGGCAGGTAATGAAAAGCGCAAGAAGAAACAAAGGCTTGAACAATTTGCTCGGACTCAAAAGGGTGCTCTTGATAGATTTGTTGTTAAGAACTGTCAAACTAGTGCACAAGATGAAACTCCTGAGGCACATAGTGATGGAAATCACGGTGATAACACAGACAACGTTGAAGCTCACACTTTAGGAACTGAATCAGTGCAAGTTAATCCCAACAATGCGGATGGTGTTGATGCTACCCTCGATGGATTAGCTAGTATTGAAAGTGACAATGATTTGAGGGTTCCTTTTCAGCCTAACATATTTGATCCAAGATATTGGGATGGACTAGATAAAAAACAGGTTGATATTTTGGTCCAAAAGGGTCCTAAAAGGGACTTGTCTATTCAGAAAGGTCCTAAAGATAGGTTATCAAGGAGGTTTTCTGCAGCATTATATACTAGAATTTTATCAAATGGGGAAACTTGTGATAGAGAATGGCTGGTATATTCCAAAGAGCTTGATAGAGTATTCTGTTTTTGTTGCAAGTTATTAAGAAAGGGGCATTTAAGGAGTCAGCTAGCAAATGAAGGTCTGAGTGATTGGTCACATGTTGGCACTCGACTTAAAGATCATGAAACTAGTGCATATCATATTACAAATATGGCTTCTTGGTATGACATGCGTCTCAGATTTGATAACAACCAAACTATTGATAAAGTTGCTCATAGAGAAATTGAGAAGGAAAAGGAACATTGGAGGAAGGTTTTGTTCAGAATTATTTTGATTGCAAAATTCCTTGCAAAGCATAACTTAGCATTTCGTGGTACCAATAGCTAGCTGTATCAGGACAGCAATGGCAATTTTCTAGGCATGGTTGAAATGATGGCTGAATTTGATCCGGTTATGCAGGAGCATGTTCAACGCATACAAATGATGATATCCATACACATTACCTCGGTCATGGCATCCAGAATGAGGTAATAGATTTGCTTGCTGCTTCTATCAGGTCTGAAATAATTAGAAAAATAAAGGAATCAAAATATTTCTCAGTTATCCTTGATTGTACCTCTGATATAAGCCACCAAGAACAAATGTCTTTGATCATAAGATATGTTGACACATCTTCAGATTCTATTTGCATTGAGGAATCATTCTTAGGTTTTCTGGATATTAATGATACTACAGGCCAAGGGTTATTTGATGTTTTACAAAATGAATTGAAGAATCTTGACCTTGATATAGACAATGTGAGAGGACAAGGATACGATAATGGATCAAATATGAAAGGGAAAAATATAGGGGTACAAAAGAAAGTTTTGGAGATCAATCCTCGAGCCTTTTATTCTGCTTGTGGCTGTCATAGTCTTAATTTAGCACTATGTGATATGGCAAAGAGTTGCGGTAAAGCAAAAAAAAATTTGGAATCATACAACATATCTATACAATATTTGGTAAGTCCACTAAGAGATGGCAAATTTTAAAGATAACATATCAGGATTCACTCTCAAGCCATTGTCAACAACTCGTTGGGAGAGTCGTGTTGACAGTGTTAAGGCTATAAGGTTCCAAATGCAGGATATACGAGAAGCTTTACGGGAAGTGTCAGATACTGATAATGATGCCACAATATGTAGTGAAGCTAAATCCTTGGCGACCAATGAGCTTGGTGACTTTGAATTTATAGTGGCAATAGTTATCTGGTATGAAGTATTATCTGCTATTAATTTGGTCAGTAAACAATTACAAGCAAAGGATATGCTTATTGATATTGCTATTGAGAAAGTGCAGGGGTTGATTTCATTCTTCACTAAGTATAGAGAAACTGGTTTTCCAAATGCATTAGAATCTGCAAAAGAAATTGCACATGAGATGGATGTTGAACCAACATTCCGTACCAAGCGTAAAATCAAAAGGAAACGGCAATTTGATGAGGCACCTGAAGATGAATCTATTGCTTCACAATCTACAGAGGAGTTAATTAGAATCAATTATTTTCTATCCATTGTTGATCAAGCTATTGCTTCACTTACAAAGAGATTCGAACAATACCAGGGATACGAAAAAACTTTTGGTTTTTTGTTTACTTCAAAGAAATTATGCTCCTTAGATGACAAGAGTCTGTTGTCTTCTTGTGCTCATCTTGAGGCTGCACTTAAGAGTGGTGACCATTCTGATATTGATGGCAAGGAATTACATGTGGAGTTAAAGTTCCTCCAAGATTTCATTCCAAAGGAAGACATGGGCCCTCTTGATATTCTGAAGTTTGTGAAACGGATGGGCTGTTTTCCTAATGCCCTTGTTGCATACAGAATTTTGTTAACTATTCCTGTAACAGTTGCATCCGCAGAACGAAGCTTTTCCAAATTGAAGTTGCTAAAGACCTACATGCGCAGTACTATGAAACAAGAAAGGCTAAATGGATTGGCGATAATTGCGCTTGAAAATGATCTTCTAGAGAAGATTAAGTACGAAGATATAATTGAAGATTTCATTTCGAAGAATACTAGACGAATGATGTTTTTTAATGGAAGCTAAGAAGTTATTAGTAAGTAAGATTCGTCATTTAATCGTTTTGCATGAATACTTATGGTATTATGGTATTACACGAGGAAGTCTACGTGCACTTTAGCTTTTTGCATTTTATAAATATAGGCCTCACTTTATGTTTTGCACCAGGGCCAAAAAAAAAAAACATAGGTACGGGCCTGTTTGGAAGTTGTGGTCGGCGGTATGGAATCTGTGCTCGGGTATGGCAACCCGGCATCGCCCTCGTATGCGACCTGCTCGCGCCATACCATAGCAAGAAGAAGACGACCTCGCTGGTTTCCCATGTCCTTTCGACACGCGTGTCCTGCTCTTGCTTTTCCTTATTGAGATGTGCGTGCTCTGTTTCTATCCCATGGATGCCTATAACCCGCTGCACTCTCGTTTCAATCCCTCGATCCACCGCCAAGCAGCATGCCGCCGGCGCTGACGGACGAGATCGTCGAAGAGGTCGTCGTCCTCCGTGCCTCCGCCTCCGCCGGGCGACCCGACGAGGCCAGCGAGTCTCGTCTAAGCGGCCCTCGTCAGCAAGCGCGGGCTCCGTATCATCTCCGACTCAGGCTTCCGCCGCAGATTCCGCAAGTTTTACGGAAAACCCCCTGCTTGCTGTTCGCCTACAACCGCGGAATGCTATCAGCTTCGGGCTTCGGCCTTGGTGTTGGAAGGGGTTGAGGTGGAAATTTAGTTCATTTTTCACTTCAACCCATACGGATTGGGAGGAAAATGATCTTTCCAGTGGTAGTACTTTGCAGGCGGATATTGCATCGTGTAAGTATGATTTTGGGTCAAAGGATGGAGGCATCAAATGGCGCGAATGCCCTCAAGCCCGGACCGTTTAGTAAAGTTCAAATTTGTACATACATCAACTTATTAATACAGGGATATGCTTCAAACATCATGTACGTATATGTACTGGCACAAATGATCAGATCTAATACTAGGTCTGATTAACAGATAAACTGATTCCAAATTTGGATGATTTCCTTTTCTATTTCCTTTTGTTAACACAATTTGAAATGTATCAAAATACCCATAGGACTCAAATTGCATATTTATTTGGATTTGATGCAACAATTCCAATGGAAATTTAATTATAAATTCATTATTTTTTTTATTTCAGAATCGATTTATAAAGTTTGAAAACAAATCTGGTAAATTTGTTTTAATGTACTTATTTTAAATTTAACCCTGCTATAATATTGTTCTTTTTTTTGTCAAAGACGTGAACCATCTTGTGTGGCAGTGAAGTCGTGGTCGTGATATACGAATTGGTGCTTACCTATTTAACCAGATGTGAGTGTGCTCAGTGTTTCATGTGTCGTAGTGAGTTCCAATTCCAAAATTACTTATATTTCAATTTTTTTAAAAAAACATTGCCCAAATTTATCTATATGTAGCATGTTGTGCGCCTGTGCATCCAGACTGATTCCATTGCTTCTTCCTCAGCAGCAAATGCATTTTTAAGGACAAATTGGCTATTAAGATGAAAATTGGAAATCATTTTTATGGTAAGCCATGTGAAATACATTAGACACTGCGTTCACAGTTTAGCATTATATTGCAATATACATGTATAATAGGATGGATAAAAGAAACTTCACATTGCGATATCTCCAGTTTTATGTGCACAAGATGAGTGACTAGAAAAACACGAACCGCGCAACCTCTGATGTATGGATACAAACAAGTTATAGGGCTTGGTACTTATAATTCTTTCTATATGAATGATGCCAGTAGACACTTTACAAAGGCATGAGAACATGGAGCCGAACATAATCTACCTACACACATCTTGCCTACATACAGGGCATGAACAGTGGTCCATGAACCATCTGTCCACGCAAGGCTGGTGGAAAGTGTGAGAACACTTCGGCAACTTCCTCACTGTCTCTCCGGCAACTACATCCTGGGGGAAGAGCAAACTGTTAGTATGTACTGTACAAGACAAAGTCCAACCGTAGCATGCCATTTCAAGAGAAAAAAAAAAGACAGCTAAATTTGTCACATACAAAATAAATGTGGATACTTCATATTAAAAAAAATTCGACCCAAGGAGAAAGACACCCCGAAGGCATTGCTTGGAAGGTCGAGAAAAATGAATACTATAAATCTGTCCATGTACTGCACTCTAAAGGAATGGATTGCGCCCCCAGCACTCTTATAATCTAAACAGAGCACCATCAAACTGTATGTTACACTTTAGAGTTAAGATAACTAGTCGAAAAAGCTGGCAACTCTTCGGAAGTAAGCCAAGCAACCATTAGGTGGACAAAGGTGATTCAACATCTGAGTTAACTATAATCAACCTACAAGGCAGAGTGATGGGCACTCCTACAGCTACAGTCCTGCTTCAACTCCCATCATCTTACTTTCAGTGATCTAATGTGTCAAATTACATGTTCCCCATGATTAATCAACTGCCAACCTCCAAAAGAAAATGACATATGCACGTCATGTTAATTTATCAAGACAAGACAAAGGCAGCTTCTAAACTATGAAATCCCCCAGACCCCCACGACATTAAGATTTTAATGCAGGTTAGTTTTCCACTAAACAAATATGTAATGTGATATTAGTACCTGGAGGCAAATAGCGCAAGACAGGTCTTCAGCAACCGATTCTTGCTTCTGATCAGTAACGACATGATGTGGTAACTTCTTTAGGGTATCTTGTGAGAGCCCATCAGATAAAACCTCTTCAAGAACATCGTACAGATCATCATTGTCTGCAATACCAACCTGTTGGAAATATCTATTGTTCATCTATAGAAATGGATGTGACCCTCTACTGTAAGCATTTGTGCGCTTTCTGTTAGTGAGGATGCCACCAGAGGTAATACAACAACTCACCTGCCAACGATATGCCATATATGCTGATGGCTCATACTGGTCTTGCACAGATCGAGCATGAAGGAGCTGCTCTATGAAATCACCCTGGAAGCGCAACAAAGAATTCTCTTAAAAGCACGCCGGCCATGAATCAACGACAATAATGGCATCGCAAAATGTAATTTTCCATTATCTGAGCTGAAAGGAACTAACAATAGCATACAAGAATTTCCTGAAACCAATGATATTTCTCGAGTTAACGCAAGACAATTATGGAGCACTCTGGTAATTGATTTGCGCAACAATCATGGGGGCTGAATTGCTGAAGAGAGAAGCTTACGGACCATGGAGGACGTGCTCTGCGGGCTCGATCGGTCCGCGCTCCAGTACGCGCGCGAAGCCTCCAGAACCTCGATGGAGAGCACCGCCCCCGCGAACGCCCCCAGCCCGGCTCCCCGGAGGACGCCGCTGTCGGAAGCCCTCCCCGCCAATGCGCCGGTGAACGCCCCCGTCAAGCCTCCAGCTTCAGACAACAAGCACCACAAATCCGCGTCAAAATTTCAAAAACACCAGAGCACGCAAACCAACAAACACAAGCAACACGCAGGCGCGCGCGCGCGTACCGACGGCGAAGAGGCCGGTGAGGGCCCCCGAGAGGACGCCTGAGACCAGCCGGGGGAGGCACGACCCCGTCGCCGTGCTGCGGCGCTCCTCCTCCGCCGACGCAGCCGCTGCTGGCAGCGGCGGCACCTCCATGGCGCGGCGTCGTCACGGCACGGGGGGGCCGCCCGGCCCTCCGTCTCCCCGCCGCACGCAGCAAGCCAGCCGGTCGAGCGTCACGGTGGCGCGCCGCGCGCGCCTGCCTACCGGGGTCGGTTGGGGGTCGCGCCGCGCGCCTGGTGGACTGGTGGTTGGTAGACGCGTGGAGGGGGGGCTCGCCGGGAAGAGATGGGGAGGGAGCGAGGCGAGGTGAGGGGGGAGGCGTGACCGTGACCGTGTCCGTGTGACGCACTCTCCAGCGTCCAGCCTCCAGGTTGCTGCGTGTGTTCCATCTCGGGTCTGTGTGCTTCGAGAAAATTGCGCGGAATTGCAAGTAACATCTGCCGTGCAAGGGCTGCGATGCGCGAGATCTTTGAATCTACACGCAACTGGAAATTACAAGCAGATAAGCATTTCCTTTTCTTATAAAAAGGAATGTACTAGCAAAACATGGCCTCAGCCTGTCAAAATATGGCTCGTTTAGGAACTTAAAAATTGATTAGCTTATTGCGAAATCCCCCCACGTCGATCATTGCTCAACTGATGGTGGTGCTAGTGCCACCACCATTCCAACAACCGGCGTCGCATCAATGGAGCACCTTCTCGCGTTCTGAATTTTAATGGCCCAGCTGGAGCCAAATTTAGGCACCGAACGTGTTGCGGCAGCTTATCTATCAGATGATTATTTCAGGGAAAGATGTCGGATAGGATAGCTCACATTGAATATTCGGATGCTAATTAGGAAGATTAAATATGAACTAATTACAAACTAATTGTACAAATAGAGTCTAATTCACGAAACGAATCTATTAAAGGTAATTAATCCATCATTAGCAAATGGTTACTGTAGCACCACGTTATCAAATCATGGACTAATTAGACTTAATAGATTCATCTCATGAATTAGACTCCATCTGTGCAATTAATTTTATAATTAGACTATATTTAATACTCCTAACTAGTATCAAATATTCATAAATATACTTCTAATTACTATCAAACATCCAATATGACATGTGCTAAAGTTTAATGAGGTATATCCAAACACCTCCTAACAACCGCTAGAGCATGTCAATAGCAGAATTGTGACACGAAGGGAGCCAAGCATTGATTTCTTGGGTCCACCTTCATCCCTCAAGGGCTAGGGGGCAACGTCATGTCATGACGCGGCCATATACAGTGCAGCGGAATGCAACAGCGCCAGTAGGATGTGGAGACAGTAGGATGTGGAGAGTACCCCTGTGTTTGTTCCAGAGACTAAAAGTTCAGTCACTGTCATATTGAAATGTTTAGATACTAATTAGGAGTATTAAATATAAATTAATTACAAAATCAATTGCATAAATAAAAGCTAATTCGCGAGATGAATTTATAAGCCTAATTAGTCCATGATTTGACCATATGATGCCCATGATTTGACCATATGATGCCTATGATTTGACCATATGATGCTACAGTAAATATGTACTGATCATGGATTAATTAGGCTCAATAGATTCGTCTCACGAATTAACCATAGCTTATGCAATTAGTTAATTAGTATTCGAACATCCGATGTGACCCGAACTAAAAATTAATCCATAGATCCAAACACCCCTAAGATGATAGGGGGGCCAGAAGAGAAGAGTCACGCCTGATGCGAAGACAAGTCCCAATCACTGAAAGAAACACCACAGGAAGAGGTACAAAGTATAACGTTCAGCCTCAACAGGCGTGCACACCAGGTTCGTCACACATACAGACGATACTTATTTGGTAAAGATTCGAACATACAAACCACAGGCACATAGCACACTTCAGGGGCGAGAAGTACCAACTCAAAGCAGCCCATAATGGTCCAGTGTCCAGAAGGCAAGCACATCCATCTTTATTTATGCAGTAACCAGATACAGTGGCCGTCGCGGTAAGACCGAGGCCACGCCCAGCAGAAGGTACCCACAATGGGTGCTTAATCGTCGTAGTCATGGCGACGGTGGTGGTGGTGCTTCTGATAATGCTGCTTCTTCTCATCATCAGAGTCATCATCCTACCGAGTGGCAACAAGAAACAGTTAGCGGTGGAGAGGAAGTTCTATTCTTAGAGCTTTTATGGAGTCATCACTTTGTGCCAGCACTGTAAACAGAATATTCCATTCCTTCAACGGGCTACCTTTTGCATAAACATGTGCTAATCATGGACTAATTAGGTTTATGGATTCATCTCGCGAATTAGCCCTCATTTATGCAATTATTTTTATCAGTAGCCTATATTTAATACTCCTAATTAGCATCCAAACATCTGATGTGACATGGGCTAAACTTTAGTCCAAGGATCCAAACACCCCCTTTATGCGCTATACCAGTAGCAAGAGTTGAAGCTTGCCAGCAATGCATGGGGGGGGGGGGGGGGGGGCACCTCATTTCTGACCAATTTTGTACTGTACATTTTAAATCGTTCAAAATTTTTGACCTAATTTGTAGACTTCTGCGTGCAGAGATAAATGTGTTATGAAATATATACTGCTACCTCCAGACATGAATATATGACGTTCAGACATCATCTTTTAGCCTGCCGCTAGTTCATTTCCCTGGTCGGAAATGTCATCTATTCCTGACCGGAGGGAGTATATAACTACTGAAGCACAGGGCTGTGTTCCTACAACTGGGTCACTCAACATAAATGAATCACCATTAGTGATTGTTTGTTTAACTAGACTACTTTACCCTAAAGGTGGGGAAACACTACCCCAGGGAAAGCTTGTGGGTCAGGGACAGTCACCCCACCGCGTGAGCCATGAGCTTCCAAACGGACAGGGTTATTTGGCCTGTGGCCAAATTCCACACAGACTTCCTGCCTGAGGAAAGAGCCGGGAAACCCCAAGAATTTCGAGCTTCCAAACTAGCACTTAGCGTGAAATGAATGTCATATGCCCACAGTTTGTATTGGACTTCATAGTAATACTACAGAACTCAAACACTAAGTTAGTTATGCACCCTGAATACCACATATTTTCATGACACTATAAGCACTAACAAGCAGTTCATAATGGATCGGCTTCATAAAGAATGTTCCTCACAACATGTTTTTGACACTGGATAAAACTTCCCAACTTCTTAAAACGCCTTGAACCTATATTTGTATCAGCAGCATCTATCTACAAGCTATTTTTTGCACCAAAATGCCATATATCTTGAATTTGTCTATTCCTTCCCACCAACAGATTTTCTAAAAAAGCTGTTATCAGCTAAACAGTCACCTATCTCGGAAGGTCAACAATTGCAAGGCCTAATACAATACACAATCAAGTCTCCTGCCTTTTCTTGAACTTTCATCACATTATATAACTTATAGCATGCATAAGCGCAACAAAGTAACTAAGGTAGATGAGTAAATATCAACACACCCCAATTCGAAGGGGAAGGGACTTACATGCTTCTTGCGGCCATAGCTCCCCTGGTACTCGTCACCGCCGCCATAGCTCGGCCTCTCATACCCACCGCTCTGATGCTCCTCCCCAAACGGCTTCGGCTTCGGCTTCTCATACCCGTACCCAGAACCACCATAGCCCTCCTCCTCAGTCTTCCTGCCATAGCCATACCCCGAGGAACCATAGCTCTCCTCCTGAGTCTTCCTGCCATACCCACCACTGCCATACTCCTCCCCACCCTGCGGTCTGCTGCCGTACCCCGATCCGTAGCCCTCCTCAGCCTGAGGCTTCCTCCCGTACCCTGACCCGTATTCCGATCCATAGCTCTGCTCCACCTGCGGCTTCCTGCCGTACCCAGACCCATACTCCGATCCGTAGCTCTCCTCTACCTGCGGCTTCCTCCCGTAGCCGGAGCCGTAGCTCTCAGCCTGCGGATTGGAGCCATATCCAGATCCATACGCTGCTGACCCATAGCCCGCCTCCGGCCGGGCCTGGCCGCCGTAGCCAGAGCCGTACCCCCCGGACCCGTAGCTCTCCTCCGCCTGAGGCTTCCTTCCGTACCCGGATCCGTAGCTCTCCTCCTCCTGGTTCTTCCTACCGTACCCGGATCCGTAGCCAGATCCATAGCCGCCGCCGCCCTCCTCCGCGGCGGGCTCGGGCCTGGATCCGTAGCTGCCGCCGGAGGATCCGTAGGACGGCTGCTGCTCCTGCTGGGGGCGGAAACCGTAGTTGGGCTTCGCCTTGGTGTGGTGCCCGTAGGGGGACGGCTCGGACGCGGAGTAGTGGGGTGCGTCGTAGGAGGTGGAAGGCTCGGAGCACGGGTAGCAAGTCTCCTCGGACGGCGGCAGCGGGCGGCCGAAGGTGACGAAGAGGTCGTAGCCGCCGCCGTACGGCGTGGGGTCGAACTCGTCGAAGTCGTCCCCCTCGTCGGCGGCGCCGCCCCGGGAGCTCTCGTAGTACGCGGACGCCATGGCGGATCGGCCGGCTGCAGGCTGCTTGATCGGATGGCAGGTGGCGAGCGAGGGTTTGGCTTGGGGGCTTTGGGTCTGGAAGTGGGGATGGAAGCGTGTGTGCGTGGCTTGCTTGTATCGCGTTGAGGGAAGCGCGTTGGGACTTGGGAGCCGGGGGAGGGGGGGTGGATGGGATCTGGGGAAACGTGGGGGCACGTGGGGGCTGGTGGCCGGAGGGCCGGTGCGGGGTGCGTGCCTGCGTGGAATCGGGAAGACAGGGACGCTGGGATGCACGGCGTCGGCGACGGGCGCGGCGCGCCGCGCCGCGGGGGGGATGGCAAAAATGGGTGGGTTGCCTCGCGATCTGGCGGCCTCTGGGTCGTCTGACCGCGCGCGACTCGTGACGTGAGCTTGTCCCTGGCCGACTGGCCGTGCCGCTGCTGCGTGACTGCGTCGGCCGAGAGACTCGGAGGAGCAGAGCAGCGCCGAGCCACTTCTCAGATTCAGGACTCCCATCAATCGCATCACATCCAGTTACCGGGCCATTAGAGTTCATCACAGTTTTTCCGGCAACTGACTGGTGTACAATAACTGGAAAAAGAAATCTCAGCGCCTAGCTATCTCAGTCACAGCTCTTGTGATTTGTGAATTATGATCATTCGGCAACGAGCAACTCAACTACCCGACCACGACTGCTATAAACAACAGCTAGTACATGAAAGCAAATGAGGGAAATGCAGGAAATTTTCCTCAATTCTGGGCAAAATCTATAATGTTCAAACCGTGCAGCAGTTGGTGGTAGCTTCAGTTAGTGATCTACCCTAAATATGCCATCTGTTGTACACCAACAAATAAAAGAGTCCTCAAAACTCAAAAGAAAAACAAATAAAAAGAGGAAAGAAGAGAGGCTCAACATCTCCTCCCCCCTAAAAGAATGATGATTTTAAGTACAAACAACATATTTCCTTTTGTAATCTAATTGTCAATTACATCAAATTTGTCGAGACTGATATACACAAGAGCCTGCAAGTGAGATTCTTCAAGATTGAAGCTAAGGGCGAAACGACCTTTCTGTCAAAGAAGATTACAATTTGATGGGGCCTTAAAGATGGCCTTAAAGATGAATTCTCCATTAGGTTGGGGACTAACAAAAGTAAGGCCAAGACGATGGACCTGGTTACCTGGCATGTCGACTTCTGGCTCCAGTACACCATTGTGCCCGCGACATTATTGTGCAGCAACCTTGACCAATTTTCTTTCCCCTTTCTTTTCTTTTTGTTACATTGAACTGTGTTATTTGGGTTGGCTTTCGGCAGATGGACAGTTTCTGCTGGCTTCACTGGACCAAAGGGTGTATTTTGAGGGCAAAGGGACCAAAATTTCACCTGTTTTTCATCAGAAACGCATTTGGCGTACTGTACAAAACAATGGTAATAGTTACAGATGACCACGCTTGAAGCCAGGAAGGCAAGACAGACCAATGCACTCTCTTTTTGGTTTGTGCCGTCAGCTGATACTGACCACCATATTCTTAATCATCTATTTGTTGTGTCCGCTTTCTGGTAGGTTGGTTAGCAGGCATGTTTTTCAGCAATGGTCTCAAAGCAGCCATGATATCTGAAAATGATGGCCGCATCCTCGGATCTCTGCATGAAACAGTATGCAAAACAGAATTGAGAAACTAAGTAGGCGCATAAAAAGATTGATAAAGACAAGGAAAAGTACCGTGCTTCAATTTAAAGAAAATGCAACTAAGTGTTTCAGAATAGTTGTTTTTTTCAGGACATCGCAAAATATTATGTTTTATCTCTTCACACAGTTAAACTTTTCAAAAGATATACTCTCATGAAGCATAAACTGAATGTGGGGGGTTCCCAGAAGTCACCTTTACTTTCACTATTTCATGGTAGTATTTATGTGACAGAAAATTTACCAATTTATGACGCAATTGTTTAAGTAAATAACTACACATTTGAGGCCTCAAAAAAATTGTAACACAGTATAAATCTTAAAAATCTATTGCAGCCCAGTGAGTTAAAGCATACTAACGTCTGCCAGCATTTCTTGATTATCTCTGCTACAGCAGGATCCACACTGCCTGGAATATCAAGTCGCCGTTGCTGAAAACCAACAGCTCCAACAACCTGCATGGGATTCATACCTTCCCATGGCTGTAGTAATGTACAAAGTTCCCATAATATGACCCCATAGCTGAAAACATCACATCTGAAAACAAATGGATAAGGCATTCATCAATCACAAAACCATTTCGAATCAAAGAGAGCAACATGTAAAAAAACCTACTTCTCATCTGATGGTTCATTTCGAAGTACTTCTGGTGCCATCCACTCTGCCTGCATTTGATGTAGCACGGACAGTTAGCAGCTTCTGGAAGTATTTAGCCTAAAGCAGCTTGCAAGTTTTTGACTAAGAAAATCTATTAAACATGCAAAAGCTTATAAAAGACTGCTGATATGACATCATCAAAGTTCCAACTTCTAATAGATAAAGGGGGAAAAATCAGGAACTGGCTAAATACTGTAAATGTTTCAGAATCTAATGATCCTCTCCAATCCAACTCATCCTCGTACTCACATGATGACCTGAATGAAAATATAGTTTGTAGAGTAAACTACAGCATAACGAAAAGACAAATCGCATGTGCAAGTTTACGTTGATATCAAGATAGAGTGAATTGTGAGTTTTAAAAAGGCTTCTGGACCTGGCCAGCATGATTACCCCACCCCTCTAGCTACACAACTTAATATTTCATCAAATGTTTCAGAATCTAACAATCCTCTCCAATCCCTCAAATTATCTACCAGAGTAAATTATGGCATGATCAATAGAAGGATCAGACGTGCAAGTTTAGCTTTATCTCAATATAAAATGAACGATTAGTTTAAAATAGACTTCTAGCCCTGGCCAACATGATTGCATGCCCCAGCCCCTCTAGCTACACATACCAATCTGAATGCTAAAATAAAAGTCAATAGCAAGCATTTCATCATTTTCCTACCATTGAGAGGTATCCCATATATATTCGCACAACATGCGATAGAAATGAGTCTTACAAATGAGCAGAACTAACATGCAAGCTAAATCTAAACTTGGTGTCAAGAACAAAATTTCTTATTATAAGGAACGGGAAATGTTTGATTCAACATAATCATGCAAGCTTACTGTTCCAGCTGTGGATCTTGAGGAGAGGAAGGTACTATGCTTTATACGTGATAAACCAAAATCGCAAACCTAAACACAAGGCAAGTCATAATTTTGTTATATATCTAGAAACGCCCAAGGTCCAAAGCGTGCCACCATTTATGGACCAGTTTATTACCTTCACAACCCAATTTTTGTCAACAAGTAGATTTGGAGACTTCAAATCTCGGTGAACTATGACAGGGGTGCAATTGTGTAAATAATTCATACCACGAGCCTGTGGCAGACAACGACCAAGTATTAGAAAAGAATAGATCGAAGTTCTCAAGATCAAAGTTCTCAATATGAATGAAACACAACAAAAATTAACTTAGGCATACCACATCAAGTGCCATCCTTAAACGTCTTCTTTCATCCAACTGGTTATTGGGCCGATGGATCAACCGAAATAAACTACCCCTGCATTGCCAATACTACAGTTAGCAATTGCGCATTTATGCAAGTCAACTTGTATAGGGAAAAAAAGATAAAACATAATGATTTACAGCCCTGATAACCTATACCTGAATAATGCTTTAGCAAATAAAGCATATGTAGCCATAAATGCCTACATCTTGTACTGTCATTGAGGTCCTAAAATGTGTTTCTATTTTAACTATTCTTATACATCATCTTCTATATTTACTGTTAACTACAGTGTAAACTTGGCAACTTGCTGGCACCTATGGGCGCAACCTCCCATTTTTCTTAGAAGCGTTTTACTGCACCATTCCAATACTCTACAATAAGCAGTGCATCGGTGCTTTTGTATAAATGTGAGGAGAAAATTCAATGCACGTGAGAGGCTGAGGTTAAATGATTGATTCCCCAGTAACTACTTTCTAGGAAGAGTACTTTGGCCATTTCAAAGGGAATGCCATTTGACCAAGCTGGGCCAGCAGAAATTTTAAATGCGAACTATGGACAGTTCCATATTTTATACGAGAGGGATCAGCTTGTCAAAAAAAAATCAATGGTGATGAATAGAGGAGAAAATCTTCCTCCAGTAAAAGTAACAAAATCTATGGACACTATCAAGTAAAAGTAAAATCTTCCATATTTTATACGAGAGGGATCAGCTTGTCAAAAAAAATCTATGGACACTATCAAGTAAAAGTAACAAAAAAATCAGCATGGGAGAAAGAAGAGGACTGAATAGAGGAGCAGAAGGATGGCAGAAGCAAAGGGTGTAGAGTTTTGGCTGAGTGTTGTAGGTTGAGTACTCCAGTTAGAGGACTTGATGATTTTACACCCCCACCACAAGTAATAACAGAGTAACTTTGAGATTGCAAAATCTTATCACCTTCTTTTACTCTGGAAGATTCATTAATTTAACCACAAAAGTAGTATCTATATAGGAAACTACACATGTTACATCCATTAAATTCTTCTTTTATAGTTATAGAACACACTTCTTAAGAAAAAGGTGATCAAGCATTAATTAACAAAGATTGGTTCTGTAATTATAATCCATGAAGTAGTTGAAGATTCAAAAAGTTAAATAAAATTTCAACAAGGATGCAAAAAGGTACCTTGGAAGAAATTCAGTCACAATGGAAAGATGAGGTACGCGAGTGACAGCCCCCATGAAAAGAACAACATTAGGATGACGCAATCTTCTCATTATTCCAAACTAAACAGAAAAAAATAGTCTTATAAATAAACATGAAAATTTTGGCAAAGAGTCCAAATTAATCATTATAATGTAGACGCGCCGACAGATATAATCATGTAATAGTTTCTAAATGTCTAATTCACTCATTTCACTTTCATGTGCCAAATGCTAAATTTTTTTGTTTTTGAGGTTTGCTTCCAGCATTATAAAAAGAGATTTATTTCAGATGAGAGAGCACAAAACTAAAACAACAAAAAGAATAGTGCTGTGTTCAAGTCAGCTAATTGTCTTCATTAATTTTTCATGGTCAACTTCTAAAACTGGGCAGATCAACACAGCATGGTTTATTATAACACCATCTTGTGTTGAATACGTAAGACATGCCAATACAAATTTTAACCTTTTTTGAGTTAATCATACTGATGATTAAAAATATCCCAACACCAATTATTAGGTTGCCTGTTCTAACCGATACAGAAGCTGAGTCATTTTAAGCTCCTAGGGGACTATAATAAACTGTTGCTATTCGGATTTGGGATTACTAGTCAAATACAACAGCAGCAGCAGCAGCAGCATAGCCTTTCAGTCCCAAGCAAGTTAGGTAGGCTAGAGTTGAAACCCAACAAGAGCCACAAATTAGGGTTCGGGCACATGAATAGCTGTTTTCCAAGCACTCCTATCCAGGGCTAAATCTTTGGGTATATTCCATCCCTTCAAATCTCCTTTTATTGGCCTCTTCCCATGTCAATTTTGGTCAATATTTAGCGCGAAATGCAACCTTACTGAAATGGATGGTATGTAAGCTCTGCATATCTATGTAACTGTCTGACAAGCTCAAGATTCTTCAACTGTCTGATGGTCTAAAGATTATTGGTTCACATAGATTAAGAAAATAAATCCTTTCATTATAAAGTTAGCAGTATTCCATTTTGTAGCCTATTTAAATGCGAAAATTCATATACCTCAGTTCTAAATTCTTCCAGAGCATCACTTGAAATATCTTGTTGCAAGAATTTCTTGACAGCGACTTCCTACACAGAGAAGCAAATTGCTATGATGCAACAGCAGCAGCACAAATATAGAAATGGTATACATTTTTTACCATTTGTGCACAGAGTGAAACAAATGAGCTCTGTTTAAGTTAATCAATCAATCATTTGTAGGTTAGTTGCTTTAGTTTTAACATTCTTCACTTTCAAGTCCAAGCATCTAGTTTAGGTGGGGATACACAATAACAATATAGTTGTGATAACTATTACAATGTGTCTGAAACCTTTTTTAGGGAGAATGAACTGGCTAAGAAATTGTTCAAACGCACGCTGATGACAACTAGATTGACTTAAATGTGGATCCCATGTTGATATATAGAAGAGTAATACCCCCTCAGGCAGTCAAGGTTAGTACCAAAGCTACATATGGGTCCGTATATTGTTGTGGTACACCAATACAAAATTGAAGAAATATGATTTATTGCAGGCTTGCAGCCACGTGCCTAGCTGTAACTTGTAACATGATTTAGCGCCACCTCAGTTAGGTGGTGTTCAGTGTTCCTATAAAAAGGAGTGAAGGACTTCCTATGCAGTTGCAACAAAGAATGGAAAGTGTTCTAAATTTTGACAAGGTGAAATAGCGGGGGCCATTTTGTTTCTGCATGTATTATCCTATAGAACCTAATCTTTCTTTGTTACATTGGATCTCATTCTACCATAAGTTTAGGCTTATTATCCCAACCTGGACTCATTGTAATTTAAGACAAGGTAGATGAAGAACTTACTGTTCCATGCCATTCACCTCTGTACACTTCTCCAAAAGATCCTGTAGATAAAAGAAGCAAGTCAGAACAGCATTGGAAATACAGGGCAGCGTGATTTCGTGTTTCAAAGTATGTTTTATGTTATTTCCAGTAAATAAAAGCCATGGGTTAGGAATGGCCATCTTTAGCCAGTAACACTGCAAATAAATTGATAGTCGAATTATACAAGCTGAGCCATGAAGAAATTGAATTTGCAAAAATAAAGAGAATTGTACCCAGCCCAACACGTTCTCCAAGGGTAAGATCTTCCCACTGAATTTCAAACTCTGCAACATCATCTAGAGTAATCTCAGATCTTGCACTCTCTGTCCCAGTTGACCTATCAGAAACTCGCTCAGCTTCGTGAGGTTCTTGAACCGAATCCTTTTCGTGCTTGAGGGCATTATCCTGCCCATGATTTGTTTCCAGCTGATCATTATCCAATAGGTCATGTTTCCCTTTTTGGATTGATTTATTTGATGAACTTGGCAAGCAAAGCAATTGACAACCAGGATCAAGGTATTCATATTGCTTGTTAACAGCAGCAGTAGTAGCAACAACTGCAGCAGCAGTGGCTGCAGCTGCAACTGGCACATCTAACTTAATATCGCTGTTAGATTTAGCTGCAGCAACAACCATTGAAGACGCGACCACGGCAGCTGTCGCAACAGCAGCAGCTGTAACAGGCATTTGCTTTATGAGTTGCAATGGATTTTCCTGGGGAGGTGCAGATGGCTCATACAGAGGTATAGAGGGAGCAGCATTATCCCGGGAATCAAACGGATGGTAAACACCCAATCCCTGGACAGGCTTAAGGTCAAGAGGCATCCGATAAGGAACAATCTTGAGCTCATGTCCAGGATGATGTGGCAATGAAGGACCATGGCCACCAGAACCATCATGTGCTGTGGATTCAAGCTCATTCATTGTCCTTATCATTTCATCTTTCGTTTGAAATACAGATGTGTCGTAAACAATCAGGTCTTTTGGTTGTTCCTTAGATTCTTCTGAAAACAAATCAGGTGGTGGCACAACTCCACTTTCAAGTAATACAGCATGGATCTTTTCTGCTAACTGGGGGTTCTCCTTTGCGGCACTAATCATATACTCCGAGACATCTTTCACTTTCTTCCTGCGTACAGTTGGAGTACTGCCCATCTCAGAAGATGGAGGCGAACTTGATGACGAAATATTTGATGCGATCGACTTATCTTTTCCTTCTGAAGTAATGTTATGATCTGCATTAGATTCATGAATAATTGGCACATTTTCACTTGCATATGTGCTAACTGATAGCTCCTCAAATGAACTCGATACCCCAGATCCAGATACGTCATTGTCAGTCTGGGCATTTATTGCTCCATGTGGACCAGAATGCCCAGCATTGGTAGGTGTCAATCCTTTTTCAAGTGATTCATTTTCAAATGAACCATGAATGGAACTTGAAGCTTCACTGAAAGAAGAAACCAACTGAGTGTTACTGTCATGGTGATCATCGACGAATAAGCTGTCTTCCACTTCTCTACCCAGGTCGGCACCATCTGATGGAACAAGAGTGCCAGGATCTATCATGAGATCAACAATGCATTCCCTGTAAACATGTGGGACATTATAGATGGTAATGTATTAAATGTAAAGCAATACCCATTGCTAAAACAAGGGGTTGAAATCAGAAATCTGGACAACCTATCCTAATCCTTAATACCCAAGTACTAAAAAAGATAACTTCTACCATCAAGGAATTGGTAAGCACGGTACCTTCCATTATTAAATTTCACAATGTTCAAAGCTCCTTCATCTGATCCAGTATACTGCCTTCCTTTAACTAGTCGACAAGGAACAGCAAGGCTGTCTGCCAACACCTAGATGCAAGTATGCAGAGAATAGAAATTAAAATACTGAAAGACCACAAACAAACAATTTTGCAAGCATTAACACCTAGATGCAAGTATGTCATGAGTTGAGCTGAGTGCATAACAAAAATGAAGTCAGGTTTTATGCTACTAACTAAACAAGGATAACATTCTTGAACATGTCAGATTCTGTACTGAGCAGGGAAAGATATTGCATTTCAAAATGATTGCCACTAACGACTGCGTCTCTAGGGCTTATTGTTTATGACAGATTTCATAACAACAAAAGTAATGTTCCTCAGATTGCTGACCACAATGCGATTTGTTACTGACCTTAAAAAGCAGAGCACGGTGCCGAGCCAAACCAACTTTTAGCTGCCCAAGCGGTATAACTGCACTTCTTATACCAGCTCTCAATGCGCTGCTCATATTACGGTACTTCAACAGCATGCTTTCTGGATCAACAAATGGTCCACCCATGTGGTCGGAAACTAAATTAGCTAGAGTCTGAACCAAACTGCGGCCAACAAACTCTGAATTTTTCGAGCGAAACTCCACAGTCATTATAAATGCCTTCTGCTCCAGTGCTACAAGCTCAGAGTCTAGTGCTCTGTTGACCAATACAGCTTCGGTTTTGGCTCCATGTGAAAGAGGCAGTGCTTGCAGTTCCATCAGAGAGGGTATGGTCGATAATGTGGCCTCATTCCCAGTGGCACAAATGTCATAGAAACCATCCAAAATTTTGTCGTCGTAGCTAAGGGCATTGAAACTCTGTGAAGCACGAACAAATCTACCATATGAGGAAGTAAGAAAATGGTAAGAGTCACAAATACATAGGGAGATTTTACTTCTTTACAATATCTGACGAAGGAGAACATCTAATGGTGGCTGGTTGCTGCTGCTAATTCTAGGCTATTGATTGAGTGTTTCAGGGCATTGCACATGCGCCTCCTACAAAAGCATGGGTAGCCAGTAGCTTCTACAAAGCAAGCCAGATGTTCATTATGGTGGAAAACCCCTAAACCACTACTACAAAATCATGGACTAACTTTTGTTTTCCTCATCCTCAAAAAAGAAAAGGTTGATCGGATTATGAATGGTAGACCAATCCAAGGTGTGTTATTCCGGACTACCATAATTTCAGATATACCAGAAAAGGAAATGAGCATATATACCATAACGAGCTAAGTTACATACCTACACTATCCCATGGTTCGATACCCCATTCCATTCTAGGACAGAGTTCAACGTCTATCAGAAGAACACTACCATGATCGATACCATACATGAAGGCCAATTTCGTTTTCGTCTCTAACGTCCATTTTGCATGAACATAGCACAAGTGAGATCCAATCGCAGTAAGGGAACAATCTCGCAGTAGAAGATACTAGGATGGAGAGGTGGGGATGGAGATGCTGAGTACCCAGTATCGGAAGGCGACGACCTCCGCGGGGGAGCTCTGGAGCGGGCATGAACCGAGGCTGATCTGCTTGGCCACCTCGATCTGCATCGCCTCGGGGTTCTCCCGCACGCTCATCTCGAGCGCTAGCTGCATGTGGTAGTCCTCCAGCTCCGCCTTCTGCTTCTCCTTCTTCTCCATCTCCACCTCCCGCTTCCTCTCGTCCTCCGCCTCCTTCCGTGACTCCTCCTCCCGGGCAACCCTCCTCTCCTCAATCGACGAAGCCAACGCAGTCGCCAACGCGGACTCCTCCGCCTGCACCTCCGCCGCCGCAGCAGCAGCAGCAGCAGAAGCAGCAGGTTCCGGCAAGGACGGCGGCGGAGGCGGCGCGTGCGGCCGCCCGGTCACGGAGCTGAGCCAGCCCGACAACCCCGAGGCGTGCATGTGCTCGCCGCCGCGGCCGCCGCCGCCCTTCTTCGTTGGCGGCGGGGGATGTACCGAGGCGCCGTCGCCGCCGGCCGAGTCGCCGATGTGCAGCTTCCTGAGGAAGTTCTTCATCCCTCCGCCGCGCCCGCCGCCGCCGCCGCCGCAGCTACCGGTGGTGGGGCGGTGGATCCAACATGGCTACGGATGCGGGGGCGGGCAGGAGGTGGAGTGCGAGGATTGACCTGCCCGCGTGCACCCCAAGCCGCATTAAATTATTCCCGTTAATTTGCTTCGCCCGCTGCAACTGGCTGCTGCCGCCTCCGCTTGCTTGCTTGCTCTCCCGGCTGCCGCTTCTTACTCCTCCTACGACGAGCTGACGCAAGCGGGTAACTCAAATTAGCCTTGATCAAACCAAGGCCCCGTTTTCTTCCACTGACTTATTTTTAGCACCCGTCACATCGAATGTTTAGATACTAATTAGGAGTATTAAACGTAGACTATTTACAAAACCCATTACATAAGACGAATCTAAACGGCGAGACGAATCTATTAAGCCTAATCAGTCCATGATATTGACAATGTGTTGCTACAGCAAATATGTGCTAATGATGGATTAATTAGGCTTAATTAGGCTTAATAGATTCGTCTCGCCGTTTAGATTCCACTTATGTAATTGGTTTTGTAAATAGTCTACGTTTACTACTCCTAATTAGTATCTAAACATTCGATGTGACACGTGCTAAAAATAAGACACGGGAAGAAAACGCCCCCCAAAAAATTCCGGGCTCGACTGCGATTGGTGGGCAGCGAGTAATCAATGCGGAAAGGCGCCCGGCTGGCGGCTGGTGACTCCACACCTTGTTCGGATGACAAGTAGGGCCACGCCTGAACAGCCCCACGAGTCAGTGACGTACTACGTGGCGCCTGCGTGACGGCATCTCCAACAGACTCTGGCGTATTTATTCGAATTTATTCCAATGTACTATCCATTTCGCATTCTTCAAATCCCAACGGCTAGATTACTCTCTAAAATATACACTCTTCATCCACTCCAACAGCCTCTTTATTTCGCAAAAAAACAGCCTATCCATTTTGTACTCTTCATTCGGACAATTACTGCACGTGGGACCTACACTTTGGCGAGGTAAATTGACTTGCTAAGTTTGGCTGAAAGGAAGTTTGGCAAGAATGAAAGAAAGTTTGGCGAGTCGGATAGGATAGAGAGTTAGATAACAATTTCGTTCGAGATTTTTATACTTACTAAATTTTAGCTGGATAACAATTCCGCAGTTACTCTAACCTGGCTGCCCGGTGTACGAGCGGAAGTGATTAGTACGGAGAAAGCAAAGCAAAAAGGGTGACACGCAGGACGGGGCTGAGCCGGGAAAGCGAAGGCGAGCGAGCGGCTCGGACGCTGCCGCGGGGCCCAGTCGGCTCGGCTCCCACCTCGCGGTGGACAACCCACCGACTGGCGCGCGGGAGCCGGGACCCACCGCTCTCGTTCGATCTACTGGTAGCTTACCGGTGGGACCGGTGGCAGTCAGCCCAGGCCCTGTTTAGTTACTCCCAACTCCCAACTTTGACACTATGCAAAAAGAAGATTCCCCATCACATCAAACTTGCGGTACATGCATGGAGTACTAAATGTAGATGAAATTAAAAACTAATTGCACAGTTTTGTTGTACTTTGCGAGACGAATCTTTTGAGCCTAATTAGTCAATATTTGGACAATAATTCACAAATACAAACGAAACGCTACAGTGTGCTACAGTGCTGTAACAGTAATTTGGCACCTCCCAAATTCCCCAACTAAACAAGGCCCAGATCCAGCATGTACCACTCGCCAATCAACCTCCCACTTGCCGTCGTCGGGTCGGGTGGGCTGCAGCCTGCCGCGCTGCAAGCAGGCAGGCAAGTTGGCCACTGGTCTTTGCTCTGGCCTGGCCCCTCGTAAGCCGCGCGCCCACCACCATGTGGGGCCTAGGATCCCGGGGAGGCGCCCGCGGCCGCGGGACCCGTGCGTGGGCTGCGCGGGCGGGGGGGTGCTGCTGCTGACTCGACGGCGTACGCAGGTGGGCGGGGGTGGCTGCGTGTGGCGGGACCCACCCGGCGCAGCAACGAGCGTGTGGGCCCGCGTCGGACGGGCAGGCAGGGCTGCTCGTGGAATTTTTCGGGCTGGAACCCGGTTGGCTCGGTGCGCGCTCGTGTTGGCTCGCCGCTTGTTTGTAGTGGCGCTTTCACGCGGGTAGTTTTCTTTTTCCCATTTTTGCGTCGCGGTTTGGGCTTTTCGTACGACGGGAGGGAGCCTGCTACGCGCACGTGGAAAGTTCGTGCGGCCACGGTGGCACTGAAGATTCTGCGTTCTAGACTAATCCCCCCGTCTTTGGTAGTCGGTAAACGTACCAGTACCAATCGGAAGAAAATTACTCCCATTCGTCGCTTCTTATCAAATTTTTAGGAGGCGGAGGCTAATTAAGAGGATTAAATATAAGTTAATTATAAAATTAATTACATAGATGGAAGCTAAACGGCGAGATAAATCTATTAAGCCTAATTAATCTATCATTAGCAAATGGTTACTGTAGCAACACATTGTCAAATCATGGACTAATTAAGCTTAATAGATTTGTCTCACCGTTTAACCTCCATCTGTACAATGGATTTTTGTAAATAGTCCATATTTAATACTCCTAATTTAAACATTCGATGGGATAGTAACTAAAATTTAACCTGGAGATTCAACCACCCCTTAAGAAGCTTTGTGGTCGCTGCCTCTTGTGAACGGTATATTTGCGTACCTATTTTGTGTGCCTTTCGTCAAAGTCATAGCACAAAACTAGTTCTCACGGAGAAAATTGGTTCAGATTGCTGAACTACACACATTTGTTGCTGACTGAGCTTTTCTTCTTCCGCTGAAGTCAAGTTATAAAGTGCAGACAGGAGATGCAGTATCGCAGAAAATGAGAAAAATTACAATACAGGGGGGCGTGGAGACTTTGACCTTAGTTCACCTCAAATCCCAACTTTGGCACTATGAAAAAGAAGATTCCCCATCACATTAAATTCGCAGTACATGCATGAAGTACTAAATGTAGGCGAAATCAAAAACTAATTGCACAGTTTTGTTGTACTTTGCGAGACGAATCTTTTGAGTCTAATTAGTCAATATTTGGACAATAATTCACAAATACAAACGAAATGCTACAGTGTTGCTACAATAATTTTGACACATCAAAGTTGAGCAACTAAACAAGCAAAGGGGGGACAGAGATTGGAGTCTAGTACGAAGCTTCCTCGCGACGCCGAATGCGTGCCGAGGTCTCCTGCTAAAATCCGACAAATGCCTAGCACTAGCAGCCTGGGAGAGATCGAAGGCACAGTTGGACAAACAAGTCGCGAGTATATTTAAACACGAATTACGAGATGCACATCCACTAGGGGCTTGTTTAGTTCCAAAATCCAAATTTTGACACTAGGCAAAAAGTTTCCCATCACATTAAACTTGCGGTACATGCATGGAGTACTGAATGTAGACGAAATAAAAAACTAATTGCACAGTTTGGTTGTACTTTGCGAGACGAATCTTTTGAGCCTAATTAGTCAATATTCGGACAATAATTCACAAATACAAACGAAATGCTACAGTATGCTATAGTGTTGGCACAGTGATTTTGGACAACCAAAATCAGGCAACTAAACAAGGCCTGAGCGGACAAATGGTTAACGTGCCTGGATACACTCCGCTAAACTTTAGCACCTGTCACATCGAATATTTCATACTAATTTGAAGTATTAAACATAATCTAATTACAAAACTAATTGCACAGATGGAGTCTAATTCGCGAGACGAATTTATTAAGTCTAATTAGTCCATGATTTGACAATGTGGTGCTACAGTAACAATTTGTTAATGATGGATTAATTAGCCTTAATAGATTCCTCTCGCGAATTAGACTCCATCTGTGCAATTAGCTTTGTAATTAGCTCTAGTCTCATAATTAGTATCCGAACATCCGATGTGACCCTGCTAAATTTTAACACCTCGTATCCAAACATCCATTCTTCAATTATGCATGTAAAAGAGCTTGTTTTTCCCCACAGTGAGTATAGCTGGATCTGGGTTCCATTGTGTAGGTAGTATGATAACGACCTGAACGATACACTATGCGAATGAGGTGAAAGATCCAAACTGTGATGGCATAAGCATGAATTCCAAAGCATCTTATCTTATTGTTACTAATTAGATATTCTTTTTAGCCCTCAAGCTCACAAAAACACGTTAAAAAAATAAATATTAGAAAATCTCAAATTATATTACTTGTTAGAGATTCTTTTGCGCAGAACAAAATCAGAATATATAGCCATCAATTCAGTAATTCTATTCGTCATTTACAATTAGAACCATTATATTATATTATTTTTCTACAAACATTTACCTTTGCCATCATGAAAATAATCCTGGCCTAATATATATACATAAAGTACCCACCGCAACTACTATGAAAAAAATACGTAATGTGACCTCTAATCTTTATCTAAATTTCTCACATATGATATTACTAAAAACAACCTAAATTAACTCCTAATCTATATCTAAATTACCATCATTTTTCATTATAAAAAATATCTCAAATATTCATATATATGCTTATAAAATTTACTCACTTCTGCCATTGTTAATAAAAATGATAAAATATAGGTGGTCTGTACAATGCTATGAAAGATACTCATGTGATTTAGTAAATATAATATAGATTCCATGATTGCTAGATCGATCTGTAGGAATTGATGAGAAGTGAGATGATAATGGAATTTGTCTTCAATAAATAGGAAACTTTAAGTTTAAAACGCCTCAAATGGAATGGAAGGAATGTCCACATTGCCCAGATTTAATCCCATCCAATTGGAGGGATTTTTTAGATTCATTAAGCAAGGCTTGCCAGAAGAATTTGAGAAGTTTCCAACAATTAAAAATCCAGTAAAAGAAATTGCATTTTAATTATTTGCAAAAGATACCAACCGCTAGAACCCTCGATAAAAGAGGTTCTTGTTTGGCTCAATTCTTAACTTAGTTTGAATGAAAGTGATTTCCAGGAGCTTTATGTTGCCCCTGGAAAGATTGGTTCTCCCCGGTACAAATGTGTTTGAAGAATTGTTGATTGATTTCTTAACTTAGTTCGAACCAAAGCGGTCTTAAAGTAGTGCCCCTGGAATGATTGATTCTCCATGGTGCGGTGTGTTTTTGAGAATTGCTGGCTCAGTTCTTCTTGTTCCTCTGCCTGTCCGAGATCTGAATAGTGGAATGTTGGAGACACATCAGGCTTTCCTTTTCTTTTCTTTCTATGCAATTTCTTGCAAACAGGTTGTGCTCCTGTTTAACTTTCTCATTGACTAATTCCTACCCATATTCCGAATATCCATACAGTGAAATTAAGTCACAAATTGTAAACAATATTTGATGATACAAAACAATAATTTCATAATATAAGAATTTTAATACTATGGTCCTCTATTTCACCTTTTATACCATCTATCAGCCGTACCTTCTCAAATTGCTCCTCCAATATTTTGGTATCATCAGTCGACTAATTGCACACAACTATTATCAGATAATAAAGGATGCTACCGGTATTTCCTTAATCAAGTAATGTATTACTAGCTTTTGCGATGTACAGTAAATTTTCCTCATTCGAGTGTTGACACTGTTTTTTGACATACGTCAAAGATGGCGTCAAAAGGAAGTAGAGATGCCGATGCACAGTGGAAAGACAACGGATAGTGGAATCGGCCGACAGGGTTGCAGAGGGCTCAGCCGATGAAGTTATAAGAGATCGGCCGATGATGGCAAAAGCCTTGCCGATAGAGGAAGATAGAAGCCTAGCGGATGGAAGATGATAGGGGCATAGCCGATGGGGTCAGCCGATGCAAGCAGAAGGATTCCAGCCGATTGGAAATGTTGGAGGTTCGACCAGTGAAGAGCATGTTTTAGCTGATGGAGGCCAAGTTCGTTTCCGACTCCTGTGCGAGTCATTTTTGTTTTATTTAGAGGGTTTGTTTCTGTTGACGCCAGATTTTGACACGTATGGAATCGGCGTCAAGAAGGGAGAGAATTAGCTGATGCGGCGAGGCAAGGAGGTCACGATTGTGAATCGGCCGATTGGTGCTACAGTTGGAGATCGGCCGATTGATGCTACAGTATTTCGGCGGATGGAGTTGGTGGAGATCGGCCGATTGAGAGGCTGGAGCAGTTGGGCCAATATGGGCTTAAAGTGGATTACGAAGATAAAAGAGGATCGGCCCACAGGAGCGCGACGACCAACTCTGATACGAGTTATGCTTGTAAATATTCGTTTTCGTTTAAAATTAGAGATAGAGTCCTAGTTGGTTAAGAGATTGGTTGTAACAGGCTATAAATAGCCATCTTTAGAGATCTGTAAACATCATCAAATCAATACAACAATCTACTATTTCCTCGCACTCTACTTTCAAGTTGGCGACTTCGCCTGTATTGTTCTTCTTTTCACGAGTTCGTATGGGTTGGCGGGGCTGCATCAGCTTGAACTTTGGCCGATTCGGCAAGTTCCGATTATCGAGTAACATCTAGGCTTTAACTTCGGGCGCATCGCTGTCGTTTCGTTTAGATTTATTCATCAGTTATCGATATTTGCTAGAATTCTAGGTTTTACCTTTTGTTCTAGTTTTATCACCAGTTATCCAGCTTGGAATTAGAACTTTCGGCTTATTTACACTTTTATTGCTTGCCTGTCGTTTTCGCATATCTGATTAGATCTGTTCCAAGTGTTGCTATTGTAGCGTTCTTTAGTTTACTCTGGTAGTTTTCTTCACGAACGTTATTGAGTAGTCGGCTGCGCTATAGCCGATTCCCTTATTATAGCAAATCGGTCGATTCGCTGATAAGCTTACTCGAGATCGGAACCTTAGCCGATCGCAACCTCCGGGATCTGACACCTTTCTTTCCTTGCCAATCAACAGGTCAGGTTGGCTGGCACGCCGCGCGAACCGCACCAGGGCGATCACCCGAACAGGAGTTAAGCAGATTCTCCCGGGTCGTGTGTCCGACGCTGAGATTCAATCGGCTGATCTTTAGCGCCAACACACTTTTGGCACGCCCGGTGGGACCAGTACAACCACTACCATGTCGAAAGCTGCCGAAATCTCTGAAGACAACGTCATCGAGGTGACGGAAGCAGACCTCAAGGACGACCAGAAGGAAGAGTTGGAGAAGCAAATAGCACAGTACTGGAAGACATGCTTACAATCCTTTAGTCGTACCAGGAGCGGGGAAACTGTCAGGAAAGCTCCTTTTCCAACTCCCCACCAGATTACAATCGCCGAGGACTCGGGCAAGATGTCCGAGATGGTTCAACAGTCTGTCTACCAAGCTTTCATCAATCAATCCCCGGTGATAACTAATACAGTATACAATGCCGTCATCAGCTCCCTGGCCAATGGCGTGTCTCAAGGATACCAGAGGCCGGCGTACGCCCCACCTATCACAGCCCCGGTCAGGAGTTCTCCAAGCGTACCCTACTCGGCTCCTCAGCTGATCCAAGCTCAGCTTGGAGGATCTAGCGCTCCTTCGCCATCAACGCATCTGGGATACAACGGCACACCATACCTCCAGTCACATGCGCCGTCTCAACCTAGTCAGATTTCCTCCGTGCAGTTATCTTCATTAAATTCAGTGCCTTGGGGGGCACCATCGGCGACAGCCGTCCAAGATCAATCGGCCGGCTATGGAGGCTCCCCGTCCCAGGCACCCTTCCAATCGGCCGTGCGGCCGACGGTTCCACAATATCAACCAGCCGTGTCGGAGATGGGCAGGGGGCAGAAACAGCAGAAGCACTTCGGGGCGCTGCGCCGATTGTACTATATGATGAAACGGCCGGTTCACTGAGACAACAGATGCCGCACGCCTTCGTCCCTCCGCCGATCTACCAACACGTGCTAGTTCCCCAACCAATAATTCATCAACAACAAGCAGGCTGGACGGCACGGATAGCAGAAGTGATTCAAGAGCAATTCGGTTTAAAGCCGAAGGTGCAAACCTACATGTACAGAATGCCGTACCCACCTACCTACGACTTACTGCCATTTCCCCATCGGTACAAAGTTCCCAATTTCACCAAGTTTTCGGGGCTTGATTATACCTCAACTGTGGAGCACATAAACATATTCATCATCCAATGTGGAGAGGTAGCTACACAAGATGCTCTATGGGTGCGCCTCTTCTCATCGTCTCTGTTCGGGTCGGCCTTCCAATGGTTTACTACACTACCACCCAACTCCATAATTACTTGGGCCGACTTGGAGAAGCAGTTTCACAAATACTTCTACGCGGGAGTGCATGAGATGAAACTCTCAGATCTGACCAGCCTCAGACAAAGGAGTGATGAGCTGGTGTCCACATACGTGCAGAGGTTCAGGGAAGTCAGGAACAAATGCTACACCGTAGTCCTGACCAATGCACAATTGGCCGATATAGCCTTCCAAGGTCTCCTACCTCACATCAAAGAAAAATATGCTTCACAGGAGTTCGAGAGCCTGAGTCAAATCGTACATCGACTGTCTGGTCAGGAAGTACGCCCCTTCGATCCACGGAGGAATTTCCAGAAGAAGGTGGCATACTTAGAAGGAGCTGAATCCGAAGAAGAGGCAGAAATCGGCCTGGCGGAGTGGGTTAAAGGAAAGAAGCCGATATCGTGTCCTTTCGGCAAAAAGGAACCAGAGACATTCGGTTTCGACACGTCGAAGGCCGATAAAATTTTCGATCTACTCCTCCAAGAAGGACAAATCAAGCTCTCACCCTACCATACGATCCCATCGGCCGAGCAATTGAAGAAAATGAAATATTGCAAATGGCATAATGCCACCTCCCATGACATGAACGAGTGCAAAATCTTCCGACATCAAATACAATCGGCCATTGAGCAAGGCAGGCTCAAGTTCGAGGTTCCGGCGAAGCCAACAAAGCCGATGAAGATAGATCAGCATCCTTTCCCCACCAACATGGTTGATACGGGAAGAAACGCACTCCAGACCAAGGTGCTGACATCAGAATCTGCTAAAAAGAGCGGCGCCGTGGACCCCAAGAATCAAGCCACGCCTGAAGATGTCAAAGGGAAGAGACGGATGGATGATGAAGGCGAAGGATCAGGAAAGCCACGTAGGCCCATCACCTCCCAATTTTTGTTCAACAAGTATCAGCGGCAACAAGAAAGTTCACGGTACTGGAAAGAGATAATGCGACGACATGAGGATCATTGGCGGTGCCCGTTCTTCATCCACTGCTGGGAAAGTAACCTTAGGTTGCCATCAGCCGACAATTGCCCAGAATGCAACGGCCCATATCGCAACAATCGACCGTATAGAAGGTCTCGCTCCAGAGATGGAAGGCCAGAGCCAATCAGCAGAAACTGGCGCGAGCAATAAGATCGGCGCCTTTCAGTGCGTGATCGGCTGGGGGGCAGAAGTGACCGATATGATCGACTGAAAGACAGGCACGAGTGATACGATGGGTCGGGGGGTAGGACCGATCGGCACGACCGACCAGAGGGCAAAGTTAGCGCACACGATCGGCTAGAAGAGATGGCCGATGCTCGAGTATCAGACGAAAACCCCTTGGGGCAGGAACCAGAATGGGAACGCGCCAAACCAGCGGCTAAACCAGTAAACCCCAGGTGGTGCCCTAATGGATTGACCAAATCCCAAAAAATGAAGAATCCAGCGTCTCCGCCAATGGGAGCAACAGGAAGAAGAAGAAGAACAGATGATGGACAAGAAGCACGACAGGCCTCGGATTTGGCACCCTAAGAGAAATGACAGGGAAGACGACGGCAATCGGGAATCGGCAGCCGACATCAGCATGGTTTTCATTCTGCCGATGAAATTCATGACCTATTGCCGACCGACATAACATGTCGGCGATAGAAGAATAGATGGCGCAATTGGCTTTGGACCCAATGACAGCCACATTCGAGAAACCCGAGGACAAAAAATGGCAGCACCTCAAGGCATTGTTCCTCAAAGGACATGTCAACGGGCGACCTGTCACCAGGCTACTAGTAGATGGAGGCGCTGCAGTCAACATCATGCCGTACGCCATGTTCCGGAAGTTGGGAAAAAGCGACGATGATTTGTCCAAGACGGACATGATGCTCAAAGACTTCGAAGGAAACGTGTCTCCCGCCCGCGGCGCGCTCTGCGTCGACTTCACCATCGGCAGTAAGACTCTTCCCATCACTTTCTTTATTATCAATGGCCAAGGGTCCTACAACATGTTACTCGGCCGAGACTGGATACACGCAAATTGCTGCGTCCCGTCTACAATGCATCAATGCCTCGTACAATGGGTCAGCGACAACATCGAAATAGTCACCGCCGATTCCGCATATAGCGTCGCGGCGGCCGATGCACAGCAATGGAGCTGCAAGCACGTCAAGTGCATATCCGGGAGAACTTGGGACACCGATTTCCTGAAAGTGTCCGATTTTGGCCTACAGCTCGATCCGAGCAGTCGGCTCTGAAGATTCAGATTAAATGGATCACTTCGTCCGAGAAGATGGGAAGCTAGGGCAGGGGTTTACGTCGACCGATTCGTTAGAGATGATAGATTTAGGCGATGGCACCAAGCCAAGGCCGACGTACATTAGTGCTAATTTGGATCCGGAATACAAATGTAAATTGACAGATTATTGAAAGAGTTTAAAGATTGCTTTGCTTGGGAATATCATGAGATGCCTGGATTAGACCGGTCCATGGTCGAACACCGGCTGCCCATAAAGCCGGGATATCGGCCATATCAGCAACCCGCACGGCGATGTAATCCTAAGATCCTACCCGATATAAAGGCCGAAATCACAAGGCTGATTGAAGAGAAATTTATTCGGCAATGCCGTTATGCCGAGTGGATCTCCAACATTGTGCCCGTATACAAGAAAAACGGGAAGTTGCGCGTGTGCATCGACTTCAGGAACCTTAATCAGGCTACACCGATGGATGGATACCCGATACCAACGGCTGATGTATTAATAGACGCCGTCGCAGGTCACAAAGTCATCAGTTTCATGGATGGAAACGCCGGATACAATCAAATACTAATGGCCGAAGAGGACATATCGAAAACAACTTTCAGGTGTCTAGGCCACCTTGGCTTATTCGAGTGGGTAGTAATGACTTTTGGGTTGAAGAACACCGGCGCTACATATCAACGAGCCATGAATTACATATTTCACAAACTCATCGGCGTACTGGTAGAGATTTACATCGATGACGTCGTGGTCAAATCAAGAGGACACCAGGAACATCTGGCCGATTTGCGGCAGGTATTGGAATGCACGAGAAAGCATGGGTTGAAAATGAACCCAAACAAATGCGCTTTCGGCGTATCCGCCGGACAGTTCTTGGGATTCATGGTTCATGAGCGTGGGATAGAGATGAACCGGAAGACCATAGCGGCTCTCAATATAGTCGTGGCCCCGCAAATTAAAACTAAGTTGCAGTACTTGATCAGCAAAGTCAATTTCATCAGGAGATTAATATCCAACCTGTCCGGACGTATCCAGGCCTTCACACCGTTGTTGAAATTAAAACCCGACCAAGAATTCGTATGGGGAGAAGAACAACGCAAGGCGCTGGAAGACATCAAACAATACTTGGTCTCGCCGCCCGTATTGGTCCTACCACAAACTGACAAGCCATCCAAGCTATATTTATCGGCCGATGAGCGAGCTATCGGGTCAGCACTGGTCCAGGAGTTTGAAGGAAAGGAACGGGTGATATATTATGTTAGCAGAAGACTTCTGGATGTCGAAACAAGATATCCCCCGGTAGAGCGGCTATGCCTATGTCTTTACTTCTCATGCACCAAACTCAGGCACTACTTATTATCGGCGGAGTGCATAGTAGTATGCAAAGACGATGTGGTAAAATACATGCTGTCATTGCCGATTTTGAAAGGGCGGATAGGAAAGTGGATTTTGGCTTTATCAGAGTTTGATCTACGATACGAGTCGGCTAAAGCCATCAAGGGTCAAGTCATGGCCGATTTCATCACCCAGCACTGCGGACCAGAAGTCGCTGTCGTAGAGCCAGTTCCATGGACTCTATATTTTGATGGCTCGTCATGTGGGGCCGGATCAGGAATCGGCATCGTCCTCATATCGCCTCGGGGGGCAAGTTATGATTTCTCTCTGCCGATAGAAGCATCCGCTACTAATAACCAAGCGAAGTACCGGGCTATCCTAAAAGGGATACAATTGTTGAGAGAGATTAAGGCCGACACCGTGGAAATTTTTGGAGATTCCATGCTCATCGTGGATCAATTGACAGGAAGATCTGAATGCAAAGATGACGTTTTGAGAATTTATTATGAGGATTGCCTCCAACTTCTGAAGGAATTCAAGTCCGCGGTCATTGAGCATATCCCTAGGAATTATAATGAAGAGGCCAACAGACTTGCCCGGCACGCATCCAGGTATCGGCCGATTCAAGGCGCCATGATTCTGGAACTCGCGGCCGACGACTGGCGAAAAGAAATTACCGATTATTTAAAAGATCCGTCCAAGAAAGTGGATCGGCGAGTGCGTTTTCAAGCCACAAAGTATGTATTACTAGAGAATGATTTATTCTACCGGACGATTGATGGCGTTCTGCTCAAATGCCTAGGGACGGAGGAGGCAAAAATCCTGATGGAAGAAATTCACGAAGGCGTGTGCGGAGCTCATCAATCGGTGCATAAGATGAAGTGGATGATTAGGAATAATGGGTATTATTGGCCGACAATCCTTGAGGACTGTTTCAAATATTATAAAGGATGCCAAGATTGTTAAAAATATGGGAACGTGCAGCGTGCACCCGCATCGGCCATGAATCCAATCATCAAGCCATGGCCGTTTAGAGGTTGGGGAATAGACCTCATCGGACAAATTTATCCTCCATCAAGTAAGGGACACAAATTCATTCTAGTAGCAACAGACTATTTCACCAAGTGGGTGGAAGCGATTCCATTAAAGGCCGTAACATCGGCCGCTATGGTCGATTTCGTAAGGGACCACATTGTCTATCGCTTTGGCATCCCTCAGACTATCACAACCGATCAAGGAATGATGTTCACGTCGGGAGAATTCGAGGAGTTCACGGCCGATATGGGGATCAAGCTGCTAAACTCCTTCCCGTATTATGCTCAGGCTAACGGCCAGGCTGAGTCTTCCAATAAGGGGATAATTAAGTGGATCAAGAGGAAGATCGAAGAACAGCCCAAAAAGTGGCACTTATGGTTAACCGAAGCTCTATGGGCGTACAAGATGGCTTGCCACGGGGCTACCAAGGTATCTCCTTATCAACTGGTGTACGGTCATGAGGCAGTATTGCCATGGGAGTTGAGAACGGGTTCAAGACGTACATCGCTTCAAGATCAGCTGACAGCCGATGACTACTCCTCGCTCATGAAAAGGGAACTCGACGATTTGGCGGGTCAACGATTGAGGGCCTTGATCAGCATTGAGGAAAACAAAACAAAAGTAGCCAGATGGTATGACAAGAAGGTCAGAGTCAAGCAGTTCTCCCAAGGAGATTTGGTATGGAAGTTGGTGCTGCTGATTGGATCTAAAGATCCTAGATTCGGTAAATGGTCTCCCACTTGGGAGGGGCCGTATGGAATCGGCCGATGTGCCTCGGGAAACGCATACATGCTGGAGACAATCGAGGGGGAAGAATTTACTAGGGCCTTGAACAGGAGGTACTTGAAAAGATATTACCCCAGTATATGGGTCGATGCATAAAGATCATTATGGGGCATGATGAGACAGAGTGGTTATTTCCTGGATAATCACGTAGCCGATGCAGAGAAAGGAATCGCCTAGAGGAGAAAAATAATCGTTCAAATTGGCCGATTTATTATTCGGTACGAGCGATGAGTTACACGGCCGACGCGGTACAAGTCACCCTTAGAACAAAAAATATTTAACTACGCTTCTTCCCAAGCTCCTTCTCAATCTGATCTAATTCCATCAGAAGACGGGCACTCCGTTCTTCCACATCCTTCATTGCAGCCTCCGCCTCAACTTGGCGAGGAAGAGGATGGATCCGATCTAGCATCGGGCGAGACGTTCCCGCCGCGGCATTTTCAAGGACAACCGGAGGAGGGAGTGGGTGGCTCCTGTCGACTCGTGGCCGCCTGTAACAGTTGCCGTCGATGAAGTCCTAGATCCGTTGAACGTCGGCAGGAACGTGGTCTCTGAGTTATTCACGATGTGCCTTGATCAAGTCCCTGTCTTCCTGCGACAACGGCTCATCGGAGTGCATGAGTTCGATCGCCCGTTCGAGTTCAGGGCTGAGGTGCTTTGGCTGAAAGGGTTAACATATAACCGCCTAAAAGTTAGGTCGGTTTAAAAGGCTCAAACTGGAAGGGAAAAGCAAAGACGGATCTCGTACCTGATTGACGGAAGAAGAAGAGAAAGAAGAAGACGAGGAAGACATTTTCGCGAGTGTTCCGATGAAAAAGCAATCAAAAGGGAAAAAGAATCGAGGGGAGCAAGTACCCTTGAAAGCAATACCAGGACCAGTATTTATAAGAAAAGAAAGGGCGAGGGTTTGGTAAGATGCGTCCCGTCAGAATAAAAAGGTAATAAATAAAAGAGGCGCTGCAAAGGACGGGTTGAGATTGAGTTCGGGCGCCAAACGGTCAAAAGGTATTAATGTTCTTACAAAACGACCAGTACTTTTACAGATCATCCCAGAAGGGCATTAATGGCCGCGATCGGTCGTTGCCTGGTCTGATCGGCCCAGTCTAAGACCCGCTGGTCATCCTCCGCTGATCCCGGGACTTCTGGCATGTGACGATGAAGTCTGAGGGCCTCGTGGCCAGATGCTTCCTCTCCTGCTTCAAATCGGCGATAACGGAGGGGAGTTCCTGTAGCTTTTGCTCTTCGATATCTATCTCTTTGGTTACCTGCTCCATTTCCTTGGCGAGTTCTGCCCTTCGGCGCTTGAGGCGATCTATGGTGCCGACGATTCTGGGGTGGGAGTTCTCGAGGAAGTGGATCCGATGGTGTACCTCTTGGGCCTGGTGTTTATACGAATCCTCCTCCTCACGAGTCTTGGCCAGTTTGGCATGATCAGCCATGTGACGTAGAGCCCTAAACACCGGGATCCGCATCGATTCAATGTATGCGGCGGGTGCCAAAGCTTCTTCTGCTTCTTCTGGGACTCGGCCGCTGACGTCACCAAAGAGCTGCCGAATCGGTGAGGCATGCTCCACCAATCGGCCGATGTCTTCTTGGAGAAGGGCCCGTATACTTTCAAGCTTGGCGCGGACATCATCGGGGACGGAGCTCAAGGTGACTTGACAAGAAGCGACTTCTTCGTCATCAGAGACCGCAACCGCAAATGAGAAGAGGCTATTATTGGGAGTATCCTGCTCCTGTAACATGATGAACAAAAGAAAAAATAAGTCAGCCGATGGTGGTGGCAAATCAGCTAGTTCGGGTAATAAGACTTCTTACTTCCTTGAAGCGGATCTCCTCTATCTGCGCCTGCGGAATCATTACCCTCGGCTCGGGCACTGGTGTGATTGGCTCATTGGAAGAGGAGGATTCGATGATGATCGGCGTTCTGCTCGAGCTGGCTTCTTGAGGGACTTCTCTGGTAGGCAGCTGTTCGGAGAGCACAGTTAGTGTGCCGATGACCTGCGTCAAGATTGGTAAGGTCATCTTTTAAATGTTAAAGAATTAAGTTGAGAGACCCTATACCTCAGTGGGAGGGAGCACTGGTACTTCAGTTTCTGCTTGGGCATCGCCGATTGCTGTGGATCCACCGGGGCGGTTTGTGCGGCCTAGTATAAGGAGAAGTCAGTATTGAAGTAACGACCAGGAGAAATTAGATGGTGAGTTTACCTGAATGGTTTCCACCAACAATGACGCGGCAGCCACTCCAGCTTCTGTAGCAGCTTGGAGGTCAACTTCTTCAATGATCGGAAGGGTCGGCGCGGCCAAAGATTCCGCTGATGCAGCCGCGGGTGGATCGGCCGATTATGTGCGGGCGCGCACCCGGCGGCTTGTTTTCTTGATAATCTTCTTCTGCGTTTGCTTCAACTGGCCAGTGATGTCATCAACGGTTCTTTATCAGCCGGCCACTCCGACTGCGTTTTGGGGGAACGCGGCTCTTAGACTGAAAGAAATAATAAGAGTCAGTGGCATATAAAAAGAGGAAGTTGAAAATCGGCTAAAGAGGGAGCGATACCTCTGCATTCGGATCGATGTTGTCGGGGTCCAGGATGTTGCAATATATCGCCGCAGAAGCGTAGAATAGATGTTATTTCCATTCTGCCCACCATAGCTTGAACTGCTGGACGGTGAAAGGGGCCACTACCCAATCGGTCAGGTCTATGGTGCTGGAGTCTAGGATCCGGTTGTACAGCCGACTGTAGTCGAGACCTTTGGTGAGCTCGTCTCGGAATTTTGCTCGGCCGGTGAAGTATGCCAAATTGCCGTGCTGCGACAGAAGGGTTGTAAAACTCATAGGTGGGGGCGTCCTTCCCCGAAAAGAAATTCGCCAGCAGGATCCCTGGCTTGATCAACTCATCCGTGAGGTCCTCATCAAATGTGTTGGTCGTCGAGTCGAAGCAAGAGGGGAGCTCAAAGAGTGGTTCCTTCGTTTGATAAGGGAACCAGCTGGTTGCATCTTCACTGAAGCCATTGTAGAAGCATCTGAAATACTCGGCAACCTTGGTGGCAGAATATGAGCAACTAGAGAAGGCCGATGCTGCTTCACCGAAGGAAGTGCACCGGCGTCGTACAGTGGGGTTTTCTGCCGATTTGATGTTGGGAAAAGTCATGTGCTCCACTCGCTGCTGAGAGATCTTGCTCATATACAGATTGAGCCACAGGTTGATGAACCACCAGGATCCACCTGGGTTTCCAATCGGCTCTCCCTTGGATAATTTGACGCCGATCTGGTGAAGCATATGATAGGTCGATCCCAGTAGATGCTTACCGAGAGGAACATAAGCTCCTATCGATAGTGCCTCGGCCAGAGCCTGTGTATTGGAGGATAGACCAGCTGCTCTCCCGCAAAAAAGGTGCTTCTCCAGCCACATCATCAGGAAGGCCGCGTGCTCTCTCTCTCTGCGACTGTCCCGATCCTCTTGTTGCTCTTGATAAATCCTTTCCACCCGCCGATTCCCTTTGTCTCCAGCCGATGGGTTGTTTTGACCAGGTAACGGAAAGGAGTATCAGGGGAGGAGATGTCAAGGCCGGTCAACATGACCACATCGGCCGGGGTGGGAGTCATAGGCCCATGTCCGAAGAGAAACGCGTTGAGAGCATCGGACCAAAAGTAGGAGGCTGCTATTACTAAAGGCTGATTCCTTTCCATTTGGGACAAGGACAAGTCAATACATTGGCCGATTTTTCGCTCGTCCCACTAAACTCTTTTGGAGGCGGCTATCTGTTGATACCATTCTCTCCAGCCGGGGGTTTCATTCGGCTATGATCTGAAGGTGCCTGACCAGTGATCTAGGTCCATGGTTGATTGCTTAAATGGAATTCTATGGGTTTCCAAGTTTATTAGGTCAGTTGGATTTGGGTTTCCCATGGGACCAAGACAGATGAGACCGGGAGTTTCGGTAAGGCGAATGGTAATCTGGTGCCTAACCGCCTAAAAAAGGTAAAAAGGAGGAAAGTAAGAACGGATCTAAGGTAAATGCATTGGCATTAAAAGGTGGAAAGAAAAGGTTCAGTAAAAACCTCCGGTATGAAGCTCATCGTGGTTGGCGGGATTGTCGGCGGAGCTACGGATGCCGAAGCTGTCGGTGGGGCCTTCGTCGTTGATGAAGCTCCCGCTCCTGCCGATGGAGCTGCCGCCATTGCTGCAGGAGCCGCCGCTGGTGGAGCCGTCTCCGGGACCTCGAGTGTCGGTGAAGTTCCTAAAGGCGTCGCCATTGGGGAGATGGGATGGAGTGTAGATGGAAAAGGTCGCCGGAGGAAGAAATTGGAAGCTAGGGAGGCGTCGGAGGAAGAAGGAAACCAGTGCGCCAAAGAAGGAAGACATGGGCTTGTGAAAAAGAGGTGCGGGACTTGCTGATATTTAAGGACGGTCTGAGAAGGGGTAAAAGTAGGATTTTTACCGCGCTGTCGGTTCAATTTTTTGGGAGGAGTGGTTGTCATAGGCGCCCGTTTCGAAAAGATTGCAATCATCAGGCAGAAGACCGCGAAATGGAAGGATATTTTCAATGCATTTGTTTTGGAAGGGAAGCTGAATAAAAATTTCGAAGTAAAGAATATGTTTCACTCCGAAACTGGGGGGCATATGTTGATGCCAGATTTTGACACGTATGGAATCGGTGTCAAGAAGGGAGAGAATTAGCTGATGTGGCGAGGCAAGGAGGTCACGATTGCGAATCGGCCGATTGGTGCTACAGTTGGAGATCGGTCGATTGGTGCTGCAGTATTTCGGCGGATGGAGTTGGTGGAGATCGGCCGATTGAGAGGCTGGAGCAGTTGGGCCAATATGGGCTTAAAGTGGATTACGAAGACAAAAGAGGATCGGCCCACAGGAGCGCGACGACCAACTCCGATACGAGTTATGCTTGTAAATATTCGTTTTCGTTTAAAATTAGAGATAGAGTCCTAGTCGGTTAAGAGATTGGTTGTAACAGGCTATAAATAGCCATCTTTAGAGATCTGTAAACATCATCAAATCAATACAACAATCTACTATTTCCTCGCACTCTACTTTCAAGTTGGCGACTTCGCCTGTATTGTTCTTCTTTTCACGAGTTCATACGGGTTGGCGGGGCTGCATCAGCTTGAACTTCGGTCGATTCTGTAAGTTCCGATTATCGAGTAACATCTAGGCTTTAACTTCGGGCGCATCGCTGTCGTTTCGTTTAGATTTATTCATCAGTTATCGATATTTGCTAGAATTCTAGGTTTTACCTTTTGTTCTAGTTTTATCACCAGTTATCCAGCTTGGAATTAGAACTTTCGGCTTATTTACACTTTTATTGCTTCCCTGCTGTTTTCGCATAGTCGATTAAATCTGTTCCAAGTGTTGCTATTGTAGCGTTCTTTAGTTTACTCTAGTAGTTTTCTTCACGCACGTTACTGAGTAGTCGGCTGCGCTATAGCCGATTCCCTTATTATAGCAAATCGACCGATTCGCTGATAAGCTTACTCGAGATCGGAACCTTAGCCGATCGCAACCTCCGGGATCTGACATGTTTCTTTCCTTGCCAATCAACAGGTCAGATTGGCTGGCATGCCGCGCGAACCGCACCATGGCGATCACCCAAATAGGAGTTAAGCAGATTCTCCCGGGTCGTGTGTCCAACGCTGAGATTCAATCAGCTGATCTTTAGCGCCAACAGTTTCTTTAGAGATAAATCTTATGTTTTGTCGTAATCGACTAGGACTAGAAGTCTTGATGTTTAGGGTATAAATAGGGGCCCTGTGAGGTCTGAGAGGAGATATACATCATAATCAATACAAATCTACTATTTTTGCAATTTACTTTCAAGTCGGCGACTTCGCCATTGTTTTCTTTTCTTCAGGAGTTCTTCCAAGCTAGTTGGGCTGCATCGCTTCGATCTCCGACTAGACTGTAAGTTCCATGTTTACTGAATACTTTCTCGGCTTTAACTTCGGGCGCATCGCTGTCGTTTCGTCTAGATTTATTCACAAGTTATCGATATTTGTTATATCTGCAAGCTTTATTCGTTAAATCTTGTTGTTTTAGCTTTTATCACAGTTATCCAGCTTGGAACATGTTCCAATCGGCTTTTATTTTATTTTCTTGTATCAATCTACTGCCGCATAGCCGATTAGATCTATTTTGAGTGTTGTACACGTAGTATTGTTTAGGTTATGCTTTACACTTCCTTTGCATCTACTACGTCCACATCGGCTGATCTAGCCGATTGTCTTTTGCCTGTGTCGGCAGTCCTGCCGATACGTCTTATGAAGCGATTCGGACACCAGCCGATTTGCTCTTGTATTTGACAGTTTTCTTGTCCTTGTCAATCAGCAGGTCAAATTGACTGGCACGCCGCGGGTCAATTGGGCTATAACCCGAACAGGAGCGAAGCAAATTCTCTCGGGTTTTGTGTGTCAGTGCGCAAGGATCGTCTCTTGATTTTTGCGTCAACACACTTTTGGCATGCCCGGTGGGACCATACAAAGTCTCAACATGTCTGCGCCGTAGACTGCTGAAGTTTTGGATGACAACATTATCGAGGTTACTGAGAATGAGCTCCAGGACGATCAGAATAGCGAGGTGGCAAAGGGCTGTAGAAGAATTCAGATTGTTGTGCCTGAAGTCCTTCAGTCGTACTAGGAGAGGGGAACCTGTCAAGAAGCACGCCCTTCCAATTCCTCGCCAGATCACCATCGCTGAAGACACAGGGAAGATGCAGGAAATGATCAACCAGGCTCTCAATCATGCGCTGATCAACCAAGCTGCAGTAATGACCAACACCATGCACAACACCGTCCTCAGCACTCTCTATGGTGGAAGCTGTAACACCCAGTGTTAATGACAACTTAAGTATGACATTAAGAAGCTAATGGTGAAATTTGGATTAAAGGAAGGTAAATTGAGCCAAAATCGAATTTGAGCTGAATTCGACCAAATTTGCAATTTGGAGTTTCAAATTTGGATAAATTTGGCAAAGATATGAAATTGAGGCTTGAGGGTATTTAGAACTCAAAAGAATGAAGCTTGGGGTATAATTCAAGTCATAAACCTCTCGGAAATATAATCGAAGATGGAATCAACGAAGTTACTATGCATCGTCCGAAAACACGGGAATCTGAAAATAATATTGAGTACACGACTTTGGAATCAATTTCTGGAGAATTTTTCTTGTAAGTGAGCAATGTTTCTGGACATTAGTGAAATATGGTCTATGAAGAAGGAAAAAAAGATATTGTGGGCCAGAGAAAGTGGAGGATTCAAATTTATAATGAAGTCCAAAATGGCAGGTTGAGCTGATTTCAGCCGAGAAGTCGCGAGAAATTTCTAAGTCTGAAATTCATCGCAATTAGCAATGTTTGGAGAAAATTTCAGAAAAATCTAGTGTAAAAGTTATATGGGTTCTTGTGCAAAATGGAATCTTTGTAGTTTTAGAACAAGGATAGGTAAGGGTCAGGCTGCATGGAACAAGTTTGCCTAATTTAAATCAAGCTCAAAGAAGTATAAATAACCCTAATGAAACTGAACTGAAATTATTCGGTTACAGATTGATTGTGCCCGAACTTGGGGTTTAAAAATCTCGGTCTTAGAGTGATCATTTCGGTTGGAGGCAATTCTCTCAAATAAATTGCTTGGATTACTCTACAAGTTTTCTTAAAAGAGTTTTACGAGTTGAGATGGAAAGTTTTGAGTAATTGAGGCCTGAACCTGTCGGTTGGCAGGAGATAAAGAAGAGAAGAAAAAAGCAGAGATGGCAGGAGCCGTGCCGTCGCCGGCATCTTGGAGCGCCGGCCAGCATGATGAGCTGAGCCACATTCGCATCCACGTACACCTACCACAAGCCGAGGTGGACGGCATGCAGCGGTAAAAATTTGTATAAGTCACCTCCCGCGCTTATCCGTTCTACCCCCGTCAGTTTTCACCGTGGAAAGAACAGAGCCCGAGCGAGCCAGCGCCATCGCCGGCCATCACCCCGCCGCCGTTCCCTTCGTGCCACCGCCCACCAATAGCCCCTCTATCCTCACCACGATGCCTTGAGGCCGACCGTTGCTCAGTTCCTCACCCTCGAGCTCCGAATCACCGCCGTTTTAATCCGCCCGCCACTACCACTATCCTCTCGGTGAGCTCCTTCGTGCCGACCCTTTCCCTTTGATTGTCGGTCCTCGGAGAGTAGCTAGGTTGTGTAGAGGCCGTAGGTCATGCCAGAGGCCGTTTTTGGTACCACCGCCGGGCCTCACGCCGGCCAGCCACCAGCCATGGCGCTGCCGCTCGTGGAGGGCCCGGCCCAGGGCGCCTCCATGGGAGCTGCTGCCACCCTTGGGTGTGCCGCAGCCTGGGGTTGCTCCCCAGCCCGGCCATGCTGCCGGGGAGGCCCTGCCGGCGAGGCCCCGCCCCCCTACTTTTGCGCCCTGTCTTGGGGGCGCAGGGAGGAAGAAGCCCCTGTCATCAGGGGCCCACGCGCCAGGGAAGATGAGAGGAGGGGAGGGGGGCTGACGGTTGGGACCCAGGTGGAAGTGAGGGAGGGAAAGAAGGGGGCCGGCCCAAGAGGTCCCATGCATCAGAACGTGGGGTAGAAGTGGCGTGAGTGAGAAAAGTTTGGCGGGAGGGGTTGGATAATCATAGATTTTCCCATTGGCGGATAAATAGATTAAATTCAGTTATCACCATTTAATTCACTAGAAATTGTAGAAATGTCCAAAAATAGTGAAACCAATTTTATTAGGATGGTTTTATTTTCCTTTATGCATTAAAAATTCTTAAACTCTAGGAAAGATAATAAAATTTAGGTATTTATTTAATGCCTTTTTACTAAGGTATTTAAATAAATGCTTAACCTTTATTAAATGCATAAAATTTTGAATAATGTTTTCATATTCACAAATTATTATTAATCCATAGGAATTAAGTTTTGAGATTAGAAAATTATTATAATACTTTTCTAAAATAAAATAAAAGGCTTATGTAGGTTAGTAAGGAAATTAAAATTGTGGGTTAATCTTTATAGGTAGTTTAGTGATGGCTTGCAACTTTATCATGAAGGAAAGTTGTATAGTCATGTGTTCAAAATTTTGCATCTCTAACTCCTGCATGTACTAAATTGTAGACGTCGAAGCTCCTGAAGTGGAATTCGTGGCATTCATTTGAAGATTGTTAGAGTCCGAGAAGTGTTGAAGTGCTTCTTTTACTAAAGGGGTTTTCCGAAGAACTAACATTTGTTGATCCCAGGCAAGCTACGGTGCATTTAAACCCATCTACTTTTGGAAATTACTATTCATGAGTCCAATTGATGGTTATTTCTTTATATGTGCATTAGGTCTAGGAGTTGATTGAAAACTTGCTTTTATGCACAATCCAACCTTGTTATTAAGGACATCTTTGCCACCTGTTCAACTAATTAGTAACTATCCTATGCTTAGCAATGCTTAGATACCTATGAGTAATCTTTGGTTACTCAACGCTAAGGCTAAGATGCTCAGACATATTAATCAAGGAAATGGCCTGAGATTTTGGAAATGCGGACAGAAGCTAGAGAAGCTAGAGATGGTAGTTCTGTCTGCTAAGTTAATGTGGTTAAGGACCGTTCGTTGTCTTAACCTTTGATCAAGTGATTTTACCTGGTTGCTTACTGGGTATGGGACCAGCAAAGCCCGGTAGGTTAGTTGGCTCTCTGATCGGGAATATTTCGTACCTGTGCTTGACGTGCTCGAGAATGGCAGGGGCGTAGCCTGAAACTCACATGGAGACTAGGCCAGACGTGGGGTCCCATGTGGGGGTGTGTGTGTCCCTAGGTTTGGGTAGTCATATTCCCAATCTTTGGGTACGACTAATTGAAAGGTTGTTGTGTACAACCCGTACAGTTGTACATGGCTGGTGGTCGGGTATCTCCTACAGGATGTAAATCGGTCCGGATCGCCGCATTTCTTGGTTATGAATGCACTTTGATCATTGTTAAGCATCGTAGTGTAATCACGTTGAATATAATGTTTTTCCTGAAATTAATATGTTGTATGACCTAGTCCCATTGAGTGCTCAAAATGTTTTATTCATCTAGACGGGTTAGGTAAAAACCAAACTGCAATAAAATAACAAAACCAAGGTTCCACCGATAGTAAGTTTTTTCGCAAAATGTGAGTTAGCTAGTACACCAAACAACTATCATTCAGTAAAAGAGAATCTATCTATTTCGGTTAGTCGGGTCAGACTTGCTGAGTACTTCGTACTCAGGGGATCCTTGTAACTGTTTTTTAGAAAGCTAGCAGGGACCCACCGAGGAGGAAGCTCCGAAGAACTAGGGTATCTTATGAGTCTCATGATACCCCAGGATAAGACCTAAAAGTTTAATTCCTCACCTTGAACTGGTTAAGTTTTGAACTCTTAGAAATGGTTTAACTTTCACTACTAAGTTTCTTTCAATCTATGGTTTGTAGTAAATCGTACCTTTACTATGTAGTAAATCGTACCTTTACTATTGTTGATGCTATCCCATCATGGAAGCGATCCTGATGTAAGGCTATGAAACACACCGTGGAGGTTTTCAAGGAGTTCTATGAACAGGACGCTTGACGGACTACCGGACTTACACTGTTTTAAGTGCATTTTGGATAATGGCTGTTCTGACAGCGATTAGGCGCACTTAAGCTAGTTTAAGTTGGACGGTTCCGCCACAGAAGCTCTCAGGGGTTTCACGGTCCAGCGTACGGGCAACCTAGGAGCATTCTGGTCGGAAGCGTGATGACTCCACCTGCAATGAGTTAGTCGGCTTCTCAGCCGATTCAGTTGTCAAGTGGGGGTTGTGGTGCTGCACTACTTAAGAAAAACAATGTTGCGACACCCTCGCTCACTCAGACGGCAAACCAGCTTACTCCAGCATACTCCGTGCCATCGTTGTTGCGAGCATCGGCGCCATGGGGGGCAATTGGGATGCCCTTCGGACCTGTTTGGAATCCGGCCACTGGATATGGGGTGCTTCCAGGATCATTTGTTCCAGCCATGAGGTCTCCAGTACAATCACCATCACCATCGGCTCCGCAGCCAACGGTCCAGCGTTATCAGCAGAATCCACCAGAAGTCAGCAAGGAGGAAGGTGTTTCGGATCTTCACAGAGATGGGTCACCAATAGTGGTGTACGATGAGACAACCGGCGTGTTGCGGCACGTTGATCCTCCTCGTCAGCAAGCGTTGGCTCCTCAACCGATGATCCAGCCACATCCTCTGCAACATACATCGTCTATCCAACAGCCGATCGTGGTGCCACAGATTCAGTAGCAGGTGCCGGCAGTCCAGTCGATGCTCCAACCTATTGTCCAGCGGCAGCCGCAACAGGTTGATTGGGTTGCAAATGTAGCCGAGGTGATGCAAGATCAGTTCAGGCTAAAACCTAAACTTCAGACCTACACGTACAGGACGCCGTACCCGCCAGCCTATGATATGTTACCGTTCCCCCACCGGTACAAGGTGCCCGATTTCACAAAGTTCTCAGGCCAAGACGACACATCTACGGTAGAGCACATCAACAGGTTCATCATTTAGTGTGGGGAAGCAGCTGCGCAAAATGCTCTGAGAGTTTGGCTATTCTTGTCATTCCTGTCCGGGTCGGCCTTCCAGTGGTTCACAACCCTTCCACCTAACTTCATCATCACCTAGGCCAATTTGGAAAAACAGTCCCATAAATACTTCTTTGCTGGGGTTTATCAGATGAAGCTTATAGATCTAACTAGTCTCAGGCAGAAGAGTGATGAGTTGGTGGCCAGCTTTATCCAGCGATTTGGAGAGGTCAAGAACAAGTGCTACAGCTTGGTCTTGAGCAACAGCCAACTAGCTGACGTGGATTTTCAGGGGCTTCTACTACATATCAAAGAAAAGTATGCTTCGCAGAAGTTCAAGAGTCTAAGCTAGATTGTACATCGGCTGTTGAACCAAGACGTGCACCCATTTGATCAAAGCAAGAACTTCCAGAAAAAAGTGGCATACGTAGAATGTTCGGACTCAGAGGAAGAGGTAGAGATCGATTTGGCAGAATGGGTTAAGACCAAAAAGCCGATCTCATGCCCATACGGCATGGAGGAACTTGAGAAATTCGGGTTTGATATCTCCAAGGCCGATAAGATCTTCGACTTGCTGCTGCAAGAAGGGCAGATCAAGCTCACACTACACCATACAATCCCGTCGGCCGAAGAACTTAAGAAGATTAAGTACTGCAAGTGGCACAAGGCCACATCTCATGACACCAACGACTGCAAGGTCTTTCGCCAGCAGATCCAATCGACTATTAAGGAAGGGAGGCTCAAGTTTGAAGTTCCCTCCAAACCAGCAAAGCTGATGAAAATTGACCAGCATCTCTTCCCAACCAATATGGTGGAAGTTGGGGGCAAAAGCACACCTCCCACGAAGGTGCTGACATCAGAATCGGTCAGGAGGAGTGGTTCTATGGACCCTAAAGTACAGGTGTCGACCAATGACGTCAAAGGAAAGAGTCAGTTGCAAGAAGGGTAAAGCTCAGAAAGGCCTCACCGGCCGATCACCTCCCAAGAGTTGCTCAACAAGTTCCAAAGACAACAAGAACAAGCAAGGTGCCAGGAAGAGATGATACGTCGCCGTGAAGACCACTGGAGATGCCTGTTCTTCATATACTGCTAGGAGGATGGAATCAAGCTACCATTGATTGACAACTGCCCTGAGTGCAACGGATCATACCAAGACAACCGATCCTCCAAAAGGCTGTGCTTTGATGACATCAAAAGCCGATCAGCAGGGATAAGCCTTACCATGATGACAGACGCATCCTAGTGCATGATCGGCTGGGGGCAGAGTCAGTATACATGATCAGCTGGGGGGCAGGTTTAATGTACCCAGCAGACTGAAGGAAAGGGCCAATGCAAGGGTCCTCAACGAAGAGCCTCTGTGCCGCGAACCAGAGCGGTGGCGTGCGTCACAAGACAAAGCGGTAGAACATCCTAGATGGTGCCCAACAAGTTTGACTAAGTCCCAGAAGAGGAGGGTCCAACGCCTGCAACAATGGGAACAGCAGGAAGAGGAACAAAGGCATGCTTCGGAATGGAAAGGGGTCAAATCTCAGGTGTAGCGCGTCAAAGACAAAGCCGATGACAAATATAACAATCCCGGATCAGCTGCCGATGTCAATATGGTCTTCATCTTGCCGATGGAATTCATGGCTCCAGCTGGTCATGAAGCAACGGAAGAAGAACAGGGGATGGCACAGTTAGCCTTGGAGCCGATGTTAGCCACCTTTGAAAAACCTAAAGACGAAAAGCGTCGGCACCTGAAAGCTCTATTCCTCAAGGGGCAAGTCGACGGGAGACCGGTTACCAAGCTTTTAGTGGATGGAGGCGCAGCCATGAACATCATGCCGGATGCCATGTTCCGCAAGCTCGGCAAAGCTGAGGAAGACTTGATCAAAACAGACATGATGCTAAAGGACTTCGAAGGAAGTATCTCCCCAGCCCGGGGAGCACTCTGCGTCGACCTCACCATCGGCAGTAAGACTCTACCTACTACTTTCTTTGTCATTAATGGTAAAGGGTCCTACAACATGCTTCTGGGTCGAGATTGGATTTACCCAACTGCTGCATCCCGTCTACAATGCATCAATGTCTCGTTCAATGGATCGGCAACTCAGTTGAAGTAGTCACTGCCGATTCTTCTTTCAGCATCGCTGCAGCCGATGCACAACAATGGAACTATGAACAAGTCAGCTGCATATCTGGCAGAGTTTGGGACACAGACTTCCTAAACATGTCCGATTTCGGGCTACAGCCGATCCAAGCAGTTGGCTCTGAAGAATCGTCCTGATGGATGAGTTCACTCAAGAAGACGGGAAGCTGGAGCACGGGTTTACTACGACCGACGAGTTAGAGATGGTAGATCTTGGAGATGGGAGCAAGCCGAGGCCGACGTATATTAGTGCTAAGTTAGATCCTGAGTATAAGCGCGAATTAATTAAGTTGTTAAAAGAATTCAAAGATTTCTTTACTTGGGAGTATCATGAAATACCTGGTTTACATCGATCTATTGTTGAACATCGGTTGCCAATAAAGCCAGGATATCAGCCGTATCAGCAGTCTGCGCAACATTGCAATCCGAAGATATTACCTGATATTCAGGCTGAGATTACAAGATTAATTGAAGCAGGGTTTATTTAGCAGTGTCGGTATGTTTAGTGGATTTCTAATGTGGTTCCTATGTACAAAAAGAATGGAAAACTGCGTGTTTGAATTTATTTCAGGAATCTCAATCAAGCCACGCCGATGGATGGTTATCTGATGCCGACAGCTGATGTGTTGATAGATGCCACTTCAGGACACAGAGTCATCAGTTTCATGGATAGCGATGCTGGATATAACCAAGTATTAATGGCCAAAGAAGATATTTCTAAGATGGCCTTCAAGTGTTCTGGGCATATCATCTTATTCGAATGGGTGGTCATGACCTTTGGATTGAAAAATACTGGGGCTACATATCAACGGGCTATGAATTACATCTTCCATAAACTTCTCGGCATCCTAGTGGAGATTTATATCGATGATGTCATAGTCAAATCGAAAGGGTACCGGGAGCACTTAGCCGATTTGCGTAAAGTCCTAGAATGCACAAGGAAACATGGGTTGAAAATGAACCCGAATAAATGTGCTTTTGGCATGTTGGCTGGACAGTTCTTGGGATTCATGGTCCATGAACGCGGCATTGAAATTAATCAAAAGATCATTGGTGCTATTAACAAGGTCGTGGCTCCGCAAAATAAGACTGAGTTGCAGTCGTTGATTGGCAAGATCAATTTCATCTGAAGATTCATATCAAACCTGTCTGGAAGGATTCAATCTTTCAGCCCGTTGCTTAAACTGAAAGCCGATCAGGAGTTTGTTTGGGGGGGGCAGAGCAGCAAAAGGCGTTGGATGATAAAACAATACGTGGTGTCACCTCCTGTGTTGGTTCCTCCACAAGCTAACAAGTCGTTCACGTTGTACCTATCTACCTCTTGCCCAAGAATTTGAAGGGAAGGAACGAGTAATTTATTATGTGAGCAGAAGACTCTTGGATGTAGAGACCAAGTATTCTCCAGTCGAGAGGTTGTGTTTGTGCTTATATTTCTCCTGCACTAAACTTAGACACTATTTGTTATTTGTTGAATGCGTTGTGGTATGCAAAGATGATGTGGTCAAATACATGTTGTCATTGCCCATTTTAAATGGAAGAATTGGGAAGTGGATTTTGGCCCTGTTGGAGTTTGATCTAAAGTACGAATCGACTAAAACTGTCAAGGGGCAAGTCATGGCCGATTTCATTGCTCAACATTGTGGGCCATAGGTTGCAATTGTTGAAGTAGCCCCATGGACTTTATTCTTTGATGGATCTTCATGTGAGACTGGATCAAGAATCGGCATAATTCTCATATCGCCTCGGGGGGCAAACTACAAGTTCTTGTTGCCGATTAAGGCTTCTGCTACCAACAACCAGGCTGAGTATCGAGCCGTTTTGAAGGGAATCCAATTATTGAGAGAAATCAAAGCTGATGCCGTCGAGATATTTGGAGACTCTATGCTTATTATTAATCAGATGACTGGAGGATGTGAATGCAGAGATGATATTATGAGAATTTACTACGAGCAGTACCTCCAGTTACTTAAAGAGTTCAAGAGTGTGATTATCGAGCATATTCCCAGAGATTACAATGAAGATGCTAACAAACTCGTTCAGCATGCTTCTGGTTATCGGCCGATTTGTGGTGCTATGGCATTAGAGTTGATGGCTGATGATTGGAGGAAAGAGATAGCAGATTACTTAAACGATCCTTCCAAGAAAGTCGATAGGCGAGTTCGATTTCAGGCTTTGAAATATGTATTGCTTGAGGATGACCTTTATTATCGGACAGTTGATGGGGTCCTGCTTAAATGCCTCGGGGTCGAAGAAGCCAAGAATTTGATGGGCGAAATTCATGAAGGGGTTTGCGGAGCTCATCAATCGGCTTTTAAGATGAAATGGATGGTTAGAAACAATGGGTATTATTGGCCGACGATACTTGAAGATTGCTTCAAATAATATAAGGGTTGTCAAGATTGTTAGAAGTTTGGCAATGTGTAAAGAGCCCCAGCATCGGCTATGAACCCTATAATAAAGCCGTGGCCATTTAGTGGTTGGGGTATTGATTTGATCGGCCAGATTTATCCACCTTCAAGTAAGGGTCATAAGTTCATATTGATAGCAACAGATTATTTTACCAAGTGGGTCAAAGCAATCCCCCTGAAGAATGCGACATCGGCAAGCATGGTTGATTTTGTCAAAGAACACATCATCTATCGATTTGGTATTCCTCAAACTATCACGACCGATTAGGGGACAATGTTCACTTTAGGAGAGTTCGAAGAATTTGCTACTAGTATGGGGATCAAATTGTTGAATTCTTCTCCGTATTATGCCTAGGGAAATGGCCAAGCTGAATTATCTAACAAGGGGATCATTAAATTAATTAAGTGGAAGATCGAGGAGCAGCCAAGGTGCTGGCACACGATGTTGAACGAATCCTTATGGGCATATCAGATGGCCTGTCATGGAGCCACAAAAGTATCCCCTTATCAGTTGGTTTATGGGCATGAAGCAGTTCTACCTTGTGAGTTAAAGACTGGGTCTAGACGTATGTCGTTGCAAGACTAGTTAACAGCCAAAGAATACTCTACTTTGATGAAAGGGGAGTTGGAGGACCTAACGGGTCATCGGCTAAGGGCTTTGATCAGTATCGAAGAAAATAAGAAAAGGGTGGCTAGATGGTATGACAAAAAGGTCAAGGTCAAAGAGTTTTCCCAGGGGGATCTGGTCTGGAAACTGGTGTTGCCGATTGGGTCTAAAGATTCTAAATTTGGAAAATGGTCGCCTATATGGGACGGACCATATCGGATAAACCGATGTGATCCAGGCAACGCATATATTTTGGAGACACTTGAAGGAGAAGAGTTCACTAGGGCTCTAAATGGAAAATACTTAAAGAAATACTACACTAGTATATGGGTAGATGCAGGACTGACGGCGTGATGCCTCGGACTGACATAGCCGATGCCGAGGGTATCGTCTTTAGTCCAAAAGGAAAGAAGGAAAAAAGGCAGACATACGGATAGCCCATGAAATCAGTTGTGATATGGCCGATGTAATACAAGTTGCCCTTAGAACAAATAATACTTGCAACATTTGGAATACAGAAGGTTATTACATCAAAGTCATTGTCGTATCATGGCCAAGACATTTTATCGCAGGCAAATCTGGCTGGCTCTATATTGGTATCGGCAAATACCTACTCCCTTTGGCGAGATGTGCTTGGGAGGAACCCCAGTTGGGCCTCAGTAGTGCCGATCTCCCTGTCGACTTGGCCCAGTTCCCGTAGAAGTTGAATTCTCCTTGCTTCCAAGCTGGTCAACTTATCTTCGAGCAATACGCGGGAGGGAGGTTGATGGCTTCGAAGGATTGGCTGCTACACTTGCTGGCTTGAGCCTGCAGCTTCGATTGAGGACAAGATCGATTTGACGTCCGCCGGCAGATGGTCTCTGATTCAGTCACGATGAGCTTGGATCAGGGCTTTCTCTATTTGGGTGAGAGGCTCGTTGGAGTGGAGGATCTGAATGACTCGTTCAAGCTGTTCATCCACTTGATTTGGCTAAAAAAAGGAGAGAATGAAGAGTTAGGGTTTGGTTCACGATGACCAATTCAGAATTGAGAAACCATAACAATACCTGATTGATTGATGAAGAAGACGACATCTTGGACATGAGGATTTTGGTTCGGATCAAGTGCTTACAGAGGCGAAGGCTAGTGCAGTTGTGTGGATGCATCTAAAGGGAACAATTGATGCTCCTATTTATAGAATGACATTGAAGGCTTCGGATGCTGAGCAACGGTCGGTTAGAAGAGGTGCATTGAATAAAATAGCCATTGGTAAGTCAGAGAAAGCTGCGAAGAATTGACCAATTCACATTCAAGACGGACATTGAATTTTGACATCACAAGAGGAATGTATCGAGTGCCAGAATACATAGAGGCTGATAACGTTCATTACAAGTATTCCAGAAGAGTCTAGATTGCATCTATCGCACGCAGGCGAATCTGATCGGCAGCCTCTATTTCCCTACGGTCATCATCGGCTGAACCGGGTATGTTTGTTATGCTCCAAATATCTAAAGAGATTCAAATAAGTGAGATTACCTGGATAGCCTCTATCGAAATTGATGCTGCCACTGATGCTACTTCTGTCAGAACGGCCGTTTGGGGTGCCGCTGCTACTATCGGATCAGCATCCTGGGCTGACATTGCTATCGGTGGATCAGTTGCCTGAGCCGATGTTGAGCCCTTTTGAACGCGCTTCTTGCGGGTAGTCTTCTCGAGGGTGGAAACTTTGCGCTTTTGGCCTGGGGCTATGTCCATTAAGGATGGCACACCGTAGCCGATGAGGGGATCAGCCGATGGAGGGGCGTAGGCAATAGGCTTGTTGCTTTTGCTAACAGTTGGAGGTGTAAAGTCAATACCCTGCAAAGGGGAGAAGTATTAGTAAGAAGAACATATCTATGATAAGAGAAGACTCGGTGAAACCGGTAGTAATTACCCCTTCGTCAGGATCATTGAAGTCTGGGTCAAACTTCCTGCAGTATATCCCCATCGCGACGCAGAAGAGATGATTCTTCCATTCTTTCCACCACAACTTGAATTGTTTAATAGTGAAGGTGGCAGTTGTCCATGATTCCAAGTTGATGGTGCTGGTGTCCAAGGATAATTGTTGAGTCTGTTATATTCAAGGCCGCTTTAAAGTTTCTCACGGGGCTTCACAAGATCGGCGAAATAAGGTCTTATCGGTAATTGTCCAAAGCCGAGTTGACGAGTTGCTGCCGACGGGTGATAAAATTCATATGTCGGATATTGACATTTACCAATGAAGAAGTTAGCTGGAAGGATTCCAGGCTTGATGATCGCCTCTAAGACTTCTCCGCTAAAGGTGCACATTACGAAGTCGAAGCAATATGGCAGCTCAAAAATGGGGATTTCACTGTCATAAGCGTACCAGACGGTAGCCCCTTTGGTGAGTCCATTGTAACAACACTTGAAGGCCTCAGCTGCTGCAGAAAGGGTGAGTTTACTGCCAGGGACAGCTGATACTGCTTCACCATAAGACATGCATCGGTGAATTGCAGCTGGTTCTTCCTCTGGCTGATCGCTGGGAAAGGACATACTCTTAACGTCGTACTTGTAGGCGCGTTGGAAGTGAAGATAGAGCCACAAATTGATGAACCACCAGGGGCCGCCCAGATTGCTGATGGGTTCTCCAACCAATAGTTTGTTGGATACTTGATGCAGTAAGTGATAGGCCAATCCAGGAAGATGCTTTCCTACGGGAATTGAAGACCCCGTGCCAATGCTTCGGCCAAAGGTTGCATATTACTGGTGTAACGACCTGGACTACTTAAGCCGAGTTTAATCTTAAGATGAATCCCCTAATCTGGTTGCACTTTTCTGGAGCTATCCCGGCTAAGTCTAGTTTTTAGCCCAACCTGGTGCCTTAGAGAGGGTTTATCCTTGGTAAGTTGAGCTGAACGTCCAGAAATTCCTTTATGGAAGTTGGAGAACGAAGTCCCTGCTACAACTTTATTAATTGGACCTTGGTCCAATTCATCTCCGAAACATCCCAAATCTGCAGCTCAAATCAGCCCCGACCTCTGAAACCCAACAAACCGCCGTTTTCTCTAAGTCCCGAGACCAGTGTTCCTTTGAACTTTGGAGCTTTGGGTCTCCGAATCCACTGCATCAAAGTTGGACCCTAGCTGGTGTTCTACAACTCTTGTTAAGGAAGTCAAAGTGGTGAAGATTACAACTTGGGAGATCAAGAGGCTGGAAAATGGACCCAGAACAGGATCCCGCGGATCTCTCGGACCAAGCGCCCCCAAGAGCGCGTGCGCCCTGTTTCAGAGCGCCGCCGCCGCGTGGTGTAGCCTCACCGACGAGCGTCGCCTCACCCAGTCGCCGCCCGTGACAAGATGGATCAGCGCGCCTCCTCTCCAATCACGCGCAGAAGCGCCCTGCAGTCCTTTTCCGCCTCGTCTCGTCTCGCCCGCAACCTCGCTGGCCACGCCAGGCGCCCTATCGCCACTGCGACCAAGGATTGGCTGCTGCCGCGCCAGTCCGCCTCGCCTCCCGCGCACATCTCCTCACCAGGATCCCAGGCCGCGCGCCCCAACACCTTCCGGCTTTTCCGTCGCCCCTTAGTCGCGCTGCCCACGCGCGCCCCGCGACAATACCGCCTCCGCCAACCACTACGCCGGCAGTGACAACTCCTTTCCCCCTCCCCGCCAGTAGCGTGCCACAGCAAAGCCGCTGGTTCTGCTCTTGCTAGCATCGCCGCTCGCCCTGTCACCTCGCCTGCAGTGCCCCTTCCTTCCTTCCTGCCACACGCTGGCCGAGCCGCCGCACCCAATCCGGCGCTTGATGCGACCAAACTCCGCGCTCGAGCTTGCCAATCCTTCTGTCTGGCAAAACCGCGCCTGCATAGCACTGTCTTCAGTACCCAATACCGTAAGATCCTATCCCCGGAGCACCGCTTCGCCGGCCAATGGAGACGCCGACCAATCGCCGCCGCGGTAGAGCACTCCTTTCCCCCTCGATCTTATCCTCGCACCGCTCGAACTCGTTCACTTTCGCGTAGCTATAAAAAGGATACCGAAGCCTCTTATCGAAGTTCCCTTCGCCATCGTTGCCCTTGCCGCACCTTCCTCTGTTTCGTGCTCAAGTGCTGCTGCATAAGCTCTTTGAGAAACTCCCCCTTCCGCCCAACGCCGTGCCTTTCCAACCCCACCAGCCGCTCGTTTCCTTCAAGCTATGCTAGAGCTTACTTGTTGTCCACAAGAAACATCATCGTCGCCCGAACCTTAGCACCTTTCATCGTTCCACCTGAGCTTGCTTCCTTCCGACCCCAAGACTTCGTCAGTAGGCCCAAAGGTAAGCTGCCGACCCCTTTCCGTTTCGCCCGACCCCTATCTGTTTCGCCGACCCTTGTCCGCCTCGCCCAAGGGCTTGGCTGTATCCTTTTCTTTTAACCAAGGGTATCTGTGTAAAATTTCGGGGACTTCTCTGTGTTAAGTCTGAGGACCCCAGTACAGTTATTCCTTAGGTCTGAGGGTCAGGTCATAAGTTTTTCCCGATCCAACTCCTCTATCTTGTTCTCTATCAACAGAAGCTTGGGATTCCTCACCTTTCCTGTAGCGTTACTACAGTTTCTGGAGCTACCTCTTGCAAGTGTTGTTGAAATAACCGTCTAAGTGTTTTAACCCCTACATTTTCATCCCGTGTAGAGCTAAACCTCACCGACGGCACATACAAGCTGCACCTGGTGCTAGAAGATAGAGCGGTAGCCGAGCTGCCGACCGCAGGAGCTGAAGCAGAGTAACTAGAAGATCAGTTTGCCTCCGCCCTGATCGAAGGCAAGCCCTGGAGCATAACCCAGTCTTTCTAAAACTTGCGCATGCCTTCATTTGTATGTATGTGCATTTACGTTACAGGAATTGTTTGAAACCATAGATGTATGACTTAGTTCCCTTAATCTGTACACTAGTATGATAGGTCGAGTAGTTGCAATGCTTAAACAGGACTCGGTAAAAGTCGAGTGATTCCCTGTCACTCGCAAGTTATAGAAGTTGCTTGCTCTCCTTCTGGTTACAACTATAAGGACGATGGACGGGGCAAGGCTCTGTGAACTATTTTGGTGGTCGGTGGATTGCCTCGTCTGTCTACATAAAATTTGATTAAGGTTGGAAAGTTTTTGGTGTTCGTGATCAAGTGTTTGAAAGTACTAATCTCATACCTAGTATGGGATAGGGAAGCCTAGTACCTGATTGAACTAGGGCGTGGCTTATACCCCTGCTGTCCCTGGAACGAGATTCCCGTGGTGCATCATGTGGGTGCATGTGCGGTCACAGTACGGCAAGAAGTTGGGACTGTGGAGCATTGCATGCCAAGGGAAGTTTGGACCTGACACGCGCTTGGGAATTGATGGGGACGGCCGACACAAGAAGCGACCCTCTACGGTGCGCGGATGTCGTGAGATTAGGTTCACCATGCATGATTAAGAAATTCGAATTGATTCATCTGCCTCTCACAGTTTTGGACTGCTTGATCACTATGCTACACTGAGTAAAGATGGAATATGATGATGATGTGAACCTTGATGTTTGTTCCTTAATTTGTTTGGAGACTATGTTTGCTTAGCATAAGTTGCTAATGTAGACTGGATAATGAACTTAGAACCTGAGCTAAAATATTGAAAGTAAGGACCTACTGTAGTCGCTTTTGGCAAAACAAACCCCTCAGCCAAAGAGTTGGTGGAGTAGATACCACTGGTCGGTTAAGTCTTGTTGAGCTTAGCAGCTCAGCCTTGTTTGTGGCACATCTTTCAGGTGAAGTTGAAGCTTCTGAGTTTGCTGCTTGTGGCACTTGGCCTCCCCAGCTTCCTCCTGGGTGGACGGTCGAGTGGGATCCCTCCTCGGACGGCGAGGAGAGGGATCATTGATGTCCTGATCGGCCTCATGAGGGACATCCGACCCGGCGCTAGCTTCCGCTGTTCTGTTTTATCTTTCCGCTGCTTGTGAACTCTATAAAACTCTGATTTCGAAACAGTGTTGTAATAAATTGAGGAACTTGTTTAAAGTTGAATGATATGTTGTATTCTCTGGAACCACTCACCTTCATGTGAGCTCTGCTAAACCGGTCCTGTAAGTGGTTCTATCGGATGAAATCCGACGGACTGCCGAGTTAACTTGGTTAAAGCATAAGACCGCGTGTTAGGCGACTTATTGTGCTTTAGCTAAGCTAATCCGGGCGGTTCCGCCACAACTGGTCGGGCCGGCCGATCTTCCGCGGAATACAAATTTGTCCAACCACATATTCAGAAACGCCACATGCTGTTGGGATACGAGGTAGGCTACACTAGCGCAAATCAAAATTTTCTACCGCGTAAACCAGGAAAACTGCCGTATAAGGATCACGGGATTACCACTCGACGCAATGATGCGGAAGATGTAGATTCATGTCGATGCAGCGAAGTTGATCAGCATAGTCATACGTAATCGATCACGTCGACGTCCAGCAGCTCCTCAGCAGCTCGTCCACGTGTAGCAAGATCGCCCTCGTGCCGCGGCTCGTCGTCGGCTCGTCGTGGCTTGTCGGCGGCTCGTCGTGGCTCGTCGGCGGCTTGTCCAAGTGCTGCAGGCGCAACACCTCCAAGGTATCCACATGTGCAGGAAGGAAGCGTCGCAAGCCGGACTGCTAGGTCCGTGAGTTGCAACAGGCGAGGGCGTGGGAGGCGCAGCAGATGTGTTTCGCCAAAAGGTTTAAACCCTAGAGCACCCCCACCCCTCTATTTATAGAGGTTCCTAACAGGCTTCTGGGTCCGAGGCCCATTAGTCCTTTTAAACCTAATCCAACTCGGATCACATCCGAATTGGGCTTCCAGCCCCTTAAGTGTGTGACCCTATGGGTTCGGATACGTATAGACATGGCCCGAGTACCCCTACTCGGCCCAATAGTCGGTAGCGGCCTCTAGCAAGACGTGCCAACTCCTATACGCACACGAAGATCATATCAGACGAACCATCACAACATTATATACATGCTATTCCCTTTGCCTCACGATATTTGGTCTAGCTTCAAGCCGACCGCTCTTTCTCGATCCTATGATTCGGAATTCCTTTGTAGGTTAACTCTTAACCGTACGTAGCATGGCCATGCATTTTCGGATCCGATCACTCGAGGGGCCCAGAGATATCACTCTCAATTAGAGAGGGGCAAATCCCATCTTGATTGACCATGTCTCATAGCATGCTTCTTGACAAACCCGAAAGCTACCTTTATAACTACCCTGTTACGGCGTAGCGTTTGATAGCCCCTAAGTAAGTCGATCCACATCTTGAGCACATGCGGCAATCTCAAGTCTAAGGACAAAGCGTATATGTTGTGTAAAGAGAGAACTACTTCTCGTGTTGGGTCAGTCCTAGCACGTGTCTCCACATTTGCCCACATTATTAGTTCAACATCTCCATGTCCATGACTTGAGAAACATAGTCATCAACTAATACATGTGCTAGTCTAACATTCATGTGTGTCCTCACATGAACTCCGACAGAGACAACTTTAGAATAACCATACAAGTAAAGAGTTTCACATACAATTCACATAATTGCAAATCAATTCAAGTAGCCTTTAATGGATATTCAAGGAACACAATATAAATCATGGATACAAATGGAATATATCATCATCTCTATGATTGCCTCTAGGGCATACCTCCAACACATGCTCCTTTTCTTTGATGGTTCCAGTTCTGATGTGTCGATCAATATAACATTTCCATCCACCAATGGATTTTGTCTCCAGCTGGCGAGAACCTTTAGCCGGGAAGTGACATGGCAAATCGGCAGAAGTGATATCCAAGCCCGTCAGCATCAAGCCCGCCTCAGAGCTTCTCCGCCACGTGGCTCAACTTCTTCGACACCCGCCGCTCCGCCTCGTCACCGGCCGCGACCGGATGGATATCCGCGCCCCCTTCCCCAATAGCAGCGGATGCCCTCTACAACCCTTTCTACAGCACCTCGCCGCCCGCGCCCATCATCACCCCGCCGGACCCCCGGCTGCAGAGCCCGATGCCTCCCGTCTTTTTCGCCGTTTCTCCACCGTCGCTCCGCCCCAGATGCGCTACGCGACGATTCCTCCTCCGCCAACCCATACCACGGCCACGACAGCTCCTTTTCCGCCCTGTCAGCCGCGCCCCCGAAAATCTGTTGCTTCGCGCTCGCCCGCGCGACCGCAGCCGCCTGTCTTCTCACCTGTGCGCCCTCGCTTCTAGCACCGTTTCCCCGGTCACTTCTATCAGATCCACCGCACGACGACGCCCACCTCCGCCAAATCTCAACCACCGGCAAAACCGCGCCTGCGCCGCCCTGTCCCTGGTGCCCAATGACCGCCGATGTCATCCCCGAAGCCCTGATCCGCCACACCGCTGCTCAATCGCCGCCACGACAGTGCACTCGATCGCCTCTTCCCGATCTTCGCGCTGCCCCAACCTTCTCTCTTCCGCGCAGCTATAAAAGGGAATGCTAGAGCTCCGCCGGAGTCCCCTTCGCCATCACTGCCTTGCTGCCGTTGCTTTGCTTCGTGCTCAAAGCGCTACCGCCTAAGTCCCTGAGGAACTCTCCTCTCCGCCCCACGCCCACCCTTCCAATCCACCAAGCCGCTTGCTTCTCCGTGCTGCGCAACAGCTTGCTTGTGGTCCACAAGAAGCACCGCCACCGCCGGAACCCTGCCGGACCACGCCGCTGTCCAAAGCCTTAGTCCTTCCACCCAAGTCTTCTTCTTCCCGACCCCAAGCTTCACCTGTAAGACGAAGGTAAGCTGCCGACCCTTTTTCCGCCTCGTCCGACCCCTTCTATCCGCCTGACCCCTGTTCCGTCTCGCCCGACCCTATCTGTTTCGCCGACCTTTCTCCGCCTCGCCCAAGGGCTCGGCTGTATCCTTTTCCTAGACCCGGGGGTATATGTGTAAATATTTGGGGACTTCTCTGCGTTAAGTCTGAGGACCCCCAGCACATCTATTCCTCTAGTCTAAGGGTCAGCTCATAAGCTTCTTTCCATCCGGCCCTTTTTCCTTGTTCTTCTCCAACCCAAGCGAACTTCCCCACCTTTTTTTCCGTAGCTATGCTACAATGTTTCTGAGCTAGAACTTGCAAGTGTTGCTGTTGAAATAACCGTCTAAATACTAACTCTTGCATTGCATTCGTGTAGAGCTGCGTCTCGCCGACGGCTTCTACAAGTTGTACCCGGCGCCAGAAGACGAAGCTGCAGCAGAGCTCCCGCCTCCAGAAGCCGAAGCCGCCCCCGCAGAAGACCCCTTCCCTTCCTCCTCGCTTGAAGGCAAGCCCCGGAGCATGAACCCCAGTTTTCCAAACTTGCGCATGCCTTCTGTATCTTGTTTGTGCATTTACGTATAGGAGTTGTTTGAAACCGTAGATACATGACTTAGCTCCCTGATCTGAACACTAGCTATTGGACCGAGTAGTTGCCATGCTTAATAGGAAGTGGTAAAAGCCGAGTGATGTCCTGTCACTCGCGAGTTGTAGGAGTTGGCCATTTTCCTTTCTGTTACAACTATAAGGATGATGGATGGGGCAGGGTTTTGGTTAACTCTTTGGTGGTCAGCTGATCGCCCCGTCTATCTATGAAACTTGTTAAGGCCCGATAGTGGTGGTGTAGGTGATCAAGTGTTTGAAAGTACTAACCTCATACTTATTATGGGATAAGGAAGTCGAGTACCGGATTGAACCTAGACGTGAGCGGTCGCCCCATTGTCCTTGGAACGGAGTTCCCCTGCGGCCGCACGTGGTGGCAAGTGTGGTCACAGAACGGCAGAGGCCGGGTCTGTGGAACATTGCACCAAAGGAAATGGGCCCGACACGGGTTAGGGGATTGCTGGGGAAGGTCGACACAGGAAGAGACCCTCGGTGGTGCGCGGATGTCGTGAGGTTAGGTTCACCATGCATGGTTAAAGAACCTGAATCGATTCATCTGCCTCTCACAGTTTGAGACTGCTTGATCACTATGCTACCCTGAGTAAGAAAGAAATATGATGATGACATGGTCTGGATGATATATATATATATATATATATATATATATATATATATATACCTTTTGGTTGGTTCTATGTTTGCTTAGAGTAAGTTGCTAACCTAGACCGGATAATGAACTTAGAACGTGAGCTAAAACTTGAAAATAGGTACCAACATAGTGCTTTTGGCAAACAAACCCCTCAGCCAAAGAGCCTGGCATCTCTAGAAAGGTGGAGTAGCTTTACTCTTGTCGATTAAGTCTTGTTGAGCTTAGTAGCTCAGCCTTGTTGTGGCTTTTCTTTTTCAGGTGAAGTTGCTGCTTCCGAGCCTTCTTCTGTTGGCACTTGGCCGCCCCAGCTCCCTCTGGGTTGGACGGTCGAGTGGGATCCCTCCTCGGACGGTGAGGAGAGGGATCACTAACGTCCTGGCTGGCCTCACCAGGGATGTCCGACCCCGGCGAAGTAGCTTCCGCTCATTTTTGCCTTCTATTGTTTTCTTTTGAACCTTGTAAAACTCTGACGTTTGTTTTATGGCCGAACTAAATGGTTAAGTTGGTTAACTTGGTGGACTTGTTGTATTCTCTGGAACCGCTCACCTTCGTGTGAGTTTGTTAACTCGGTCCTGTTCAAGTGGTTAAATCGGATGAAATCCGACGGCACTTCGTGTTAACTTGGCTAAGGCATGAGTGTCGCATATTAGGCGACTTAATCATGTTTAATCAAGCTAATCCGAGGTGGATCCGCCACAATTTTGTGCTGGAAGTGAGTATAAATAACCAATAGTTACTTAGCCACCTAAAAATGACTCAAAATTCCCCTAGCGCTTCTCGTACTAAGTTCATCCTTAACGAACTTACGAATTTTTCAAACTAATTTCTTGCAAGTTTTATTTAGAAAAATGTGTTTAGGGTCTGTTGTTCTCTTCGATATGTTTTATAGCTCTCATACCAGCTGTGGTGGAACCACCTAAATTAACCTGGCTAAAGTGCACTTCAGTCGCCTAACACGCGATCATGCACCTTAAATAAGTCAACTTAGTTGTCCGTCGGATTTTCTCCGATAAACCACATATACAGGATCGAGAAGCATTGCTCACACGAAGGTGAATGGTTACAGAGATTAAAATATTCCCATCACATTAACATAATTCAACAACTTATTACATCAGAGTTTTTCAAAATTCAGACAGGGTTTGCATGGTTTCAAACAACAAAGAAGTAAAACATGCGGAAGCTAAACGTCGATACACGATATCATGTCGAAGCTGATCATGACATCAATGACCCCTGTCCTCGCCGTTCGAGAAGGGATCCCACTCAACCATCCAACCCAGAGGAAGCTGGGTCGGCCAAGTCACACTTTCAACTAGAGCACTAACATCCAAGTTGCCTGAAAGTAAAGCCACAAGCAAGGCTGAGTATACTAATACTCAACAAGACTTACTCGTTGGGTGGCAGCTACTCCACCGACATCTAGACATGCAAGCCTTTTTGGCTGAGGGGTTTGATTTGCCAAAAGTCGTTAAAGTACATCCTTACTTTCAAGTTTTAGCATTAGGTTCTAGTCGATTAACCATTCTAGGTGAGCGCCTATTCTAAGCAAGCATGTTGAGCAAACAATTATTCCAAGCATCATCATTAACATAATCATTCTCTGTTCCACTTGTTACTCAGTGCAACAATGAGAGGCAGACGATTCAAATCGAGTTTTTAAACCATGCATGGCGAACCTAATCCCACGACATCCGCTCACCACACTGAGTCGCTTCACTTGTCAGCCATCCCCATCAATCCCCAGGCACGTGGCTAGGGCCCACTTCCCTTCGATACAAGGCCCCATGGTCTCGGAACGTCGCCGTACCGTGACTGCACTTGTACCCACATGATGTATTCAGAGGAACTCCGTTCCAGAGAGAGCGGGGAGTATGCCCACGTCCCGGTTCAATCAGATACTAGGCTTCCCTATCCCATACTAGGTATGAGATTAGTACTTTCAAACACTTGACTGCCCGTCAATCCTTATGGTTGCAACATAAGTAAACAAGCAACTCATATAACTCGCGAGTGACAGGAAATCACTCTACTTTTACCGAGTCCTATTTACATAGCAACTACTCGGCCTATCATGCTAGTATTCAACCATAGGCACCTGAGATCATGCAACTAAAGTTTCAAGCAACTCATATGAACTTAAATGCACAAACATAAGCAACATAGATATTGCATGAATTTATAAAACTAGGTTATGCTCTAGAGCTTGCCTTCCTGAACTATGTTAGTGAGAGAGTTGCTAGTAGCTTCTGGGATCTCTTTCTCGGCCTCGACGTGGTGCAGCTCTACAGATCCTTCTTCCTCGGTAGGCGTCAACTCGTACGTTCCGTCTGCGAGATTCGCTTCTACACGAGATGCATATGCAATAGTTTAATTTTCCATTCTTTCACATGCAAGATGCCAAACATGAATTATTGCTGAGGTGTAAATAGAATTTTGACCACATTCACCTAAACAAGGTTCTAAACTTTCATTATCTTCATGAAGGTATGTTGTGTATAAAACTCGGGGTTGACTTTGATGGTGATTGCGTACACATATATTTGGTTTGTTATTACTAACTGCCAAAGAGAAAAGGTACCATCCTTGGATTGATCAAGCTTAGATCAGAAAGTTATCCTATTTCTGAATGTTTTTCTGTACCTCTTCCGATATTCCCATATTACCCTTACTATTACTTAATTTGTTTTCATTCATTTCTCATGGGTTTAAATTTCATAAATGTTTCTGGTAGCTTCTAATAAGATATGGTTCTGAAATTTTTACAAAGGCTTCCTAATCACATTAGTGAGCTCCTGTAAAGTTTTGGAATGCATTGGACTTCTATAAAATTAATTAAAATTAAAACAGCACCCTATGGCAGATTATAGGATCTATTTTTAACTCAATTTCCAGTAGCATTTTGGCTCTGATAAACTTACAGGGGGTTACACTAGTGTGCCAGAGGCTTCTATGATTTTTCCATGATTTTTGGTGAAGGACATCTATTTCCATAATTATCTCCTATTTATCTTTCCATAAAAAGAAAAGCATACTTCATAAAGTTTCATTCAATGTTTCATATTTTTCCTAAGAACTACATTTCATCACTGAGCTACTCCATGCGGTTTCAAATTTTTCTCTGGCAGATTCCACTACTTATGCAAAAAGAAAGATTTTTCACTAGATTTCAAGGATAAAACTAAACAGTGACATAAACATCTATACTAGGATCCAAAGTATTTTTCTAAGCACAAGTTCACTGAAACAAAGCTAACAAAAGTGGTTTTGCTATTTTACCATTTTTTTGTGATTTATTATGCAATTAATGGTTTAAACAAGAAATAATAACTTAGAGAATTATTTGTAATAGTAACATGGCCAACATCATTTTTCTGTGAAACTACACAGCTCAAGGATTCTAACAAATTCAGTTTTGTATTTTTATCAATTTTCTACATTTACTTATGCCTTTTCAAGATTTCAGCCAAAATAAATCATTTAAACCGGAAAAGGTTAAACGTTTTTGCGTTCAACACCCTGGATGTTTTAAACCATCACGAATCAGTCCTACATTTTAGCGCTAAGGCCCCAGGAAAGAACCTAAACATCACAATGTGGTCCTAAGGGGGTCCGGCGGCTCTCCAGCGAAATCGCCGACGACCAGCGGCGTGCTAGGGGAGGGAAAGGGCACGGGAGTGATGTGCAGCTCACCGGGAGGGTTTGCGCTATGTGCAGCTCACCAGGAGGGTTTGCGCTATGGGGGTTGGTGGCGGAGGATGGCCAGCGGCAACGGTTCGCGGTGGGAGTGAAACGGCAGCGGCGGACCTTCGGTTCCGGCTCCAGCGGTGGCTCCGGCAGTTGAGCGGTGGCACGGGAAGCTCGAGCAGGGTGTGCGTGGCGCACTTGAAAGCTTAGGAGGCGATGGAGGAGGCCGGAAGGGGCTTCTCCGCGGTAAGGTGCTGTGGCGGAGCTGACCAGAGGAAGGCGGTGAGGTGCGGAGTGCGCCGGCGAGCAGGTTATGGCTTTTATAGCCGCGGGGGTGCGAGTGTGGGGTGAGGCGAGGCTTATGGGCACGCAGGATGTGACCGGCGGGGAGCGGGGACAAAAAATCGAGCGGCGCCATTGGCCGGCGGCACTCACTAGCGGAAGGAGATGTGGAGCTCCGGGGTGATCTTGCGGCAATTGGGCGCGGGCGATTGCGAGCGTGAAGAAGCGGCTTTGCAGGGCGGAGCAATTGGCAAAGCGGGGCGTTGCTGGGTCGCTGTCATGGCCAGGGTTGGGTGGAGGGCGCTCGGCCAGTGGGCGGCGTTGCTGTGATGGAGGAAGGGGCTCGCGGGATAGGGCGGAGAGGATTGCTTGTCAGGGAGGAGGATAGGGTCGAGCATTCAATGGGCAAAGCAGCGCTTCGATGGGTAGCTTTCATGCCGACGATAGGCGAGCGGCGACGCTCCGGTGGAGGCGGGACATGCGGTGGCGGCGCTCTAGAGTGACACGTCAGGCGTGTTCTGGGCAGAGGCGTTCGCTAGGCAGGGAAAGGGCCGAAGTTTGGGGCTGTTTTAGTTAAAAATTTTAAACTACACTTCAATTTTTCCCTTTCTAAGATCCATTGTCCTCAAGTCAGAGTTCAAAAGTTACAAAAGGTTTGAATGCAAGATCTAGCTAGACACTAATTTACATGGTTCAAAGTTTGCTAGAACGCATGGTTTCAGACTTAGGCGAAATTCAGCAGTTTGGCTATTTTCAGGGTTTTGGCTTATTTGAGCTTACATCATGAAGGGTTTATGATTTGAATTTGGTCAAAGTGTAATTGAAAAGGTTGTTGTATGAACTGAGGACTCCAACTTCTATAAAGGATTTTTCTCAAGTTTTGTGATTAAATTGCATGCCAAGATGCACATTTTGTACTGTTTCTCAGACTTAGCCGGTTTTGCAAGATTGGGCTGATTGACCATTTTAGCCAACTTTGACCTTATTTTTGAAGGGTTTTTGTTGAGATTTAGCCCTGGGTCAAATAAGTGAAATTGTAAAAGACTTGTAGTACTCAAACTTCTATAAAGGGTTTGACTTATGCTCAAATATAAATTTGTGAGAAACAAGGCTTCCAAGTTGAGGGTTTTTACTGTTTTCAGCACTTAGAGTTTTAAGGTGAGTTGAACTTCCTCTCCAAATTAGCCAAAACTCAAATAAGCAAAGTTGTTTATTTTGAAAAGTTTTACAACTCTTATATCGACAAAAATTCAAGTTCCTATATAAAATTTCAAGTTTTAAATTGACCCCAAATTGAGCTTTTAAGGGCAAATTTGACCTTTCACTTGCTAGATTAGTGTCTAAGCCTCCTATTCAAGATTAACCAAGTTTAGTTTAACTATAGCTGTTACACTTCATCCCAAATTACTATTTGTTTTGACTTTTCTAGATACATCCATTTTGCTATGTATCTAGCATAAGTATATATCTAGGTGCATATCAAAAGGTGTGTATCTAGAAAAGCCAAAACGAATGGTAATTTGGGACGGAGGGAGTACATGACAAACATTCATTCTTGCTACATGACAAACATCTAAAAACATACAAGAATATAAGTATAGCATCAGGGCATTTCAATGGGAAGACATTGCACTTAAGGCTTTTAAGATATAATTAAAAGTTGTGCCTGGTAGACACACCTTTGGCAGCAGCAAAAAATTCTAACGTAAAAAAAAAATCTAATTAAAAGTTAATCCAGTGTCTCAGGAATGCGAGGGGATAATAGTTGCGTTCTCTACTTGGATATACTCCCTCTGTTCGAGATTATAAGTTATTTTCAAAAATTACGTATCTATATATATATAATATATTTAAATGTATAATAAAAGATATGTAACAATCTATAATTTAGAACAAAGAGAGTACATTTATATTTATGGTACCAAGTACGTCCTGACTCCTACCACTCATAGTTACGCTCCACGCACAGACTTAGACCTACATACTACACGCCTAGCAAAAAAATCACTTCAAAGAATCACTAGCAATCTTTTTCAAACTTTACCAACCATATACGACAGTCGTGCTACTTTTTCACTAGCAATCTTTTTCACATGCACTTTGGACACTTCTATGGCTTTCAAACTAAGTGATATGCATCAAGCATGTCCATCCACATCTTTTTTGGGGTAATTGTTACTCCTTCTGGTCATGGATTTGTGTCATTTTGGATATCAATAAGGTCAATATAACTTTGAATGCTATTCTTGTTATAATATATTTGCAAAATATAGACAAATATTACGAAATAATTTTCAAGATGAGTATACTCATACCATTTTTAAATATCCAAAACCAGATCTAATCAAAAGTTAGAAAAGTCGAGATACACGCAACTCAAACCGGCACATTTTTTTTGTTGAGTATGGTTTTTAATCCTATTTCAATCGCCACTTAGGATAAAAATTCTAACCACTATTTTTGCACAACATATATTTATCAGAATTAAAATATTACTTATTTATTGAAAACAAAATTTACTCATAGACCAAAAAAACATCTCTCTTTAGGATTCATGCCGTCAAACTTTTTTATATTGACCATCAATATATAAATAAATATACAAATTCAATAAAATGAGATAGACGTACTAGGTTCACTGGTAAATGTAGTTTTGAAATATTTTATTATTTTTATTTGAAATACAAATACTGCATTTTTAAAAAAAATAGGCTTCCACCATGCTAATATCTAAATAAAATATATTTTTAATTAGTGGGAGTAGACTCCCTCTCTCCCATGAAAAATATAATTCTATTTTTTTCAACAGATTAGTGGTAGCATGAAAAGATTTTTATGCTCCTATTTGTTGACCATGCAAACCAAATCCGATTAGTTAATTTGTAAGGTAATTATGATCCAATTTCTAGGACACTTTTTTGTAAGATTCTTTTTCAAATTTTAGGATTTTATTTTTATTGAGATGGAGTTGGAGGAAGTTAAGATGTGGTGTGGACGTGTGGTACATGGAGCAAATAAAAGACAATAAAATCCTTATTCGATTGCCGTATGATACGCCGCCGGCCCATCGCAGATCCAGCCGAGCTACGCCAACGACCATCGACCAAGCTGGCTACTCCACTCGCCAGTAGCCAAGCTGCCGCAGCCCAAAATCCACCCGGAAGCTTGACCACCGGCGGTTGCTCGCCCCCTCGCTTCCTCCGCGCACCCGCCCGCCGGGGCCATACTCCTCCCCCGCCTCTTCCGGCTCCGCCCTCACGCTCATCTACACCCACATGGCTCTCCACGCGGCGGCGCCGCCCTGCGCTGCGGGCCGCGGCCTCCCGTCGTCCTCGTCGCCCCCTCGCGCCGGTGGCAGGCCCTCCCTCTCCGCCGCCGCGAGGCCCCGCAGCGTCTCCTTTGCCGCGCTGCTCCGGACGCGCACAGGTACTGGGTGCGGCGTGCGTGTGCTTGGTACGCGCGCTGTTAAGAGCGTGCTCCATTTGCATATGCTGTTCAGCTTACGGTTAGTTGGTAGTACCACTACTTTTAATTGGGGGTTACGCTTTAAGAGTCGACGTTATTTTGTACTAGCAGACTAGCAGCAACGTTAAGAGACGGGCTTCTGGAACTTGGAGGTGGTATACGAGATAGGTGGTGTGGCCGAGCACATGATTTCCGTGCAAATGGTACTTTAAACTGGAGGCATTAGCATGGTTTGATTTGGGATGGTGTTTTGTGTTATGTAAAGTTGGTTCCTCTAGCAGTTCTAAATGTCCAATGCGCAGTGCTCAGAGTTTTGGCGTGATTGAGCATCACCCGTGCAAAATTTCTGCACTCATACTGGTATGGCAATTGGCAATTTGCCTGGTTTTGAATGTTGAAGTCAGTCAGACCCATGCGCATCTACATGAAACATGAATCAACAATGTAGCAATTCAATGCTCAAAGCAGGCTATGCTAAGTTGTTAACCAATGCAGCATCCCTTTTCCTTGATACAATGGTGTCACTTGTAGTGATTGGTTGGCAATTTATGTGCTAACTAATTCTTTTTGCCACAGTTATCGTTCCTGAAACATACAGCAGCAATGCAGCATAGCACTAGTATCTCGATCGCCTGATCAGCCTTTGGTGATTCTTTAGATTTTATTTTTACTGAATTGGATTTTACTCTAACTCTTAGTCTCTCACGTGCATTGGTAGCCATCTTGTGGATTATTATGGATCAGTCCACAGTGGCTCACTTTGCAGTAGGATGGTTTTGGATAAATAAAAAGATGTTTTGTCAATTTAGAGATGATACTGTCAAATTCAAAGAATCTGATTTGATTCCTGTTTGATTCACGTAGTTCAAACAAAGGCAGTCTTAAGCAGTGATGGTGCCCCTGGAATGAGCAATTCTCCCCATGTAGTGTGCTTTGGTGAATTGCTAATTGACTTCGTTCCAACTGTCAATGGAGTGTCATTGGCAGAAGCACCAGCCTTCAAGAAGGCTCCAGGGGGTGCACCTGCCAATGTTGCAGTTGGAATAGCTCGTCTTGGTGGGTCATCAGCTTTCATTGGAAAGGTAACATATTTGCATCTGTCCTGTTTATCCAGAGTTCCAGATGTTAACAGAACGGCAGGGGTTACAAGCATGTGCAAATACACTTTTCTGTTTTAAACCTGGGGAAGGATGATACTCAGGGTTTATGTGGTATAGGTTTATATTAGTTTACATCTCGTATATACTTACAATCAAGTAGTGCTTCATTGCGCTATGCGTTCATTTATATTCCTGATAACGGTTTGCTGCATATCCTTTTCATTTTCAAAATAGACGATAGTTTTGTTTATCATCATTGTTTATTTTTATCTTCCCTGGTTTCTACTCATATATCTTACACTTGTAGATTGGTGATGATGAATTTGGCTATATGCTAGCTGATATATTGAAGCAGAATAATGTAAACACTCAAGGATTACTTTTTGATGCTCATGCTAGAACAGCTTTGGCTTTTGTGACACTACGAAGTGACGGTGAACGTGAATTTATGTTCTATCGTAATCCGAGTGCTGATATGCTACTTGAAGAAAAAGAACTCGAACTTGATCTAATAAGGAAGGTATAGAAAGACACTATATTGCCATTTCGGTTGTTTTGTTCACCACCATTAATATTTCTGTAATCCGAAAAACTGAGTATCCTAATCATGTTATTTGTGCTAGGCAAAAATATTCCATCATGGCTCGATAAGTCTTATAACTGAGCCTTGTAAAACTGCACACCTTGCAGCTGCCAAAGCAGCTAGAGATGCTGGAGTACTTGTTTCATATGATCCGAATTTAAGGCTTCCATTGTGGTCATCAGCTGAGGATGCTAGAGATGGTATCTTGAGCATATGGGAAACAGCTGATGTTATCAAGATAAGTGAAGAGGAGGTTTCTTTTCTGACGAACGGGGAGGATCCATATGATGATGCTGTTGTAAAGAAACTTATTCACCCCAACCTGAAGTTGCTTCTTGTCACTGAAGGTCCAGAGGGATGTAGGTATTATTCTAAGGTATTATATACACCTCTGATTTAGAGACTGCTATCATTATTCCTTGCCGTGACATGTCATTTCCTCCTTTTCCCTCCATGAGCATAAGTATAGTCCGTCATCCAATAGAAGTCACATGGCATTTGATATAATCTTAATAAAAATATTCTTTCTTGCATTCACTTGGTATCGATATCTTATGTAAGTAGGGTGGAAAAAATCATTTACACTACTTTTTGTAAATAACAGGAATTTAGTGGGAGAGTTGGTGGGCTGAAGGTAACTGCTGTTGATACAACTGGTGCTGGAGATGCTTTCGTTGCTGGAATGCTATCTCAATTAGCCACAGATTTTTCACTGCTCCAGGTATGCCCATAACCTACATATTACAGAATGTGGCCCAGCATTTGGTTCATTTTCTTCGCTCAGGAAGTAGGTCAAACACTTTTGTAGGTGGTCCTGCAGTTTGCTGCAGTGCATTCCTGCTCTCTTTTATTACAGACGGGTGCATGAAATAATTTTAAAATGAGCTACAGTAACTAAAGCCACATATGTTTGGCACATTTACTTAACAGAGTAAAAAATGTTCAGTTTGGTTATCTATAGAGACATGCACAATCCACTGAAAGCTGAGCATTGAAGAGATTTTGGCATGCACATGTCAAACTAAGCTTTCCATATCCTGAATTTTGATATCACCCAAACTCCAGATGCTATGAATTTGAAAGCTATAGCAAATTAATGAATATTTTTTTAGTATACTAACTTTATATGAAGCTTTGACTTCAAAGTTTAAGAATAGGGTCGCATGAACCTCATGATGAAAAAGAAGTTTATCACATTATAATAAAGAACAGCGTGATGTATCAGATATTCAGATGATACAGAGGCTGGGTCCTCGTTCATCTAAAAAAAACCACAAAAACCGTCTATGGTTTGTGACTTTGTGTACTGAAATTAAATTTGCATTCGCCATTTTGCTTTTCTCGTTCAATTGTTTAGCTGTGGTTTGAGGGACTTTAAATGGCGTAATAGCAAGATTATTAACAGCACATGCATAAATGTTGCTACTGGTGGTTACATTCTCTTAAAATTTCCCGCCATCAGAGACATGTTCTTTAGTCACATGGTGCTCACTGATTTAGGGATTCGCCATAGGCTATTCCACGAATATATAAAGTCTCAGAACTCTATACTGAGATACTACTAAGCAGTTAGCTGTTGTCTGGGAAAATCTTCAGCTGGCGCCTCACACCTACACAAACAAGTGAATTATGCTGTTCGTTCTTGTTTGCACATCCTTGTTCTTCAGTCTAGCCTGTTATCTCTTGTTGTGCACACAAGTTGAGCTATACAGTCGTGCTTAAGATCAACTCATATTATCCTTTTGTGGCTTAAACAGGACGAAGGCCGATTGCGAGAAGCACTGAAGTTCGCAAACGTCTGTGGAGCTCTCACGGTAACAGAGAGAGGCGCGATTCCAGCACTGCCCACCCGACAGCAAGTGCTCGACGCCCTGACCAGCGTTGTTGCTTGAACGAGCAGCGCGTCCCTACTTACTTGCTGCGTATGCTAATGTGAATCAGCGGAGCACCACGTCAGATTAGGTGCCATTCCGTTTGCCTAATAATTGGGATCTTGCATCTTGGCGGTGTGGACCCCAAGCCAAATAATCGGGTGCAAGAGGCTGTTTCTTGTCCGTTCTTGAAGTGTGTAGCTGGATTCCGAGGCATGTGTGGTGGGCATGTGTCTGAATACCTGTACAGCAGTTATGTGCTGATGTCGTATGGTGCTGAAAACTCAATACTAGCTAATAACATCATCAGTACATCACGAAGAAGTTTGCCACGGGAAGAATGGGCTATCCCGGTTGTTCCTGCTCTGACAGTTCCTCCGAGTGTACAAGCTTACAACAGGCATGCGGCATGTGTTCCATTTGGGCTTGGGCCAATTTTGGTTACCAGATCATACTAGCCTGTTCGAACTCCCAGCACAACACCACTATGGGAACAGTCCAAATCTCGCAAATGGTTGTTCCAGAAATTAGACTCCTTTCTTTCTATACATCTTGTCTGTCTGTACCAACAGGCCACAGGTGCATGTTAAAGGGGAGCAATCGAGGGAGAGAAAGAAAGAAAGAAAAAACAAGAAATGCCCAGCTTGCAGGCACCATTCCTGAACTTGAGTGACCCCAATCCACTCCGAAGAATGTTGGCCAGAATCCCGCGATCCTGTCCACCTAGGCGACGACTGCTACTGCTAGCCATCCTCCACCCCCTACGCCTAGTAGTAGGTCAAAGCTTTTGAGATCAACCACCCATCGTCAGTCCATGCCATAAACTTTCTAGTACTAACAACTGCTCTTCACTGTGTTTGGTACCCATGTTTCACGTGTTGCTCATCTTGACCTAACAACCAAAAGGATGCAAGTACATGTGTTCCTGCCAATAATTTTTCACCGGGCTGAACTCACGATGGCGCCGTTGCCGAGTCCCAACGGGCACTGATACTGCAGCGTGTTTCAGCAAACTCCCACGCTGGAATCATGGCTCACGAGTAGCAGGCCGCCGGTCGCAAGTGAAAAGTTTGGTGCGTGCGTGTGGACACCACCGAGAGAGGCGAGAGGATAATGAGGACGGAGCAGCCGATGCCGCCCCGAGTCCCCAGGGATCACGCATGATCTTCGTCCGACATGGAGATCCCGGTTCTCGCAGGCACCACACAACTCCAACGCGAGGACGGCAGGAGGCTGCTCGGCCCCGTTCCAACAGCGCGATCTCACCGCGGATCCTGCGATTTTTTGTGCGCGGGGCCTGGCGCGGTCGATGATCCACGCAGACGCAAGGCCTGAAGGCCGGGAAGGGGAGGGCCGACCTCCGGCGCACGCGGTTCCACAAGTGCGTGCAGCTGCCAAGCAGACCAACCAGCTCGGTTCATGAGTAAACAATCTTATCTGCGCCGTGGTCCTGATGAGAAGAGAGCTTTGATCTGCGTTTCTTGGTGCACGCCATTGTTCCAAGCAAACAGAGCTAAAATCCCTGATTGGTGAGTGGTGTCCGAGGTCTGACCGGTCAAATTTATCCGCGTAGCATCAAGGTCAAACCGGTCAAATCCATGGTGTGCTAGCTTAGGGGTGAGGACTGAGGGAACGAGGACACCAGGAGCACATGCCTGTGTTCGTGGGGAGGCATAAACAGCTCGCGATTCAGCAGATCGACGCGAGAGGATAGCATAGCAGTGCAACAAAAGGGAGCCTAGTCGGCATCCCCCACGTGTGCACGTACACCAAAGTGGGGGAAAGTGCACATGCATGAGAGATTCTTGTAAGGGCTGAAGGCATTAACCTCTGCTTGCAAGCAGATTTGAGATGTTGCAGTCTCCGAATTTGAGCAAGTAATGGTCAAAGTATCGAAACTGTACGGATATCCAAAACAAGAAGCCAAAGATAATTTGTGCTGACGCTATTATGCTAGCAGCCTAACGCTTTTTAGGTCGGATCCGTTCACACAATTTCCATGTGGCACGGCCAAATAACCAACCAAGGAAATATTACTATCCAAACTTTACAAAGCAAATGTTCCTTGCACGCATCTTCTACGGCAATTCTTTAGCATTTTCTTTTACCGAAGGCATTTTAGCTGAGCACCTTTGCTGCTAGGCTGGACCGACGTGCACGAAGCACTCCTCGTCTCCTCTGATCTCGCTTGGTCCCTGCAATGGATTTACCGATAGCTCAGTGGCATCGGCTTCCATAATTCTGTCCCCGACATGCGCGCCCACCACCTCCTCTTCTCTCGGTGCGCCCGACGCGTCGATGGGCTCGTCCGTCGCAGCTGCCCCGTGCGTCTCCCTCTGGGCCAAGCCAAAGCTGCTCCCTTTCCCGAGCTGGGCCTCCCTCCACTTCTTCCTCCGATGCGGCTGTGTCATTTGCGCTTCGGGAACGCAAAGGGTCCATGTGGGCCTCTAGCACTTACTTTTCTAATTTGTTCGCTAAAAAAATCAAAACTTGTCGCGAACGTCTAGGCAGTACGTGTCGAGTATGTACGCGTAAACAATCGTGTCACGAGGATTAAGACAGATCCTGTCAACGGGTACGTGCAAGGGAATGTACAGCCGCGACAAGTGGCAGAGTAGCAAAACCATTTCCCAAGCATCGCGAGGCAAAAATTCCTTGAAGCAATGTTAGTGTACTACTATGTGATCTTGGACAGTTGGAGAGATGCCAAGTTAAAAATGTGCAAACACATGCCAAGTTAGAATACTCCCCTACTTGGGCCTGTGTTAGTGATGGTGATGATACTGCTAGTGGGCACCACGCCAGACCAATCGGCTTCGTTCCCGGATTCGGTAGCTCTTGAGAGGGACTTTCTTCTCGGTCGCCTTTCATTTCTCAAGCAAGCTCTTCTCCGTTCCAGCCCGATACGCGCAGCGTTGCGAATATATTACTAGCCTCTGAATCTTCAATGGACCCAAAGGATATCGGAGCCAGCGACGCAGGATCAGGCAAGGCGAAAGCATGGAGTCCTCGCCACCGAAAGCCCATGCCGGCCGGGATCTCTCGCTCCCGTCCGCCCTCCCGCGCCACGTCGCCGGCGCGGCTGGCTCCGGCACGGGCTCGTGCTCTTGCTCGCCCCAACTCGTCACTTCACTTCACTTGTTCTGGAATCCAGACGCAGTCATAACCACGTCATGCGCTCGCAGAAATATGCCATCATGTGGGCCTCTATGTCTACACGTACACTAGGGAAAACAGTGTAATTCCGGGAAACAGGCTTGGATGGGGGCTCATCTCGGGAGGCCAAACCCCACATTCCAGGGGGACGACAATTTTGTGTGACGCACGCACCAAAATGTGCCATTAGGCCATCGCTTTGCACAAAGGGATTCTAATTAAGGCAAGAGCATGGCCTAATGATCTCTGTTGCCCTGGTAAAGCGGCACGGCAGTCTGCAGCAGGGCGAGGATGGGAGAACATTTGGAATCTTGACAAATACTAGTTTTCTGGTCACCCCGTCCGGCCCCTGAAAAGGATTAGCTAGCTAGCAAGGCAGCAGAGCGAGCCTTTCTTCTCTCATCATCGTTGCCCCTCCCCATTTTCTTTCCCATTCCCTACTTTAATGATTTCTCTAGAGGGCCGTCAAACAGGGGCATCTTGCAAAGCATGTACTAGGCTCAACCGCTCATGTACTGAAGAAGTGAATGTACCTGCTCCCTCCGTTCCTTATTATTTGTCGCTCGGAAAGCGAGTTTGTGAGAGAAACACGGTTTATAGAGACAGATAAAAAGGGACAGAGGAAGTAGGTGTGAGGCCGCACTTAAATGCAAAGCATGAACGTTATTAGATGGCCAATGAGAGGCAATTTGAGTGATGGCTTTGGCAAGATGGAAGATTGTGGTGCATAGTTGAGAGTAGAGTCGATGGCAATATATCTGCATGTTTGATAAGAGGTGAAGGATATGGTTTGGCATGAGCTGAACAGGTTGATGAATGGACGAGAGACATAAACCAGTGATACGCAGACATACCACAGAAAGTTAGGTCCAGTGCGATTGGATGGCGCTGCATTACATCTGCCCCACCTACTACTCCTACTACTAAGCTAACGGTACTGTCGCATCTCGTATGCCCTAACCAGGAGTTGTTTTTTTTTTTGCTGTGAAGTATCGCAAGACGATAACGGGCACCCAAAATTCCAACCGGACAAGGCCAGTGAGTGAAGCTGCCGTGACAATAGCTTTAGGGCCCGTTTGGCACGGCTTTGGCTCATGAAAAAACAACTTTGGCTCTAGCTCATCTGGAAAAGCAGCTTTTTCTGGCTCTGGCTTATTTTGAAGGAAAACGTTTGGCAAAACGGCTTCTCCTAGCTTTTTAGATTGGAAAGAAGGTGTCAAATGTCCAAAATACCCTTATATTTTTCTCTTCTCTTTTCTTTTTTTTCTCCTCATTTTCCTTTTCTTTTTCTTTCTTTCTCTTTCCTTCTCCCCTTCTTTTCTTTTCCCCTCCTCTCTCCTTATCCATCCGCTCCTCCCTCCCGACCTTATCCGCACCCGACCGCCTGGCCCTCCTCCGGCCCTCCAGCGCCACCCCACCGGCCCCGGCTCCGTCCGCCGCCAAGGCGCCGCCTCGGTCCTCCGCCGCCACAGCGCCGCCCCGGCACTCCTCCGCCCCTCCGCCGCCACAGCGCCACCCTGCCGGCCTCGGCTCCTTCCGCCGCCACGGCGCCACCCCGGTCCTCCTCCGCCCCTCCGCCGCCCTGCCGACCTCGGCTCCGTCCGCCGCCACGGCGCCGCCCCGATCCTCCTCCGCCCCTCCGCCGCCACGGCGCCGCCCCGGCACTCCTCCACCCCTCCGCCGCCCCGGGGATAAGGATGGAAAGTGACGAGGAGGAGCCGGAATAAGCCACTTTTTTTGGCTTCTGGTGGGTGGAGAAACGTAGAGACCGCATTTTGCGGGGCTTCTACTAGCTTTCGCGGGTGAGCCGTTTTGCCTTCTCCCGTTTGGCACGGCTTCATCAAAAGCCACCCTAGAAGCCGCTCGATGAGCCGTGCCAAAGGGACCTTTAATCGCCCCTCGAGTCTCATGTACGAAGGGACACTACAAAAAGGATTTGGGATGAGGTTTACGGGGACAGCACACGCACAAAAGCCTGCCACACACAAGTCTCACTTTTGGTGCGGGTATATTCGATGACCTCTCCTCTGCACCGCCGCCCATCTTTTCGTTCATCCATGCGACTACACGAGCACGAGCAGTAGTAGCATGAGCCACAGAGCTACCAAGAGAGAAAAGTGCAGCTAAAACGAAGCTCAAACCCGCGATAAACAACTGCGGCACAGTACGTGCTCGGCAGGACCACCCCGCATAGAAAACCTCCGAGCCCATCTGCCCGTGTGCGTGCCGACTGCCGAGGAGAGCGAGCGGCTGGCACGCCAGCTTTTTGAGGTGCGTGGCATGGAGCCGAGGTGCCAAAAGGTTTTCCAACGGTGCGCTGCGTATAGCGCCGTAGGATATTTTCCCCTACCCCCGACTCCCCGAACCCTTTTCCCCGTTCTTCCCATGCGTCATGCGAGGAGGCGCGACAGGCAATGATGGCCGGGGGCGCGGGCGCGCACGCGGTGGCGGGGAGCAAGCCAAGAGCAAGGGGGTCACCCGGCTCACCGCGCGTCCTCGCGAGCCGACGCCGAGCCAGGCCACGCCGGCGCCGCGGGCCGCCCGTGCCCGAGCATGGCCATGTTCCCTTCCCTCCCTGGTCACGATCACGACACCAGGACCCTGCGGTTCACCGGCGCTCCGCGCTCGCCCGCTTTTCTTTTCGTTCGCTCGCCGCCCGTCGGGCCGCGCGCCGCGACGCGACGGCCGCTGCGCGGAGGGCGCAGGCAGGAGGCAGGAGCGCAGCGCCCGAAGCGGGGCTGTGCAGACGCAGGGCAGGGCGGGCGGGCGGGCGGCCTGCAGCTCAGCTGGGGCGCGCTTTGATTATTCGGTAGTCCTTGGAGTCGCATCGCAGCTTTTTGGTTGCCCTGTCGGCGTTCCGGCGTGGCAGCCGTACAGGAGTTCTGCTGCTCCGCTGCAAATTTGCCCTTTTCTCCCGGGCTGGATTCCTGCGTGGAGCTTTGGTTCACCGCACGGTGTAGCACTAGTGCAAATTAACCGGGGTGTTTGGATGCGAGCTACTAAACTTTTATAAGCGTCACATTGGATGTTCGGACGCTAATTAGGAGGATTAAACATGAGCTAATTATAAAACTAATTGCAGAACCCCTGTACTAATTCGCGAGACGAATCTATTAAGTCTAATTAATCCATCATTAGCAAATGGTTACTGTAGCACCACATTGTCAAATCATGGACTAATTAGGTTTAATAGATTCGTCGCGAATTAGACTCCATCTGTGCAATTAGTTTGTAATTAGACTATATTTAATACTCCTAATTAGTATCCAAACATTCGATGTGACAGGTAATAAAGTTTAGGTGGGTGTATCCAAACATCCCGCAGGGCTGGACACTGCGGTAAAAAAAAATTGTGTACAGGGAGCGACACGTCCGATATAGTCTCAATTCGTATGTGTTCGTGGAGGTAAAGACGTGTATGCGCGTGTGTTTCGTAGGTGGAGGAGGTGTAGATCGAAGGTGGTGCTCTACTGCTTGTCTTTAGGTTTCACGCGGAGGAGGCGTCCAAGGATGACGAGCTCCGCGGAACGGAGAGGCAGCAAAAGAGTGTGGATCACAATTAAAATGATACTGGGAAGGAGGATGGATTGGAAAGCGCAAGTGTATTCATCTCATTCACATATATTTCTACATATACATTGAGAAGTTTGAGCCACGGGAAAATAGCTATGCTGCTTGTGGTTTACAAAATTAGAGAGAGATGTTCAAGTCAGAGCGAGAGAACAATTTACAATCTAACCGATAACCGATATAGGTACGATCCGAAGAATCAAGTACCATGTTCTCTCAAAAGAGGTGAGTGTACGTATATGTACATGTTTTCATTTATACAGTATTTGATAAAAAACAGCCACACTTAGCAAACTTGAATCTCTATGATAAAGCCATACTATCACGTAATGCTTGCACAGTTGCACCAAGGATGTTTCATCATAGGAGTCACCTTAGGATGGTGCCTAGACGCAGTCCTGCCAAGCCTCAGAGCTTGAAACTTAGCTCACTTAGTTTATAATCTTGATGGAAATCACAATTTATGAACCGTGCTAATGTCTAGAACAAGATTTTGCTAAGAGCAAGTTGGAGTTTATTTTCATCCTAAATATCAAATCATGTTAAATTACCCATCTTCAATTTTTGCCTAATTTTAAACCAACTGCTTCACAGTTGAAGTTGATCCTGCTTCCCATACTACTTTGCAGTACAAAGTTTCCCTTTGTAACATCCTACACTAACCAAACTTAGATACACACCCTACCATGACCAATTCCCCTCCACCCAACAACCTCTAGTACCTTGTTGCAAAACCATAATTTTCACCTACCTCTCTATACAGCTGCCTGCCTCTGCCTCTAGAGAAAAATTTGAAGTCAGCTTTGAATGAATTTCACCGACCTCTAATTCAATTGGTGGTAAACGAGGAATGGACATCAAGCACACGGGAGTATGGATCGCAAGGTTCTCGTGATCGAGTAGTGGGGAAATTAATTTCAACAGAGCATGGATGATTTTCAGTCACACTAGGAGGGAGAAAAAAATGTCATTTCAAATTCTTTAGTTTGGAGATTTTTTTATTAAAAAAGAAATCGTTGAGAACATATGAACCCCAATTTTTACATTCCTTAAACCCACGGCCCATCTTCAGGTCGGGGAGTGTGCAGTGCCCATCTTATGTGTATAAATAATCAACGCGCCTCCTATGCCCACTCCCCCTCCCCCTCCCCCTCCCTCATTGGCTCCCCCGCCTGCCTGCCTCCACTCCACGGCGGCGCCAGGCCTCCACAATCCACATCTACTCATCACACACACTCTCCCACCGCACCACCACCAAGCGCCTCCCCGTCCGCACGCACACCGGGGTTCTGTGCAGCTCGATCGCAAGCGTCTCTCTGCAAGGCGTGGCGGCGGCGGCGGCGAACGCGCCGGCAAGATGATCACGGGCACGGACTTCTACCACGTCATGACGGCCATGGTGCCGCTCTACGTCGCCATGATCCTGGCGTACGGCTCCGTCCGGTGGTGGCGCATCTTCACCCCGGACCAGTGCTCCGGGATCAACCGCTTCGTGGCGCTCTTCGCCGTGCCGCTGCTCTCCTTCCACTTCATCTCCACCAACAACCCCTACACCATGAACCTCCGCTTCATCGCCGCCGACACGCTCCAGAAGCTCATCGTCCTCGCGCTGCTCACCGCCTGGAGCTACCTCTCCCGCCGGGGCTGCCTCGAGTGGACCATCACGCTCTTCTCCCTCTCCACGCTGCCCAACACGCTCGTCATGGGCATCCCGCTGCTCAAGGGCATGTACGGCGACTTCTCCGGCAGCCTCATGGTGCAGATCGTCGTGCTCCAGTGCATCATCTGGTACACGCTCATGCTTTTCATGTTCGAGTACCGCGGCGCCAGGATCCTCATCACCGAGCAGTTCCCCGACACCGCCGGCGCCATCGCCTCCATCGTCGTCGATCCGGACGTCGTCTCGCTCGACGGCCGGAACGACGCCATCGAGACGGAGGCCGAGGTCAAGGAGGACGGCAAGATACACGTCACCGTGCGCCGCTCCAACGCCTCGCGCTCCGACATCTACTCCCGCCGCTCCATGGGCTTCTCCAGCACCACGCCGCGCCCCAGCAACCTCACCAACGCCGAGATCTACTCGCTGCAGTCGTCGCGGAACCCCACGCCGCGGGGCTCCAGCTTCAACCACACCGACTTCTACTCCATGGTCGGCCGCAGCTCCAACTTCGCCGCCGGGGACGCCTTCGGGGTGCGCACCGGCGCCACGCCCAGGCCGTCCAACTACGAGGAGGACGCGCAGGGCAAGGCCAACAAGTACGGCCAGTACCCGGCGCCCAACCCGGCCATGGCGGCGCCGGCCAAGGGGCAGCCCAAGAAGGCGGCCAACGGGCAGGCCAAGGGCGAGGACGGCAAGGACCTCCACATGTTTGTCTGGAGCTCCAGCGCGTCGCCCGTCTCCGACGTGTTCGGCAACGGCAACGCCGAGTACAACGACGCCGCCGCCGTCAAGGAGGTCCGCATGGCCGTTGCCTCCCCGCGCAAAGGTAGCGTCGTTTATTTTTCCTCTCCCAGGTTGCCCGTGTCCTACTTTCTTGGCGGCGCTGCATGCTCAAAATTCTGTTCTGTTCTTGGATATTCAGTTGCAGCGGACGGGAGGAAGGAGAGGGGCGAGGACTTCGCGGAGCGCGACGACTTCAGCTTCGGGAACAGGGGCGGCGCGGAGAGGGACGCGGAGGCCGGCGACGAGAAGGCGGCGGTGGCCGGGCAGGGGAATGCCGGCGTAGGGGCGCCCGCGGCGATGCCGCCGACGAGCGTCATGACCCGGCTCATCCTGATCATGGTGTGGCGCAAGCTCATCCGCAACCCCAACACCTACTCCAGCCTCATCGGCCTCATCTGGTCGCTCGTGTGCTTCCGGTAAGTACTGATCACTCCGCCGGCGATGTCCCGTTCACCAATGCAAGTTCTTCGATTCCGTCATCCACTAATCCGCCGGCGATGCAGGTGGAACTTCGAGATGCCGGCGATCATCCTCAAGTCCATTTCGATCCTCTCCGACGCCGGGCTCGGCATGGCCATGTTCAGCCTCGGTCCGTGCATCCGCTCCCTCCTACTTCTGCCAGTCCACCTATGGAACAGTGAATCAATCCTGTACCGGAGTTACTGACACCTTGTCGTCGCTTTCTCCGTGCAGGGCTGTTCATGGCGCTGCAGCCGCGGATCATCGCGTGCGGGAACAAGGTGGCAACGTTCGCCATGGCCGTGCGGTTCCTGACCGGCCCGGCCGTCATGGCCGCCGCCTCCTTCGCCGTCGGCCTCCGCGGCACGCTCCTCCACGTCGCCATCGTCCAGGTAAAAACCCAAACCCAACCAAAAACCTCACGACCAACCGCACAAACGAACCACAGGCATGCCACTGACAAGAACCGCCTTTTCAAAGAAAAAAAATGGAAAGCAGGCAGCCGGTCAAGTGGCCGGCCGGGCATGCCGATCGATATGCCCCCTGTGCCGGTAAAGCGCGGCACAGCTCGCTTTCGCTAGACTTTGCACGCCCAGCACACTAGCAGTAGCAGCACAGGCGCTGAGACGCCAACCCCCCCGCCTCTGACCTGACGTTCGTTTTGTTTACTGCTGGCGACGACGCCACGCTTGCAGGCCGCGCTGCCGCAGGGCATTGTCCCCTTCGTCTTCGCCAAGGAGTACGGCGTGCACCCTGACATCCTCAGCACGGCGTAAGCGCGCGCAGCCTTGTCCACGATCCGCCTCGCAGAGGGCGGGACGCTGACGCCGAGATTCTCGGCGCGGCGGCCTCTTCTGCTTTGCCTCAGGGGTTTGTCTCACCTGCCGTTTTGGCTTTGCCTTTGTGGTTGCAGAGTCATCTTCGGCATGCTCATCGCGCTGCCCATCACGCTGGTGTACTACATCCTGCTGGGGCTGTGAAAAAGCAAGACAAGGGTGGTGTCGTTGCAGGAAGTCACAGCTCAGCGATGCCGGGTGGATGGAGTAGGAGACAGAGGAGGGGACAAGGGATGCTGCAGCGACTGCGCGTGCGTGCAGGGGACATGCTTAATTTGTAGGAGTATTCTTAGCTGTAGAGATTAGAGGCCACAAAAAAAAATGTTTAGGACAAGGGTTGGGTTGAAGGAGGGCGCCAAGAACAACACGTGCAAGGCTTTAGGGTGACAATTTGGAAAGCATCCGGTTGATCAGGTTACGGGGTTGATCTGGGTTGAAGGGGGGCTTGTGATGGGAAGGGTTTTCCATGGATGGTTGGGCTGATCTTGCATTGTAAAATGGATGCATATGTCACTTTGATGGAATGCTAGAGCTCTTGTTCATCTTAGGGCATACTACTTCGAGTGGCAGCTTGTTTCTGTTTCAGATGAGCGAATTTGGTCTCTAACCCTTGTTTCGCATTGGATTAGGATATGCTCAGGGCTGGAGAATAAAGCCGTTGGGTGGGGAGAAAATAAATTGAAAAAAATACACGTCTTATACCCATATCTAATTACCATTTATAAAAGTTCTCTGGGAAGTAGATTCCAGGTACTTTTTCACAAATGATTCAAAAAAAAAAGAATTTTAGTGTTATTGTGTCTCAGTTGAGTCTCTTTCCTTTGAAAGAAAGCACACTGATCGGAACATGCCAAGTTTCATGTTCATGTTGGAGTGCTATTGTATACAGTATGACCAGAAATTGGGTTCCACTTTATTCGATTGTAGCGCCGCTTGTTAACATCATCCAACGAACAATTAGATTCTTCTTCGTTTTAATGGCTTCTTCTTCGTACGGGGATAATTGATATCAAAAAGTCTAAATTGTGGATAGCAGCCGGCTTGATTATCTGCCCGCACAGTAATCAACTGCAGCAAAGTGAAGCCAATTGGTCTAGGAAAGACTCAATGCGAACATGTGTGGTGGACTGTTGTGAAGTGTGAATGGATGGATATCTACCAATGTCATTGCATTCCCTATCACTGAACTAATCAGTCATTCATTTTCATATCACTTTTTATAAGACAACTTCACCAATTTTTTGAATCACCTAAAGATTCAAGATAGCAACATCATAGGCTTTAGTTATGATTGCATATCTAAAACAAAGAGACATACATTAGGTTTCAAGAAGAATATCACTCTTGGTGGTAGTTGTAATGTCTTTGATTAAATTCCTTCTGGTTTGATGATGTCCGGAAATAAAATATACTAGCTTTATCAACATGTGCTTCTACATGGTTAGTAATTTTAAGAGACATAATTGCTAGAAATTCATGTATAAATGTGGAGCACGCAACTGGCTTGATTTTTTTGCCCGAACAGTCATCAACTGTAGTAGAGCGAAGCCAATTGGTCTCGGGAACAACTCAATGTGAACGTGTGTGGTGGAATGTGTTGATGAAAATTTGTGTGAAGTGTGAAGGGAGGGATATGTTCCATTGTCATAGCGTTCTCAAATCATTGAACTAATCATTGCTTCCTTTTCCTATACACCCTTCTTCTTTTTTTTTTATGTAGAGGGTATTACTTATTAGGATTCGAAAAAGATCAAACTTTGTAAGTTTTGACGAACAATTAGTTAAATTCTATGTACGATTAGTGTATACTAGTCCATCAACCCGTGCTCCTGCACGGGCTAATGTTTTCAAAAGTTATTGTATTTGAAAATTATTTAGAAATTAAACTCCTAGCTAATAATCAAAATTATTTACATACTACTCTTTCATTTTTTTCAATACTTCAACATAACACTTGTATAAACAGTTGTAATTGATTTAATTAGTAATTACTCCATACACTTTTCATCCACGTTCACACTTTTTTCATTATGTATCACACCTCCATACATTATATTTAGCATAAAATTAATATTTTTCATCACTTCCTCACACACATGTATAAATGATCTACATTGTGATACTCATCATGTGTATATACCTAGTATTTTTATATTAACAATGACATAAATAGGTAATTTAGGATCATATATTAATTTATTTTTGGACATTGTTGTATAATGCACATAAAGATAATTAGATCAAGATTTAGATGTTTACTTTAGGTTATTTTTAATAACAACATACATGGGTAACTTCGATACAAATTTAGAATGTCATTTTAAGTTATGATTTATAATGATATGCATGAGTAAATTCAAGGGCAGAGCTAGGGCAGTTTATCAGGGTCACCTAACCATTTTAGTTTCAATGGACAATCACTGTTCATGATGATTAAAGTCCCCAATCCTGCATTCATGTTGTGAAGATGACCCCGGCCACTAGATGGCCTAGCTTCGCCTGTAAATTGGATGAAAATTATAGTGTTACTTTAGATTTTTTTATAATAGCATAGCTTGATAATTTAGATATAGGTTTAGAGTTTATTTTACAATATTTTCATAATGACAGTGGTGGGTAACTTTTTAAAAAATATAATAGATCAATAATGACTATAATTATTAGAGTTTAAAGGATCGATCTTTGATGTTTCTGATTTTTGTGAGAATTTCTAGGATTTATCCTTTTTTCCTAGCGTATCTCATGAGAATTAATGCAGAGTCTCAATTGAAAAAAATGAGACCACATTGCTACAAAACTGTTACCTTGAGCTACCTCCCATTTGTTAAATATTCAAACACAATACTTATATTGATATATACTTATTATCTTCATCTCATTGTGATAGATTTTAGTTAGTATTTACTCTATAACGTTTTCATCCACATTTATAATTTTTTAACTTTTCACTTTGCATCGCATGTATGTGCTTGAATTTATTTAATGGTCCCTAAGTGGAACTATAATTTTAACATAGAAATCTATATTCTCATCACTTCATCTATATCTTTATAAATGATGATACATATCATGCGTATATACCTTAATTATTATATCATATATCTATAGTGTAAGAAATAGATGATTTAGAATCATATATTGGTGTATATTTTTAATTAAGGTGATTTGGATTCAAATGTAGGGTTACCTCATGTTATTTTTAATAATGGCATATGTGGGTAATATAGATGTAAATTTAAGGGTTACTTTAATTTATTTTTTCAGTATTAGTGGTGAGCAATTTACTTGCAAATTTGGGAGTTATTTTAAATATTATTTATAATGGTATAAGTGGGTAATTTAGATGAAGATTAGGGTTTACTTTAGTTTATTTTATATAATGGCAGAGGTTGGTGATTTAGATATAGATTTAGGGGTTACTTTAAACTATTTCATAATGGCATAGGCAGGACCAACTCTTAAAATAAACTATTTGTATAATGGCATAGGCAGGGCAGGCTCTAAGGCCTGCAAGCGAATTAGATATTACGGACCCTTTAGACTAAATATTTTTTTATTTAGAGTATGATAAGAGGAGATACTAGTACTAATGATATATATTTAATTCTCGAAGAACAATGTCAATAGGACAACATAAAAAATCAACAAAATAAAATTAGTATGATTACCTCAAATAATAACTAAGCCACATGACTCCATCAATAATGATGCTTTAATCCTTCAGAAAGAAACTCATTGACCATGTTCATGCTGTCCGTGATCAGGTTCTTGCCCTTGAACTTCATTGACATCATCATTAGCTGCAAAAGATTTATGTAAAGCATTCCTTTGCGATTCAACCAATTGATCATCTTATTTTGTTTTTTTTTCTTTTCTGAGCACGTGACAGAGGCTTCTTTGGCAACACCAAGACCTAAATTATAAAGAAAAGTAAATAACAGATATTTGGATTCAAAGTTTAAAACTAGAACATTTAACATGTCAAATGGACGATTAATGAAAGGAAATAATTCACCGAGTTGATGCTTCACGAATTCGGAATCACAAATCACCGAGTTGCTGGTTCACAAATCACGAATCACCGAGTGGTCGAGAGGCGGGAGCTCAGGGTGGCCGGGCCGTGGGACTGGCAGAATGGGAGCGGACGTTGGGCGCGCGGCGCCAGCACCAGGCACGCAGACTGGACAACGCCGAGATGTCCGGCGGGCGGCGGCCACGGGCCAGGCGATGAACCGAGTATGAAAATTGACGATTCGTTTCTTACCTCCAGAGTCCCGACGTCTCCTCGATTACCTCACGCGGCCGCGGCGGCGGCGTTCTCCGATCGCACGCGCTGGACATGACTGCACCATTTCTGAGGGCCTTCTGTAGATACCGGCTGTGGGCCCCTTTCTCCCGTGGACCCCCGGCCGTCGCATGGCCTAGAGCCGGCCCTAGGTAATTTTTCTAAAAATATAGGGCCTGTTTGGGAAGGGGGTGTTAAAGTTTAACACCCCCTTTTTAACAGATTTTAACACTTTTGGTTGCCAAACACAAGTGTTAAAGATGAAGTGTTAAAATTTAACACCCCTCTTTTCATAAACACATGGAGGGGGTGTTAAAATGTGCTAAAAGTGTTAAAAGTGGTCCCCCTCCCCACTTATTCCCTGGTTGCCCCCCTCTCTCTCCTCTCTCTCTCCTCCACTGCCCCAT